>NC_022028.1:20904488-20953069 GCF_000317375.1 Microtus ochrogaster | reverse complement strand
GAGGGGTTTCTGAAGGCAGGTGAATACAGTCCATTGTGATGAGGGTGTCCTTAAGGCAGGAGAGTATAATCCATTGTGATGGGGGGACTTTAAGGCCGGAGAGTGCAGTCCATTGTGAAGAGGGGGTCCTGAAGGCAGGACAGTATAGGCCATTGTGATGGGGGGGTTCTGAAGGCAGGAGAGTATATTCCATTGTGATGGGGGGGTCCTGAAGGCAGGAGTGTACAGTCATTGTGATGGGGAGGGGGTTCTGAAGGCAGGAGAGTGCAGTCCATTGTGATGGGGAGGGGGTTCTGAATGCAGGAGAGTATAGGCCATTGTGATGGGGGGGGGGTCCTGAAGACAGGAGAAAGAGTTGGCTTGTCACATTACATCACAGTCAGTAGATGGGGAAAAGAATGCTGGCTTTCTCCCTTTCATTCATACTCCTTGGGGTGGCACACACACAGTTAGTTTGGGCCTTCCCACCTCACTTAGTCTGCTTCAGCAAACATCCTCCCAGATGTACCCAGAGGCCTGTCTCCTACGTGATCCCAGACCCATTTACAGAACGGTTCACTTGTATCCGCTGGCCTCTGCTCATTGGACTCATCTCATCCTGGTCCTCCATGGCGGGTGGCAGAGGGCTATATGAGGACACAGGGCAGGCAGGGCCCTTAAGGCTCTAAGATGTGGGGTACTGAGTGCTATAGCCAGTCTCCTGGCATCTCACTGCTGGGAGACCCACAAGCCTGCTGGCTCCTAGGACTTGGAACCCTGCCAAGTTCTGCTGCTGCTCCCACAGCGGTGCAGCCCATCACAGAGGTTGGTCCTAAGGTTCCTGGTACCCATAATCCTAACCAGACACTAATTCTAGCCCTGCTGACTTTTGGGTCTGAGTTGGAGTTTGGCCAGTTTTAGCCAGGTAGCTTATTAGCACTAGGTATAGCTACTCCAAGGATAAGAATAAACACAGTGTTCTTATAGGAACTAGTTCAGAATCCACTACGCTGCGAGCCAGAATTCCCTTATCTTTCTACAACAGACATATTTTTTTTTAAATAGAAAAATTGGAAATGTTTTTCACCCATCAAACTGCTAGGACACCATCTCGGGAGCCCTATTGCTGATGGCTTGGCATGTTTCTGAGGGTTTGTCTTGAGTCTAATTTTTGTTCTGCTGAGAGCGTGCCTTTGACAACATCCATGGTTAGGGTGACCTTGGGTCACAGCAATTCAGGCTGTTTGGAGACCAGAGTGAAGTTCCCAGGTTCCAGGATGAGTCCCTCCTGCATTAAGATTCTGGCTCTTCCACTCGTGACCTTGGATAAGTCATGCTGCTCTACTGTTCTTGGGATGAAAGGAGAATGTTGTAGTGAAACAATGCATTCTAATCATACAAAGGTAAACTGAGTCACTGTGAGACTACAGTGTGCAAAATCTACATATTCAGAAAAGAATATGGGGTCTCTGGAATTCTGAAGACAGTCAATCTCTGAGCGACACGTCCAGTCTGGGTACAGTGCTGTGTGTTCAGCATTAAGCCAGACTCTCTGAGTAACCTGGGAAGGGGGGAATGGCAGTTTGGAGTTAAAAGATCTATTGACCCCACCAGGCCTGTGTGTCTGGCTTCTACTTGCAAGGGAGACCTTGACCGAGCAAGCATTTGGTGTGACCTACACAGGGCGAGAGGGCCTTCCTGCTTGGATTTGTGAGCCGGCATCCTTAACAGCCTGATCTCAGCTTTTATGCGTTTAGCCAAGGATGCTTTATTCTGGGATGTCAGGACCCTTCGGAACACATCACTGTCTCAGGTCATCGTGGCACCGCAAGAGCCTTTCTCTATTGCTAATGAGCTTGCGTAGATTTCACAACCCACCTGCAGCCTAGTGACCCTGAATGGAACATAGAGGGGGAGGCCTTCCAGAGCCCCTTTGCTAGGGGAGTCCTGAGACTCAGAAGCTTGTTTGTTTCCTGGGGCTTCAGAGCTGCCCTCTTTCAGTTGGCTTGGTGGTGGGTAGAGCTATAGGGCAGTTTCCCTTGGCGGAAGCTCTACCCCCGACCCAGGGAGGAGGGAGACAAGGGCATCTCTAGAGGACTTCTCAGGAGGCAGCTGCTTTGAGTTCTGTCCTTTTTCTCCCCATCCCCCAAGATAGACTTCTCTGTGTAGCCCTGGCTGTCCTGGAACTCACTCTGCAGACCAGGCCTCCAATTCAGAGATTCACCTACCTATGCCTCCCGAGGAGTGCTGGGAGTAAAGGCCGGTGTCACAACACCCATCGTCTCCTCATTTCCTAATTTCTGCCCAGGGTGCTGATGGGCTATGGGGAGGAACATACTCTCCAAGCATCTCTGCTTCTGCCTCCGGTGGCTTGCAGGCAGCCTCTCTTACCCTGAAACAGCTGAGGCACAGGAAGAAGCATTGAGCATAAATTTTGGGCTAGGAAGGCAGCTTAGCAGTGACGTGCGCTGGGTTCCATCGTTAGCTCATGCTTCAAGAGAGCAGCACTCTTGTCTGCAGCACCTAGATTGGAACACAGACTGAGTGGGTTCCTCCGCCTGGATGGCTGTGCAAAGCATCCCTCCCTTTATCTGAACAGCCTTGCCATATGTGCCTCTATCAGGCCAGTCTATGGGGACAGGTCATCAGTGGCGGGGTTCCAGGCTTGGGAGCTCAACACACTTGGTCTCAGTTTCTACGTGTCAAGAGTGGAGCAGTCAACTCCACCCTGATGGCAAAGCAGTGGGGTTGAGTACCAAGAGATGAGAACATTTCAGTCCCATGTGACTTCACTGTGACAGTTCAGAAGATGAGGTTAGAACTAGATCCTCTACAGAAAGGAGCACTAGATTACCACTTGCAAGGGGTTTCAGCTTCCTGGAAATCTCCAGTTCAGTTTTCTTGTCTTCTTCTTTTAATGATCTGATTTTCTTCCTCTTATTTTCAGGTTCTTTTGTGTGTGTGTGTGGGGGGGAGTGTGTGTGTGTGTGTGTCCCTGAAACTCTCATCCATCCTTTGCGTATCCACACTTCTTGGTCAGGGCCCAAGAACAGACCTAGAGAAGAGTCTCTGAGTGTGTTGATTGCAGGGAAATTAAGTTGGGATTGTGTGAACAGGGTGATGATGGGGTGCACGCAGAGTCTGTAGAGGGGCCTCCGCTGGTCCAGTCAAGAATTCAGCCTGTAGCTTTAGAGTTTCCCTACCAACACAAGCCTTTTATACTCCTGTAGTCATGGTTGTCCCCCAAATACCACTAGAAGCTCTGGAACCCCAATATTTCTGGCTTCAGTGTGGATACAAAGAAACTGGGCATGTGATTGTGGTCCAAGTGCTGGGGAGGCAGAGACAGGTGGATCCCCAAGGCTAGCTGGTCACTCCTTACCCAAACTCTTTGGTTGAATTAAGCAAGCTTTATTTTCTATCAGCCAGAGCTGTGTTCCTAGTGAGAGGTTTGAGAAAGTAGCAGTGAACATGAAAGAGAATGGAGTCTATATAGCCCCCCAAACTACAAGACTAGGGGGCTTTCAAGGGTTTGGGTTTTTTCCAGAGGAAATTTGGTTACATAGGAATGTGACTGAACATCTCAAATTTTTTTTGACAGAACATCTTATTAGGGGGCAGGTCAGGGTACAGGGTGTGGAACAGGTCAACTTCTGGAAAATGGGTCTAGACGTGGTCAAACCCAAGTTTTACAGAAAATAGGAGCGAACTTCTTTTGACCTTGTAATAAGATGGCTCTGATCTTAGGGTGGAGCCAGGCTGGTCCGTCAACTGGCAGGCCAATGTGTGCCGTCGAAGCAATAGGTCCCCTGTTTAAAAATAGCTTCCGTACCCCGATTTCTTAGCTCCTTGTCTTTCCTGTTTCTTTCTTTGAGACGTCTAGGTGTGGCATGCCATGCTTCCTATTGTTTCAACCATATCGAATCTTCTCTTCTGGAATATTCTTCCTTTTTTAGTTCGGTCTAGTAGTTTATTGTCCCTCAGCTCTCTCAGAGGGTGTTCCGGGCCGGGGGTGGGGTCGTTCTTTGTTTCTCTTTCTGTGTATTTTCTCCAGGCCAACTCTTTTTGTCAAGAAGGAAGTTTCCTCAGAGAGCTGACCCAAGAGCCAGGGGCAGTTCTGACTGGGACTGTGGGTGTGTCGCTGCCCCTGTAACAAAGAGAAGCTTGGTTTTCACTCTCAGTTTTGCAGGCTCTGCTCCGTTAGTCAATGAGTCAGCACAACATGGTGGGGACTCTGTAGCAGAACAAAGCTGCCCCCACCTTGTGACTGGCATCCAAAAGTGACAGGTTCCCATTCCCTCACCCCAACCCTAGTACCCAGTTTACCCAGGAAAGCATGACTAAGGAACCTGCAGAGACAGCCCACCTGAACTCCTGGGAACACATGGACTCTGGAACAACAGTTAGGGAGCCTGCCTGGGACCGACCTAGGCCCTGTGCATGTGGGTGACAGTTGTACAGCTTGGTCTGTTTGTAAGGCTCCTAGCAGTGAGATCAGGATCTGACCCTGGTGCTTAGCTGGATTTTGGGAACCAGTTCCCATTTGAGATCACCTCGCCCAGCCTCTATGTAGGGAGAGGAGCTTGGTCCCATCTCAACTTGACGTGCCATGCTTTGTGCAAGCCCATGGGAGACCTGCTGCTTTCTGAATGGAGACTGAGGAAGAGTGGATAGGGAAGTGGGGAGTAGAGGGAAGATGGGGGGAGGGAATAGGAGGGGGAGGGGAACTGTGGTCAGTATGTAAAATAAATGAAAGAAAGTGTTAATTTTAAAAAAAGTGACAGGAAGGGCAGGGGAGATGATGCAACAGAAAAGCGCTAGCCTTGCAAGCATGAATAATATATGCTTCGAATTCAGTCCCCAGAACCCGGTTTCAAAAGCCAGGTACCTGGGGTCATACCTATACGCCCCTTCCCATGTTAGGGAAGTAGAGACAGGTGGATACCTGGGGTTCACTAGCCAGCTGGCCTGGACTAATGAGCAGACTCCAGCTCTCAATGAGACAACCTCAAAACTGAGGGAGTCGGTGTTACTGAGGAACGGAACTCAAGGTGGTTCTGTGTTCCTCACACTGGACCCTGTGCACCCCTCAAAAGGAAAGTGACGGGAAGAAGAGGGGCTTAGGGTGCCGCCAGTCCTTTAAAGGACATATTCGGAGTGACCGCGGGTGAGGAGGATTAGACTGAGTTCAGATTTCTGCTGTGCTTGTGGCTTACGTCACATGCGCTGCACTTTGCTTCTCTAATCTCACTTCCTGCATCGGCTAACCAACCCCCTCCAACCGGACAGTTACGAAATAATTGTTCCAACCGTATCGTTTCTCCTTCTGTAAACACGCTCAATCGTGGTCCTTAGTCATACTGGCTCAACCCACCAGTGACAGAAAAAGGTTAAAAAAAGAGAGATTCTGTACAGTCTATAAATACTGTAGAAAACTGTGGATCAGGGCCCAACTCCTCAGAGCTTTACCTCAGATGGGTCTGCCAGCTGGGCCCGCTGTCGCAATTAAAGATGAGTTTTCCGGCTCTCTGAGTTCGATTTGTTTTCCTGAAGGTCTGATTTCTGTAAGAACATAAATAGATCCCTCCTTGCCTTCACTTTTGAAATCCCCACTAGTGCTATCCTGGGGACCAAGCCAAGACCATACCTTCAGGAGATAGTTAAGGTCCAAATTCCAGTGCTGTGCACAGTCAATAGGCCAGTCTTAGGGAAAGCTCAGGGCTTCCCTGTGCTGAACCTGGTCTGAGACTCTCAGATTCAATACACGAGACAGTCAGGTGTCTTCTGGGATGGAATAATAGGCACATCCTCCTGCAAGATGCAGAGTAGAAGGGGACCTTGGGTTCTTGGTCTAGACATCTCTGATGTGTGATAGTCTGACTGTACAGTGGTGCAAAGGGAACACACACTCAGAGGAACTTGTGCTGAACTTGGATGTTTCCCTTTAGATGGAGGTGGAGCTTTCGTTTCTTGACTGCAGGGAAACTAAATAATTGCATGGAAACTTATAGTAATTACAAACTCTTTGGCCTGTAGTTCAGGCTTATTACTAACTAGCACTTACATTTAAATTAACCCATTTCTATTTATCTATGTATTGCCCACATGGCTGTGGCTTTTACCCGTCTGCTGACGTGTTGTTTCTTGGGTGACTGCCCTGCGTCTCTCTTGACTCCACCTCTCCTCATCTGAGTCCTCAGTTTGACTGTTCTGCCTAACCTTGTCCTTTCTGGCTATTGGTCAAACAGCTTTTATTATTAACCAATGAGAACAACATACATTCACAGTCTACAGGAGAGGTATCCCACAGCACTTCCCCAGCTGGAGAGAGGGATATAGTCTGCCTTTGTGATGCTTGGCAGTGTAGTGGTTGCAGCTCCTAGTTAGCCACATGATCATGAGGGGAAATGGCGGTGCTCCACGGTGATCTAGGGTAGAGTATCAGAGGCACATTAGACCCATTCTCTGTTTATATGCTCAGCTTTTAGTGGATTTGGGAGATATCATCCATTATTAAGGAATGCCTGTAGGAGGCACCTTGGGATACTCAGTCTTGATTGTCACCTCGGTGGGATTTAGAATTGGCATGGAAACAAACCTCTGGGCATGTCTATAAGGGACTCTGTAGATTGGGTTTAATCGGGAAGACCCGCCTGTGATGATATTTTGTTTGTGCTTTAATAGATAAAGCTTGCCTGAAGATCAGAGTGCAGAGCTAACCACTAGTAAGCCATAGAGGCCCGGCAGTGATGGCACACACCCTTAATCCCAGCACTTGGGAGACAGAGGCAGATGGATCTTGGTGAATTCAAGGTCACCCTGAGATACACGAGATTGACTCTGTCTAAAAGAGAAACAGAGCTAAGTGTTGGTGGCTCACACCTTTAATCCCAGCACTAGGGAGGTGAAGACAAGAAGGGATATGGCTAGGTGGAGAGAGAAATGTAAGGTGGGAAGAGACAGGAACTCAGAGCATTCAGTCTTGGGACTTGTAGAGACAGGATCTTGCCCCCTTTAGTCTGAGGATTCGGTAGAGGTAAAAGGTCTCTCTACTGGCTGACTCCTTTATTTCTCCGATCTTTCAGAATTTACCCTGATATCTGACTCTGTGTTTTTATTACTAAAACCAATTAGAATTTGCGCTACACCTACCTTCAATGTAGGTAACACCATTCCACAGCTTAGAGTCCCAGACTGAATGAAAAATAAGAAGTGTGCCAAACACCAGCCCTCACCCATCCCTGCTTCCTGGCTCTGTGTACGGTATGACCAGCTGCCCCATGCTCTGCCACCGTGCTCTCCCAGCTGTCGTACACAGTACGCTTGAACTGTGACCACATGAATTCTCCCTCTCCTAAATTGTTTTTAATCAGGTATTTTGTCATAGCAATGTGAGAAGCGACCAATGCATGCAGGAATGCATGCAGGAATGCATGCACGAGTGCATGCTTGCCTGCCTACGTGACGTCTCACAGCTTCAATCACCCTCTGTGGCAGTTGCGCTTGTCCCCTCTTACAGTGAAGAATCTCAGGCATAAGTAGAACACTCATCATTTTTGCACTTGTAGAGCCGGAAAGGTGAGAAATAGGTTCTCACTTGACGCCTGAAGGGCTGACTCATCTTGAGATTTGGAGTCCAACTTAGAGGAAGAAATAGCAGTTAAAGTGGGTGTTTACGGTTTGGAATTTAGTACACTGTTAAGCCCATGTATGATCTTAAACACTTCACCCGGTTTTATTTTTTATGTGCATCCTAGTGTTAATATCTATTCTCAGGCAAAGAAGTACCGAAGGGGGAAATTTAAAAAGACCTTGGCAGTTGCTGGAGCCTCTGCAACTTATTAAAAAAGACACGCTTCATTGATGCTTTTTTTCTTTAAACTAGGCCAATATCAGGACATAAGACCAGATACTCTTCAATCAAACATACTGTGAGCCCTATAAAGTATTTGACATTTCTAATTACGCTGATATGAACAAAATGGCAATAGGGTGTAACCTGGGGTGATTGTAATTAGATGGGAATAGAGTGGGATTTGGGGGCTCAGCTTGAAGGAAGAATCTCATTTGATTCAGGCATATGTTTTAATACTGTGACTGCAGGACTCTGCAGTTGAGACATTATCCAAAAGTGAAGTCATGACAGCTACTGGAGGATGGCCGCACAAAGGCAGCTGGAGCCCCAAGAGGGACATGCCGTGTTGAATGGGAGGTTCTGAAGAGCCTAGGATGGTGGCAGGAGCAGGCACTGGGCCTGAAAACACCTCAGGGCTGACATGCTATGTGGAAGATGAGCAATGTTTTGTCATGGGATTGGATATAGCGGGATGATGTGGGATATGGGTTTCACCAGAGGTTCATGGTATAGTTTTATAAAATGTGTGTGTGTGTGTATAGGTCCTGTTTCTCAGTTATCATCCACTTCATTCTTTTAAGGCAGGGTCCCTCATTTTTCTACTTGGAACCGGTTGGCTTGTCTTGACAGGAATCCTCTTATCCCTGCCTCTCCAGTGCTGGGATCACAAGTGCACACTATTGTGCCTGGCTTTTTATGGTGGTTCTGGGGGATTCACTCAAGTACTCATGCTTGCAAAGGAAGCACTTTACTGAATGACACATCTTCCCAGTGCTCATAATGTATTAAAATCTGTTCTGCTGCTTAGAATCCGAACTTCTCAGGGTCCCAGGGAATTTAATGTCGAACGTATGGGTTGGATCTTTGCTCCTTCATACTGATCCTCACTCTACGCTTTCCCAACCAGCTGTGTTCCTGTTCCTGATTGCCCACCCCCTAACTCGTCCAGTCATCTACCTGCATCCATCTTTTTTTGTATACCCATTTCTTTATATACTCAACTATCTATTCACACATTTATCAGTTTGCCATCTATCCATCCATTCATCCATGCATCCGGGTATACATCCACCCATCCATTCACTTAAACCACTGACCCACCCAATTATCATGCGTGCATGCATCCGTGTATCCATCTTCAAATCTGTGAACTCACCATGCATGCATGCATCAATTCCTCTATGCTTCCATCCCATGCATCTATCCATTTATTCACTTACTTACTGCCACATTCAGTTACCCACCCATGTATCCACCCATGCATCCATGCATGCATGCACCCATCCATTGATTTCGCTCCTCCATCCATGCACCCATTCATTACACACACACACACACACACACACACACACACACACACACACACACACACACTTTCCACCTGCATAGCCAACCAGCCTTTAGTATCCCAGGAACTTTAATTGGTGCTGAGAAACAAATAGGTAAATTAGATAAAGCTCCTGCCTTTAAAGAGCACACAGTTTATTTACAGGAGCTTAAGTGAGAACAGCAAAGATAAGAGAGCTCGAGAGGGAATCATAAGAGGAAGTTTCTAGAGTTTTAAGAAGGGTAGAAAAAGGAAGCCACTGAGGATCTCAGCGGGAAACTCCAGGGCAAGCACCTCTGAGCAGGCTAGATTGGTGGAAGGTGAGGAGAGGCTGAATCCTTGCTTGGCTTCTCCAGCAGTGCCCATGGGGACAGGTGGCTTTGGGACTGCAAAGGGAGAGGTGGAGAAATGATCCAGGTCAAAATGCTGGGCTGGTGTCAGTGCAAGTGGTGCAGGCCAGGGTCTGCAGAGCGTGCTGTCATGGTTGACTGGCTATCTTCAAGTGCGTAGGCGGAGATCAAACATTAGGCTGCAACCAGGGTGGGTTCAGGGCCATGGAGCCCCAGGCATCGTTAAATCACTTACAATACCCTCTCCTGGTAATACTGGAAACCCTTTTCTGCTTCCCCCTGCTATTCTAAGTTCCCCTGCCCCTTCTTACTTGTTCTAGAATTCCAAAAGCTGGCCACAGCCAAGGGTCAAGGGAGAAGTGAATTTTCTGTTTGTAAAACAATAGCGACGCACAAACCATTCCTCTTGCTTCACTCTGCCCGGCAACCATTTATCTAGATAACGCCTTTATTTATTGCTGCCTTACTATTGCACATTGAGATATATGTGCAAGCCGAGGAGCCAATGATTTGCTTGCACACATTAAATGTAGGGAAGGAATACAAAATTGGGCATATTAGATTAGTTTGGTGTTAGATTCAATGTTTGCAGCCCCCCTTTGTGCTCCATCACCCCCTCTCCTACAAATCAATTTACAAGACTTTTGTTGGAAATATTGCTTAGTATCAAGAGCTGTGGACAAACACAGCCGTAGTGATAATTCTGTCACTAGAAGGCAGGGAGGTTGAGCAGGGTGCAGCTCCCTGACTCCTGACAGAGTGGGCTTCCTGCTCCTGTCCTTAATACCCTGTGGCCTTGGGCAAGAGCACAGACAATGTGCATACGCGAGCAACACTCTAGTATTCGTTCACATGCAAGGATGTGTACATGTTCATGTATGTATAGGTGATCATGTGTGTGCCCATATACATGGAGGTCAGTGGTCAACCTCAGGCGTTCCTTACGAGTTATCCACCTTGTTTTTTGAGGATGGGCCTCTCATTGGGACCTGAGGCTTGCCAGTGATTAAGCTGGGGTGGTTAGCCAGTGAGCCCCAAGGACCCTCTTGTCTCCGTCTCCCTTTCCAGGACTGAGATTACAAAGCAAACGTCATCACACCCAGTTGTGTGGCGTGAGTTAGGACATGGAGTTTTCAGGTTCTGAGTAGGCAGATCCTTACTGGGTTTCAGTTTCCACATCTGTTCAGTGGGGGTGATTCTTGCTCTGCTCACGAATCGGGTGTTAATTTCCCACGAACCTACAAATGTGAAAACACAGCCATGTCACTGAATGTGGGGCTCCTGGTATCTAGACCTTGCCTGAGTTCTAGCTCGTGTGTGACCTGGGGAAAGTCACTCAGCCTCTTTGAATTTGGGATTTCTCATCTGTAACTCTTTCTTCATAGGACTCCTCTCATGGATGGTGTGTGTGTGTGTGTGTGTGTGTGTGTGTGTGTGTGTGTGCGCAGTTCACTATAACCCTGTAACTTCATAGTTTTCTCATTGTCAGTAGCAATTATGACTACTTTAACAGAAGACATTAAAACAGGTGGTAGTTGGAGGATTAAGAAAATATTTTATGGATCAGGAAAGGACTCAGAAAAGGAGGCAGATGTAGGGAAAGCAGTCTTTCTTTCACTTGGCATTTCCCACCATGCTTTTAAAAGGAGTGAACTGGGCAAATGACCTGCCCCAGATGCTGGAGAGTCCAAGGACCAGCCCTGCTCAGGTGGCCCCGTTTCTCTCCACCCTGGCCCTCCCAGATGACCTCCCTGGGCTTGCTGGGCCTTGCTCAGTGCTGCAGGCACAGTGTGCAATTAACACCCAGTGTGCCATGTCTGCCTCTGCCATCCCTCCTGCTGGCTGTCGGTGGTCTGGGCTCCATGAGCAGCTCCTCGCTGCTCTGGCAGCCCTCCCCTTTTGCCTGTGGCCATCTGATGACAGCTCTGAGGTGCCTGCTAGACCAGCAAGATTGCAGGGTCAGCATTTTTTCAGCTCCTAATAAATTCTCCTAAACTCTTCCTGTAGACAGAAGCACAGCATGGGAGCTCTCTGGTGGCTACCCTTTGGAATGGAGGAGGAGGGATGGAGGAAGGAAGAGGCCAAGAGATGCTGCATAGACATTGTTCATCCTGTTTTCCTCTCTCATGAGTTCAAGGTCTCCACTGCCATGGTACCTGGGAACTCCACCTTCCCTCTCTGAGTTGCGAAGCATCCCCACTCCACACCCACTGTTTGCAGCTTCTCTATGTACTGATATTCTTTTTAGTCTCTGGGTTTAGGTGGTGGAGTCAGAAGGACATAGCTCAGATTCCCACACCCTCCTCTCAACAAGTGGGACATTTATACATTCACAGAAAAGAATGTGCTTGATGTAAACAGGGTCTTTTGTTAGAGAACATGCCTCTGTCCATCCTCAAGACCCCAGGGACATGTGTGTGTATGTTTGGACATGTGTGTGTGTTATACTTGTGTGTGTGTGTGTGTGCTTGGACTTATGTGTGTGTGTGTGTGTGCTTGGGCTTGTGTGTATGTACTTGGACATGTATGTGTGCATGCGTGGACTTGTGTGTGTATGCTTGGACTTGTGTGTGTGTGCGTGCACATGGAAGCTAGAGTCAACCTTGGAGTCTGTTATTCAGGAGCTATACATCTTGTTTTTACTTCTGTTTTTGTTTTGAGACAGGTTTTCTATCTAGAACTCGAGGCTCACTGATTCAGCTAGGCTGGCTGGCCAGCAAGCCCTAGGGATCTGTTTGTCTCTGCTCTGGGGATTATAAGCTACCTACCATGCCTGAATATTTTTTTTTTCTAATTTAAAAGGTTTTTTTTTTTCTCATTTTGCATACCAACCATAGTTCCCCTCTCTCCCATTCTCCACCTTCCTCCCACCCAAGCCCCATCCACTCCTCAGAAAGGATAAGGCCTCCCATGGGAAGTCTATGAAGTCTGGCATATCAAGCCCCTCCCCTCTGCATCAAGGTTGAGCAAGGTATCCCTCTACAGGGAATAGGCTCCAAAATGCCAATTCATGTACTGGAGATAAATCCTAGTCCCACTGCCAGTGGCCCAACAGATGGCCCAAGCCATGGAACTGTCACCCACACTCAGAGGGCCTAGTTTGGTCCCATGCAGGTTCCCTAGCTATCAGTCCTGAGTCAGTGAGCTCCCACAAACTTGGGTCAGCTGTCTCTGAGTTTCCCCATCATGATCTTGACCCCTTTGCTCATATAATCAATCCCTCTTCCCTCTCTTCAACTGGACTCGGCCCAGTGCTTAGCTGTGGATCTCTGCGTCTGCTTCCTTCAGTTGCTGGATGAAGGTTCTATGATGACAATTAGGGTTGTCATCAATCTGATTATAGGGGAAGGCCAGTTCAGGTGCCCTTTCCACTATTGCTAGGAGTCTTAGCTGGGGTCATCCTTGTGGATTCCTGGGAGTTTCCCTACCACCAGATTTCTTCTTAACTCTATAATGGCTCCCTGTATCAAGATATCTCTTTCCTTGCTCTCCCTCTCTGTCCCACCCCCAACTCAACATCCCATTCCCTCATGTTCTCCTCCCCCTCCTCTTCACCCCCAACTCCCAATTTTCTCAGGAGATTTTATCTATTTCCCCTTCCTAGGGGAAATATATCTCTCTTAGTGTCTTTCTTGTTAGTTGACTTCTCAGGGGTTGTGGATTACAGCCTGGTTATCTTTTCTTCAGTCTAATATCCACTTATGAGTGAGTGCATCCCATGTTTGTCTTCCTGGGTTTGGATACCTAACTCAGGAAGGTTTTTCCTAGTTCCATCCATTTCACACCTGGATTTTTTGCGTAGACTTCAGTGATTGGATGCAGGCCTTCATACTCGCACAGCAAGCACAGTTTCAGGAGAAACTGAACTGTTCCTCCAGCTCTTCTGACCTGGGACTTTTGAGTGCTCCCTGGTAGCTACATTCTGGGTCCGTGGGTACTGGGGAGTCTCCTGTAGTTTTAAAATTGTGGACCCTTCTTCTTTTAAGGAGGGCAAACATTTATACTCACTTGGGAGTCACTTGTTTACTTCAGTTGCTGGGATACAGTATGAGCCAGGCTGTCTCCTTGGGCTCCTGCTGAAGAGCAGGCACATACTTCCATCCTGTCTCAGAGTTTCACTAATGAGGCAAACTTTGTGCCGTCTCCAAACTGGTCCTGTGCAGATATGAACTTCAGCGTGGGTTCCGTGAAGACACACACATGGAAATATCCCCCAACACATTAAGAATGAAATCTCACAGAGTCATCCCAAGTCACCAGCGAGTATGGCCTACCAGAGCCCAAGGACAGCAAGACCATATGGGCAGGGTCGCTCCTGGTCAGGAGTTTGTTTTGCTTACTCAAGTGTGGCTAGCTGTCCCCTAGAACACACAATGGCCACCCAGTAAATCTCTCTCAGGGCAGGGTGATTATACACATAGTACTGGAGGCAAAAGCCAGAGGGGGTAAAAACGAGTTTGTGCTAAAGCTTCTTGGCACTTAGCCCTTGGGCTTGTGCCCAGGCAGCCCTCACTGTACAACACTGTGTCTTAACATAACTCTAAGGACTTCCATTGCAGTAGACAGCACCCTGCCCTGGAGCTTCTCCGGAAATCCTCTGCTCTAGCTGCTCTGCTGCTTGAGACATCCCTTCTGCTTCCCCTGTGGCAGCACCTTCTGCCTGGCTCTCAAGGCCCTGGACCTCAGCCCTGTCACCCTGTCAGCCTGTGTGGGAGGAAAGGCCCACACCAGCTCAGCCTGACATATGCTTGTGAACCTGTCTCAACAGCCTGGTTCTCCTGTGGTCCCATCAGCTCTTCCTAAGCTACTCTATTGGGGTCTCGGGATGCTCTGTGAGTGTGGAACATGGACACTCTTCTCTAGGTAGGAACCGTGGCCTAAGTGATCACATGCGCTTATGCCAGGAAATCGGTGGTATTCAAACTCAGGTCTTAGGAGCAGAGCTTTTCCCTCCTGGGGCTGAGCAGAGGCACTCTGCCTCTCTTATTTTAGAGCTGCTGACACTCTTGTGCCCCTGGCATGCCACTCCAAGTTCTGTGTACCTCCAGTGTTGGGCTCTCTACCTCCTTGGAAGGACCTAGTGATCAGGTGTCATAACCCATATACATTCCAGGGCAGCGTTCCTCTCTCAACAACATTACTGTACTCTCGTCTGCAGGATCAGCTCACCACTGGCATTTTTGTTTTCCTTGATTCATGTTAAAATTTGATTCCTCTGTGGTCTCATTGGGAAGTGAGAACCATGATGATTAGGTCATGGGACACTTTCTGAGCGCCTCGATGTTTTTCTAGTAAGAAGGAGTTAGTGATGGTGAGATCAGGTTATTGTAATGCGAGGGTGCCCCTCCTGCTTTGCCGCTCCTGTGCATGCCAACTGCACGCGCCTACTGTGCTTCTGTCTTCCACCATGTCCTAGACCATGTTCTTCAACTTCCAGACCCTGGAACCAAGATAAACCTGTAAATCTTCCCTAGCTCAGGTAGCCTGTGTTTGAGCTACCACTTGCAGGTCCCAGAAATTAGGACATGGGAACTTCTGGCCCAGGGTTGTTTCACTTGTTCTGTCCCAAGGACTTTATAGTTCTCAACATGCACCCACCAGAAAGACAACAGCAGAGAGGGAGTTGGGGAGGTGGC
This sequence comes from Microtus ochrogaster, assembly GCF_000317375.1. Classification (NCBI taxonomy): domain Eukaryota; kingdom Metazoa; phylum Chordata; class Mammalia; order Rodentia; family Cricetidae; genus Microtus; species Microtus ochrogaster. The sequence continues at coordinate 20,937,922 of NC_022028.1, read as the reverse complement.
TCAGTGGGTAAGAGTACTTGTGTAGTAAATCTGGGGACCTGAGTCTGAATCTCCAGGACCCACTTTAACGATTTCAGTCATAGATGCATGTGCCTTGTATTAGATTTTTTTTTTTTTAAAAAAAAACTTTTCTTGTAGTGAAATACTCAAACTAAAGAAACTCGAGGGAAGAAAGACTTAGGGACTAGAAAGTCTCTAGTCAGTCTTGATGGGAAATCAAGGCATCGAGAGCTTGAAGCAGCTGGTAACATTGTGTATACAGTCAAATAAGGGGGAAAAAAGAACTCTACTTAATTTCCTTTTCCATTTAGACAACCTAGGACCCCAGTCAGGGAATGGTGCCATTCACAGCGAGCAGCCCTTCCCACATCAATCAATGTAATCAAGATAGTCTCTCATAGGCATGCTGAGAGGCTCATATTCAGGGTGACTCTAGACTTTTGTCAAGCTCACCATTAGCACTAATTGTTTCTTGTCTGCGACCCCAGTACGCTGTGATAGAGATGGGTAGACCCCAGGATCTCGCTGGCTAGTTGGCCTAGCCAACATGGTGAGCTTGCAGTTCAGTTAGAGACCTATGGAGGTAGACAATTGAGGTACACTTTTATGTGCATATGCACACATGCAAACAACCCTTTCCTCCCATAAAGACAGCATAGAAAGAGAGAACCTTGCCTTAGACATGTTGGAAATATGGCTGTTTCACAGCTACTTCTTCTAGACTGAAGCGCCCCCTCCTGGATGGAGGAAGGAGGCTCGTGAAACTTAAGATGCTGAGGAAAAGTAGGAAAAAAAAGGCTAGGGAAGGCCAGAAAGTCCCAAGCCTCAGAAACGCCCCCTACAGGCATATAGAAGCAGTAAAGAATTGCTAGAGAAGGAGACTCTCCAGTAGAGTTGCCTGCAAGTTGTGCAATGAGCTCCGGAAATGCAGCTTTTGTGAGTTGTCACCTACAGATGCATGGTGTAGGAGGTCCGTCTGTATTTGTGTTGCTTTCATTGGTTAATAAAGAAACTGCCTTGGCCTTTTGATAGGGCAGCACTTAGGTAGGCGGAGTAGATAGAATCAAAGGCTGGAAAGAAGGGTGGTAAGAGAGTTGCTATGGAGACACCACGTCAGACATGCTGAATCTTTCCCAGTAAGCCATGACCGCGGTGACATCTAGATTTTTAGAAATGGGTTAGATACGAAGCTACAGATAATGGGCCAGACAGTGATTTAAATGAATACAGTTTCTGTGTGATTATTTCAGGTGTAAGGTAGCTGGGCCGCCAGGACAAAAAGCAGGCCAGCTCGTTACTGTTACAGATGCAGCTGCTTCTGGGGGCACCCATACTGCAGTAAGTAATCTCCATAAATGTACTCACTAGTTCATTAAGTTATGTGCATGTCTATTATCTGCGTCCTATCTTGGTTGAATAAACTTGTTCACATCTCCCTAGGTAAAGTCACACAACCTACTTAAAGTCATGTAACCTAACCTAAAGTGACATAACCTACCTCTCAAGCAGAGATTAATAGGATAAGTTGAGTTGGGAGAATCAGCTGCACAACCCTTGGGATGAATGATAAGACATGCAACTGAGGTCGATCCCTTGAGGGTGAAACATTCACAGGTGAGAGCAGTCCCAACACAGCTACATTTCCCCCTGTGGATGGTGTGCAGTGACAGTTGCATGCTCCCTGCAATAGCTGATAGAATATGCAGCTAACACCAAGCATTCGAGAACAAAGCTTCCTTAGAGGAAATCCCAGGGTCGCTAGCTTCCTCTCTGTTGTAGTTACAAATATTCTCCATCCTGCTGGTCCACCTGGGCTGGGTTTTCCCCACTCGCCTTTTCCTGAAGCCACTTATAAAATAACCACTCTGAGGCTTACTCCTATTTATATGCTCTTTGGGCTATTGGCTCAGTTTTCTTATTAACTATCTCTTACATCATAAATTAATCCATTTCCATTATTGTATATTTTACCACGAGGCTTGTGGTTGTCACATCTTGCTCCTTGTTCAGCTGCCTCTTGGGCATCTTGGGCGGCTTGCTTCTTTGGCATCTGCCTGACTCCGTCTTCTTTCTCCCTGCATTCGATTTAGTTTTTCTACCTAGCTATATTCTTCCCTGCCCTCAATAAAACATATTCATAGCATACAGAGGGGACTCCCATATCACTATGTAGTACAGGGTGGTATGCCTCCTTTATGAATGGAGTAAACCTTATAAGTATGGGGACATTCTGGAAAGGCTGACAGACTAGAGGGGCACATTACAGTCACTGACAGTAGAACATACAGGACAGGATTGTATGAAGGCTGTGTCAGATGTTGTGTAGCCTTTGCAGTGAGCATTGAGACAAGAGATGGGATCTCCATACCTACACACTTAGCTCCAGACCACACTTTGTTCTTGAGCCTTCTTTGCCTGATAAGTTGCCCTCCCCTCTTCCACCAACCCTGCTTCCATCTCCAAACTCACTGATACACGTTCAGTCAAAAGACACAGGCTGCCTGAATGGAGTAAGAAACGAAGTCCACCTTTCTGTTGTCTGCAAAAAACCATCTTAGCTTTAGGCACCTCCTCCTGGAGACCAGCTTTCATAGTTCAAAAAGGTGCTATGCAAGATGCCAGAGGGGTAGCAATCAGCAGCCCTCTCCAGCCTCTCCTCGCCACAGTGACCAGCCCTGCAAGATACTCCTGAAGGTCACTAGTGACACTCATGTCTTGATGGTAACCAACAGCTTAAAACTTTTTCCACAAAAGCTTTCTGGATTTTGTAAAGGGCGTTTGCTTCATCTATTGAAATAATCATGTGATTTTTTTTTTGTCTTTAAGTCCACTTGTGTGGTTTATTATATTTATTGACTTGTGTACCTTGAACCATCCTGGCATCTCGGGAATAAAGCCAACTTGGTCATAATGGATGATCTTTTCAATACATAACCATATTTGGTTTGCAAATATGTTGTTGAGGGTTTTTTGAATCCTTGTTTATAAGAAATATCAGCCCAGTTTTAATTTTGTTGTTGTATCTTTAACTGGTTTGGGTATTACAGTGAAACCGCCTTCATAGAGTTTGGAAGTGATCTCTCTCTCTCTCTCTCTCTCTCTCTCTCTCTCTCTCTCTCTCTCTCTCCCTCCCTCCCTCTTCCTTTTCTTCTCTTTGGAGTAATTTAAGGAGTATTGGTCACAAATGTTTGGAAGTCTGGTAGAATTCTACTGTGAATCTATTCGAGCCTAGGCTGTTGGAGGTGGAAGGCTCTTATTACTGCTTCAGTCTGTGTATTTGTTATGGTCTGACTAGGTTGTTAATCTCTCTAAGTCTAACTTTGTTTGAATGAATTTGAATGAATGAATTTGTTTGAACTCATCTATTTTAGAGTTTCTAGTTTAATAAAGTATACATTTTAAAGTATCCCTTTACAATAGTCTTAATTTCTTTGGTGTCTATTGTAATGTTTCCATGTTTGCCTCTGATTCTGTTAATTTGGGTCATCACTTCCTTTCTTTTAGTTAATTGGGTCAAGAGTTTGTTGATCTTGTTTATCGTCTCAAGGAAATAATACCTCTTGGATTTGTTGACTCTTTGCACTGTTTTCTTTGATTCTACTTCATTGATTTCTGCTCTGATTTTATTTATTTGTTTGTTTATTTATTCCTTGCTGTCTGTCTACTGGATCTGGGTTTGTTTTGTACTTGTTTTTCCAAATTCTTGCATACATCATTGCCATTCATCTGTGCCTTTTCTGTATTTTAATGTAGGATCCTAGAGCTATAAACTTTCTTCTTAGGACTGCTTTTAATATGTTACAGAGGGTTGTTTTTTTGTGTTGTGTTTCATTTTCATTTAATTTCAGGGAAAAAAATTGTTGGCTTCTTTTTGACCCATTCATCATCCAGTATTGTGTTATTTAATTTTCCTGAAATTGTGTAGTTACTAGAGATTCATTTAGTATTGATTTTAAGTTTTATTGCATTTGGGTTAGAAAGGATACATGGAGGTAAATTTTTCTGAATTTAATAAGTTTTTTTGTGTGTGTGTTCAAACATGTGGCCTAGTTTAGAGATGCCTCCATGGGCTCTAGAGTAGACTTTTTTTGTTCTTTGCTGTTTGGAAGGAGTTTTTTGTACAGATCTGTCATGCTCATTTCATGCATGATATCAGTTAGTTTTGAGGTTTCTCTTTTTAATTTTTAACTGTATGACCCGTCTATTGGAGAAATTGGAGTATTGAAATCACCTGTTACTGAGTTGGAGTTAACATGTGTCTTTAAGTCCAAAGTGTGTGTGTGTGTTTAAAATAAAACTGGGTGTGCCAGAGTTTGCCCCATATATGTTTAGGATTGTAATGTTACCTTGGTTAGAATAACATGCCCTTGTTTATATTTTTAAGTTGTTTTAAAGTCTTTTTTTTCCCATATATCATATTGGTGGCAACTGCTTGCTTCCTGGTTCCACTGGCTTGGAATATTTGTTCCCATCATTTTGCTTAAAGTTGACTTTTTTTTTTTTTGCCATCCATCTTCTATTTGTTTATGCATTTTGTATACATGAGTATTCTACTTGCATGCATGCTTGCATGACAGAAGAGGGCATTGGATCCCACAGTAGATGACTGTGAGTCACCATGTGGCTGCTGGGAATGCAACTCAGGACCTCTGAAAGAGCAGCTGGTGCTCCCAGACACTGAGCCATCTCTCCAGCCTCCTAAAGCTGACTCTTATCTTTGAAGGTAAAATGAATCTTTTGTAGATAATAGACAGATTGAATTCATTACTTAGTCCACTCAACAAAGTTGTGACTTTTGACTGGGGAGTTGGGACCATTAATACTTAAACTGTTAATGGAAGGTGTGTGTTGATTGCTCTCGTTCTGTTGTAGTTGTTTCTGTTTGTGTCCTTAGTTGTATTTGTGTTCAGTAATTATAGTTTCAATTGCTTTCTTTCTGTAGTCTTTTGGCTATTCTTGTTCCTCTCTGCAGTCTGAAGTGTTGCTTTTGATGTTCTCTGCAGGCCTGGATTGGCATGCATGATTTCTCATACGCTGCTTATATTGCAGGGAGCTTTTCTGTCTCTTTCAACTATGGCAGGGAGTTCTGCCGGGTAGACTAGTCAAGGTTGGCCTCTGTGATCTTTTAGAATTCAAAGTTCATTGCTCCAGGTTGTTCTGGCTATTAAAGTTTCTGTTGAGAAATCAGCTGTTGTTCGGATGGAGTTTCCTTTATATGTTACTTGTGGGTTTTTTTTTTTTTGTGTGTGTGTGTTTGTTTTGTCTTCTCTTACTGCTTTTAGAGCCTTTTAATTCTGTATATTTAATGTTTTAACTTAATGTGGCCAAGGAAATTCTTTTCTGGTCCTGTTTATTAGGTGTTCTGTGTTCTTCTTATGTCTGTGTGGTGGGTGGTTCCTTAGTGGCTAAGGTTTTCTCCTATGTTCTCTTTAAAGATCTAGTTTATTCCATTGATCTGGAATTGTTTTCTTTCATCCATACTTTGAAGATTTGGCCTTCTCATGATGTTCCAAAGTTGTTGCATGTTTCTTTGTGTTATTTTCAAATTTCATATTCTTTACTAGAGTGTTCCAATTCATCTTCTTTGTCTTCAAATCCTAATAGTCTACATGATCCATTATACTCATAATGCTCCCCCACTGAGTTTTCTAATTGGGTTACTGAGATTTTCAATTCGATCTTCACTTCATCTTGAGTTCTCTTCAATATTTTTAATTCTTACTGAACTCAACTTCCAAACCCTGAATAATCTTCACAATTTCCTTCAACCATATGCGTATTTGTATTTTCTTGGATATCATTCAGGATTTATTGTTATCCTCTTTAGGTTAATTGGTCTTCTCTTTTGTGTGACCTTTAAACACCTTAAATCCTTTGATAAAATTTGTGATTGTTCTGTGAAATTATCTGACCTGGTTTTAACCTAGGTAATTCTCATTGGAGAACATGTCTATAGGACTGGTGGGTTTGAGGTCAGACATGCTGTAGTTCTGCACTGTGACCTAGGCATGTGGCCCTCTTTCTTTGGTGGTGTGTCAGTGTGAGTTTCTAGTTTGTGTAAAGCTATGTGACCTGAGCCAGGCCAGTGAGGATGGGATCTAACTTCATCAGTCTCCTGCTTTCTCACTTTTCTTTATTCTTTCTACTCTCTTCTCTAACAGTTCAAAAGAAAAAATGTTTACAGCCCCCTTTCTGATAAAATATAGAGCAAGAGGCAGTCCCATACTGTGTTCACTGCCTGGATAAAAACTAAAACATAAAGTTTTGCGTTATCAGGACTCGCTGAGATTTGGTAAAGAACTTCAGATCACTCTACTGATAGACAAAGTGGGATTTTATGGCATTTAAAAATAGTTAAGCATCTACCTATCTACCTCTCCCTGGTGATCAGCTCTGAAAACAGGGGCGACACTAAATGAAGATTACACACACTGCATATATTGCTAATTTTGCCTTTTGGGGGATTTCTTACATCTCAAAGATATAGGAGTGAAAATTCTCTCTCTCTCTCTCTCTCTCTCTCTCTCTCTCTCTCTCTCTCTCTCTCTCTCTCTCTCTCTCTCTCTCTCTCTCTCTCTCTCTCCAAGAGTGCAACTAACTTAATGTAGTCATTTATTCATGATTATTGGTTTCATGCAATTGTTTTTATGTGTCATTTTGCTTCTAAAAACAATATAAGAGAAAATTAAATATGCTTCCAGAATTCCTAAAATAACCAAGTAGCAATTCTTTGGTCACTTAATTTTTATGGGTTTAAAAACAATTTACAGCCAGGTGATGGTACATGCCTTTAATCCCAGCATTTGGGAGGAAGAGGCAGGGGGATCTCTGTGAGTTCGAGGCCAGCCTGGTCTATAGAGCGAGTTCCAGGACAGCCACAACTGTTACACAGAGAAAGCCTGTCTCAAAAACTCTAAATCAAACAAACAAACAAAACCAAAAGCACAATTTACTATATGATAAAAATTAGTATTCCTGTCATGCCTAATTGAAGACACATGTTGAGGTGTGTGTGTGTGTGTGTGTGTGTGTGTGTGTGTGTATACAAACATTTTCAGGACGACCTATTAACTTGAAATTACAGTGATAGTATATTAATGCATAGGTATGATTGTCTTTATATCTGTGTTCTGTCTCTCACTATTACTATATCATTCAAAAATTCTGTTATTGCAGGTGTTTGTCTTGGCTGGGCAGGCCTAGTTAAAAATAAGTGCATCGAAGAGTTAACTGTAAAATTTGGTCCTTGTAAAATCAAGCTGTATTTTTCCATTTAGTGACTTACGAAAGGCTCTGTGTAGACAGGAGATCCTAATCTCTTTCATCCTGTCATAAATATCATTTAGATTTGACTTCCTCCTATAATATATATGTGATAATGACCCATTTCTGTGCTTCAAGCTGTAAAGGGGGATAATTTAGGTAGATATGTCTAAAATGATTTACAAGCTTAAGCTGGAAGCAAGAGGAAACAAAGGAAAGGAGGTCACTTTGAGGCAGGGTCAGTAGAAAGAAGTGTTCAAGGTCATCCTCTACTGTACAATGTTCAAGGCTAGCCTGGGCTACCCAAGTCCTGATATGAGAGAAAGAGAGACACAGGGCCAGGTGGGACAGGACAGGACATTCCTTCCACCCACCACCCACATAGTACGTGATATCCCGGGGCCAGTATGATGCCTCAGTTGGAGAAAATGATTCCTGCTGAACCATGTGATCTGAGTTTGGTCCTGGGAAGACAAATTGGAAGGAGAGCACTGATTGTCCCTGGTTGTCCCCTGACATTTACGCATGCGCCGTGGCATGCGCACATATCTACTGGAAGGAGAGCACTGACTGTCCCTGGTTGTCCTCTGACATTCACGCATGCGCCGTGGCATGCGCACATATCTACTTGCACCAACAATTTAAAAGCTGATGTCATTGAATTGGAATGCTTTTGTTCATAGTCCACCCCTTAAATAAAAAGAAGGAAGCAAACAGAAAATGGAGACACAACTGGGAAACTATCCTCTTGCGACCATCCTAGCAGGAGAAAAGGTCCTGGAGGGAGAGCTGGGCAACCCCTCCTTTTGGCTCTCAGAGTCTTGAAACAGTGGGTTCAAAGAGTTCAAGTTTCCCCAGGAATTTCATGCTGGGGAAGGGAAGGCTGTAGTCCCAGTGCTACTCAAGGAAAGAGCTTGTCCCCCAGGCAGAGATTCAACAGGTTTCTGACACCTTACTGGACTGTCTTGCAAGACAGAGGGCTCAAAGACAGATGGAAACCCGCTATCAGCAGAACGGCTGTGTTGTGCCTGCCTCTGGCCCTTAAGCTTAAACCTCATAATCTGAAGACAAGCCGAGAGCAATAGTTCCTCTCTCCAATGTGACCATACTGAACACACCCCCTTTCTCCGCTTTTCACTGTCCCTTGTTCCCTTAATTAAGATGCTGGGATGGGTAGCTGTGCCTCGCTGGTTGTAACAGTTAAGAGTCTAAAACCTGCTTTTGGTTGCCTTGCAAACCCTGACTAGAGATGAAGGCGAGCAAGCAGAGCAGCGTTGTGTTTTCCTTGGACATCTATATCCATGGCCCACTGTCCCTAAGCGCTGCCCACTCTGGGGGAGGAGTCTTTCTCTCCTTGGTTAGTTCTTCCTGGAAATGTTTGAAGTAATGGGAGCAGCAGGGCTGTGTCCCGCCACCCAGCCACCCACAGGGCTAGCTTTATACCTGAAATAATTACACGGACACTGTATTCTTTTAAACACTGCTTGGCCCATTCTGCTTGGCCCATTAACTCTAGCCCTTACTGGCTAATTCTGATATCCCGATCAACCCATCTCTAATAAACTATGTAGCTCCGGTCTTACCGGGAAAGATTCAGCATGTCTGACCTGGCAGCTTGCTTCATCGTGTGCGTTTGCCCAGGAGATGGGAGCATGGCGTCTCTGTTCCAGAGCAGAGCTGTCGAGTCTGAGCTCACTTCCTCTTCCTCCCAGCATTCTGTTCTGTTTACTCTTCCCACCTATGTTTTAACCTATGAGGGCCAAGCAGTTTCTTTATTGCTTAACCAATGAAATCAACAGATTGATATATGACACTCCCACATCAAATGTTCTCATGGTCTTTGGTTAACGAGCCATTGGTTACCCTTATGCTTGCCCCAGAAACTCTAGCATGTCAAGCAGGCTAACTAACCTTCCTGCAGATGTTGCACATGGTGCTGTAGCAAGCCTTTGGACATCTGAGTGCAGGGAACGGACAGACTAGTCACATCTTAGTGACTCTCCGAAGTCAAGTGCCTGTGTCCTTGGGAGGGTGATCTTTCAGTATGGAAAGCAGGGATGTTCAGTGACTACCTTGGCTTCTGGGAGAGCTCTGGGTGGAAGGGTTCATCCTCATGGAGGACACAGATATTGGAGATATTCTAGGGTCAGAGGCTCACTGGAGCAGGTTAGGGGCACACGGGCAGAGCCTAGGATGGCTTATAGCTATTCTCTCAACCACTGAAAAGGAGCTGCCTAAAGTTGCTTAAGGAGTCCTTATCTGAGTCAGGCATGGTGACATACAGCTGTAACTCCAGCACCCTGGAAACTGAGGTATTAGGAGGGAGATTTTGAGGTCAGGTTGGGATACATATCAAGAAAGAAGGAGGAGGAGTTGGGGGAGAGGACAAGAGGAAGAAGAGGAGCAAGAAGAGAAAGAAGTTTGAGTTTTCTATTTCCATTATAATACCCTCTGTGTGTGTGTGTGTGTGTGTGTGTGTGTGTGTGTGTACACATTCATTCATGTGTGCATGGGTGCCCGTGCACATTTGTGAGCTGTGTATGGAGGACAGAGGTCAACCACAGATGCTTCTCAGAAAACAATCCCTAGGGTTAACTATCCACAAGCCTCAGGTGGACTGAGATGCTCTGGACAGGGAGGTAAGCGCCATTAACACGTCTGGACGCTTCTGATTGGGTGACTCACATACCATACCCACCAGTATCTACCTCTTCCAGACTGCAGGCGAACTGATCTGCAGATGGACTCTCTGTCTTCCAAGTCCCCCTTTTCCGTCCTATAAAACCCGTAGATTCTCCACCCCACCCAGCCCCATGCCATGTGTGTGCAGCCTCTACAGTCTTTACTTCCTTAGAGAGACTGCTGCCCTGTCAATTGTTCCGACTGAGAGAACAATTCTGCTTCTTTATTTCTTTATTTCTGCATCACCCCCACCAGCACCAATTTAACATCATCTACCTTGGTTTCTGAGACAGGGCCTTTCGCTTTTACCTGGAGTTTCTTGATGCAGCCAGGCTAGCTGGCCTGCAAGCCTCAAGGATCTGCCTGTTTCCACCTCCCAGCCCTGGTGTTGCAAATACAAGTGATCATACCTGGCTTGATAATGCGGCTTCCATTAGATAATGCTTCCAGAAGATCAAACTCGGGTTCTGATGGCTTGCACAGTGTTCTGGCTTCATTTCTTTCGCCGTTATAAAATACCCCAACAAAAAGCAACTTAGGGGCGCGAAAGGGTTTATTTGGCTCACAGTCCCAGGTCTGTCACTCCAGACCAGTCAAAACAGACACTCCAATAGTCACAGCACAACTAGTCAAGAGCAAAGAGAACAAATACATTCTTCCTTGCTTGCTTATTCTTAGCTTTCTTTACTTTCACACAGTTCAGGACCCCTGACAAGGGAATGATGTTGCCCTCGATGGTCTGGGTCAATTAACAATCAACAGTCCCCTACAGATATGCCCATGAACTAATCTCATTTAGGTAATCCCTCAACTGAGACTCCCTTCTCAGCTGATTTGTAGGTGGTTGTGTCCAGGTGGCAGTTAAAACTAAGGAGGACACACAGCAAGCATTTTCCAGATGAACTCACCTCTCCAGTCCACCATCCCGTCTTAGAATTGCTAGCATACTAGAGTAAATTTCCATACCAGGGAGCGTTGGTCTTTCTTTGCAAAGTTGTCTTAGGTATTATAGATTCTGGGCACTTGCACATGCTTGTTAGAACCATATTGTCAACATATGCAAATAGGCCTGCTTGCCTGCAATAGTTAGGAATCTACCGACGAATTAGAAGAGAACTGACATTTGACAATATTGGTTCTTCCGGCTAGTTTTTTTCAGCATGGCTTTAGAGCTTCAAAATCTTTGGTCAGGTTTCCTTCCAAGCATATGATGGCAAGTTATACAAACACATTTGCTTTGGTTTGTCACCTGAGAATTTACTACACCTACTTATTCCATTAGTTGTTAGAATCTTTGTCCCATGGGGTTTTCTACATAGACAATTACAGTATCTGTGAATAGAATTAACTCATTTCCTTCTTTCCAATCTGTGTGTCTTTATTTCTTTGTTTTGTCCTATTGCATTAACTAGCTCCCCTGTGCAATGCCAAATAGAAGTGCTAAATGAAGATCTTTCTTGGTCTTGATCTTTGGAGAACATATTCATGCTTTCTCCAGTAGGAATGGTATTTTACAGGCTTGTATTGGTTTGTTTTGCTTTGGATTCCATCCTCACTGTTATCAAGTGTCCTCATGGGTGCTGTACTCCACTTTCCACATGCGCCATGACCAGAGACTTCCTTGAACACTGCACTCCCTTCTGCACCAGTACCATTACAGGGAGGTTCTCTTGGGTGCTGAAAAATACTTTGCACCTATACCTTCACATGTTAGATGTGGCACACATCAACACCCCCTCACAACAACACTCCACACATAACGACACCCACACACACTCATCCACAGAGAGAGAGCAATAAGTAATTCTTTAAATGAACACATAACTCATAACTCAACAATAGAAAAAGGGAAGTAATAAAATTGTCCTAACAAATTAAAAAGCAGACTTGACTGTCCTTTTTGGGCATCCCTCTCAAGCTCATTTTGAACTGCTTATAACTTGCTTTTCTGGCAGGCACCTCTCTTATTTTGGGCAAGAGCTGTCAATAAACCTAAATCTATTGGAAAGTAATTCTACTTTTCCAATTCAGTCCTAGCAAAAGTCTAGCTAAACACATCTTAAATAAATTGTGTAGGCAGGTGCTATACAGCTGCTAATTTTTTATAAATAATTTACAATAAACAAGGAATCAAAAATACTCTAGTTTCCTTCTACCAAACCCATTGCCTTCAGTCCAAATGTTAAATCAAGGAACATAGCTCTTACAAAGTAGCAAAAACACATCTATGCATTTTCCTCTTCTTAGGTATTTTAAAAATTGTTTTATATGTATAGATGGTTTTGTCTTCATGTATGTCACTGCATCATATGTATGCCTGGTGTCTGTGGAGGCCAGAAAAAGGCATTGGATTCCCCATGACTGGTGTTACAAGTAGTTGTGAGCTGTCATGAGGGTGCTGGGAATCAAACCCAGGTCCTCTGGAACAACAGTTGGTACTGTTAACTGCTGAGCCATCTCACCAGCCCTTCAGATTAAAAAAAAAGTGTGGTATGTGTGCACATGTGTAAATGTAAGGATATACTATATAATACATATGTGTGCATTCATGTTGGGGCCAGCAGCCAATCCCGGTGCCATTCCTCAGGTGCTATCCACCCATCTTTGAGACTAGGCTTCTTAGTGGCCTAGAGCTCACTGGATCCTCTATGCTGGCTCGCCAGTGAGCCCCACGGTTCTGCCTGTCTCCACTTCTCCAGTTCTGGGATTACAAACTCTGGGTCCTCAGGATGAAACTCAGGGCTTCATGCTTGCCCAGCAGGGGTTTTACTGACTAAGCTATTTCCTCAGGTCCCCTCTTCCTCAAAGTCTCCTAATGTATTGTCACCTGAGATCTCCTCATGTGATGTGCATCCGCCCTGTCCCTGCTCCTCCATTTCTTCATTCCCCTTCAGAGCTGTCTTTCGCATCTTCCCTCTCAGCTTGAGACCTAAGTGTGTCCACCCTCCGCCTTCTTGTTTGCTCTCAGAGTCTTGGATACAACAATTTCCCCACATTTTCAAGGTTTCTGTCATTTATATTTTGTTTTGTTTTAACTGACATTGCTTTGAGAGTGCCAAGGACCAGGAAAGCCAACCTAGTATGACGCTTCAAAGGAAGGCAAGGCTCCATCACGCTTTCCCATGAGAGGTTCCGGGTCAACCAACTTAAGAGTCCCTTAAATTGCACAGGTAGTGTCTGGAAACCTCATCCTGTCCTTGGAGGATTGAGAATAAGAAAGACACAGGCAGGGACCCGACCGGCTACTGCTGGCACCACAGGCTCTTTTCTCCCCAGGGCTGCGCAGGTGGGTCACAGATGCTGGGAAATGGACAGGAGAATGCTCACCTCGTTCATGCTTTCGAGAGCCAAACCAGCCACAGCAGGCTTCCTTGGGCTGTTGGGTGATGTAGTAGTTAGGGTTTCCCTTGCGCTGATAAAACACCAGAACAGGAACAACTTGGGGAGGAAAGGGCTTATTTCAACTGACAACTTTCAAATCATTGAGGAAAGCCAAGACTGGCGGGAAGAGGCCATGGGATACCTCTGCTTAGAGCCAGGCAGGGGTGGTGGCGCACGCCTTTAATCCCAGCACTTGGGAGGCAGAGGCGGGCGGATCTCTGTGAGTTCGAGGTCAGCCTGGTCTATAAGAGCTAGTTCCAGAACAGGCTCCAAATCCTGTCTCGAAAAATCAACCAACCAACCAACCAACCAACCAACCAACCAACCAACCAACCAACACCACCACCACCCACAATAACAAAAACCAACAAAAACACCCTCTGCTTAGTGAGTTGCTCAGCTCCTTTTCATACAGTCCAGGACCACAGGTCCAGGGGTTGCACCACCTGCTGTGGGCTGGGCTCACTCCCATCAATCGTTAATCAAGAAAATGCCCCACGGGCCAATCTGGTAGGGACATTTTCTCAATTGAGGTTCTCTCCTTCCAAATAACTCCAGCCTGTGTCAAATTAACCTAAAATTGGCCAGGACAGGCACCCTGGGGGGCGAGGGTGTGTGAGACCCTCCCACAGCTTTCAGATCCTGCCTTGCACATTGGATGGAAGGAATCTTACGTCCTCTGGCAAACACATCCCCAGCAGCCTGAGCCGGGGCTTGAGTTCAGAGACAGGAGTATGGCTGGCCAGTGGCTCCAAGTCCCCTAGCGTACCTACAATACAGTACATTTTGGGTTTGTAGGGAAACTCCCAGCAGAGCAGCCGCCATCCACGCACAGCTTCTGCTCTTAATTAACCCACCAATGAGCAGTCCTGCCTTCCTCTGTTTCAGGGCTGGAGTCAGTCCACTTACAGGCGCGTTCATTCGGTAAATGCTGCTGTGTCTCCGTACACCAGCCCACCCTGCACATGCTGGCACAGAAGAGCCTTAAGACCAACGATAGGGTCGGACAGAGGGATGGGTCTCAAGGGACAACCTCTGTGTGGGTGCCCAGGAGGAAAGAACCCGATCTTTCCAGAGGGAGGGAGGCACAGGAGCTCACTGAGAGCAAGGGGGACAGTCCATGCTGGCCGGGGCTCAGCTGTGAGCATGTGGCAACGCGAGAATAATACCTGGGAAAGCACAGGGCTGCGGCATCCAGGGTACCTCGGGTGCCTGGGGAACACAGGCTTCGGGGGAGAAGGAAGAGTTCTTTCCAGGACAGCTGGGGATGTCTTTTCATTATTCCTTTGCTCAAAATAGAATTATCTTTTGAAATCAAATGTGACAGGCGGCCCAGGCATTTTGCCTAGGCCGTCACAGAAACTGGCTTCCACGCCTACAGATACATTTTTTTTTCTCTTCCAAAGGTAGAGGGAGAGGTAGCATCTGAAGGTATAAGGGTAAGTGGGAGGGAGGCTAAGGCAGAAGCCCAAGTGGAGGGGGTTCAGAAAGGTGAAGCGAGGAAGGGTGGGCGGAGGATTCAGAGCTATCAGCCGGCTGACATCAGGCCACTGGAGGTGGGAAGCAGCCTTCTTCGTGCTGTTAGCTGGCTGGCAAAAGGCTCCTCAGCGTGGACTACCCTGGAGGTCCCCTGGTCAGACGTGGACAGAGGACAGAATGGAGGGGCATGTCTGAGTTACAGGCCCCTGGGACAGGCCTCTAGCTGATCAGATAGTGTGTCGCAGATCTGACTTAGTGGGAACAGGCACCTGCTGCACCGAAGAGCAGGTAGGGGAGGAGGAGATGAAGGGGGCGGAGAATACAGGAAGACAGAAAAGCAAGAGGCGGACAAGTCAATAGGCCCCAGAGAAAGACCCACACCTGGCCAGTCATCACAGCCTTGGTTTCTTTATCTGGAGTAGTGAGTCCCAGAGCCGCTAATCTTTTGATATTCGGACACTATTTTGTCTATAGTGTGACACTGGAGAGCCATTCAATCGAGTCACACACAAACAAAAGTTAAAAAGATCATTGCAAGAACTATTTCCCTAAGGCTGTAAGTAAGTTTATGGCTTTGGGTTAGGTGGTGTTCCTAGCTTTAATTGGCTATGCAGCCCTCAGGCTACAGGTTAGAGGTGTCTGGTAGCCCTTCCTACCCTAGTTTGGCAGTGTGGATCCTGGGGCAGCATCTGTGTCACATGATGCTCCTCCCAGCTGCCACATTAGGCTGCCCGTGCCCATCTGCTCCCCCCAGGATGAATAACGTGACTTCTGGTCTCCCCCTTGAGTTCCCTGGTATCTGACCCAAAGGCTTGGCTTACACTGTCCATCTGACAAATGTGTGCTGGGTGGGTGGGTGGATGAGCCTAACAGCTAACACTCTCCACAGATGCTACCAGAGGCAAGAAGAGGGTGGAGCCCTTCCAAACTCGGCATCTACCATCAGCATTTTGATTGAAGTGGGGCAAGGAAGAAAAGAAGGAGTGTGATGGGGGACGTGAGACAGGAACTGATCTCTCACCCTGGGGTCTGGTTGAAGCTTCTCACCAGCTGAGACTCACGAATCCCAACACAGTTAACAATTTTTGAGGTCTTTTTTTTTCCTCTCCAGATGAAAACTGCAATTTCCTAGGATTCTCGTCAAAAACCTCCACAGGAAAAGGCCAGGTCCTAACTCCCTGGTGCAACTCTAGCTCCTGGTTTTACTTTAGCAGGCTGTAATTCCGTCCAAGGCACCTCCAGAGCCACCCGTACTCTCATTTATTGAAAGAGAAAAGGTGAATGAAAGAGTTTCTCAGCAACTTTTGGCAGAATAGCTGGAGAACCACCCAGATGTGGCTGATGACTGCTCAGACCTGAAGTGGGGCTCCTTCGTGCTCTTGGGTGCATCATAATTTCTTCCCAAGAGCCTTTGCTATTAACCTTCATGCTTAAAATGCATGTTCAAATGTGTGATAATAAACCCTAGTTCTCGTTCCTGCTGGTCTATTCAGAAATTGTTTTCTGTTGTGGTCAAGGATATGGTTTTCTATGAGTCAAGTTCCCTAAAAGATTAAAGGAACTCCTGGGGACACTGTGGGTGACAGCAAGGACATATGCTCTGTCCCTAACTTCATTGAGAGAGGCCAAGTACAGGAATTAGAAAGGTCTAAATTTCTAAGAACGCCAAGGACCAAGGAGAACATAGTATTAGACAAGCGTAGCCCAGAGAATCCCGGAAACCTGAAAGTGGCAGACAGACAGCACAGCAACCTTTTTGTAAAGGCTGAAAGTCCCCAGATGGCTGCAGAAGGGCCAGCACCAGGGCCCTGCGTGAAAGAATGGAAAGAGGAGAAAAGAAAAAGATTTCCAAGGGGAACTTTGCAGGGCTGAGCCCTGAGAACGAGCCCACCCCCACCCCTGCTGCCTTGCAGCCAGTGTCTGCACTTCTTCCACCATGGACAGGCAAGAAGATCTGCAGAGTGGCAGAAACTGGAGGGCTTTGTGAAGATTTAGATGGAGCGGCTCCTCAGGGAGCCCTACAGTCCAGTGGAAGCCATGCTACAGCAGTTAGGCTCCTGGCTTTTTGCCTGGTCTGCCCTGTCCACGTGAGTAGCACATGGCTTTGGGGTCGCACCATCTGGCTGTAATGGCAACTCTTCTCTTTGTTACCAGCCAGCTGTGGAGCCCCGGGGACAACCACACAGGCAACCCTGTGATGGGTGATTGCACCGCCTCTGGGGCATCTGTGGGTGTTCATGCAGCTGCTGACACCTGTGTAAATTCTCCTTGGACTACAGATGGCTTTATCAAGATGTGTTAGACACATGTGGACTGCCCGCCTTTTCCCAGGGGGCATAGAGCTAATTGCCAGCTCAGGAGTAGTTGGGAAGCACTAGGCTGATTACAAAAATAAGCGTGGAATACGCATGCTCTTGCGGGAGAAGTAAGCATTTGAGAAGAATTGGTGTGACTGAGCTCAGCTTTTCTCTCAGCCTTATTGCAGAAATTGGCCAGATGACTGACCCTGTCCCACAGCAGTTTCTGCCAGGTGGGACCTTGGTTTGCATGCACTGGGTTGCACAAAGTCCCCAAGAGAAGGTGGTAGGCTCTTTTCAATTTTAGCAGTGAATTTTGGGAAACTCCTTTCAGTGGAGACCTTCTCCCTGTTACAGAGGTTCTGAGCAAAAATCTGGGGCAGCCCTTCCCTCCACATTGTTATTTGATGCTCACATCAGCAAGTATATTAGAAGCAGGACCTTTCTCTCACCAGCTACCTCCATTCATAGAACTCAAGGCTAGAGGATCAGAGGTTCAAGGCCATCCTTGACTACATAGTGAATTTGAGTCTTTTGTGGGAAACATGAGACCTGTCTTGAAAAAAAGAGAAAAAAATAGAGAAAGATGAGAAGAAGCAGGGTTGACTGGGTGAAGCCAGGGAACCCTGAGCATCTGTGGGAAAATGGACAGGGACAGAGTATGGACCAGGCTCAACTCCAAGGTTACCTCCTCTGATCTTGCGACAGGTTTCTCTGCTGGTCTTGGTCTAGCTGCTTTGATAACCACATATTAATATCCTGCTAGGTCCTGGGCCAGTCTTTGGCTGGGCAAGTGGGTAGCCCACAGATGTGAATTCGTTCCACCTTGACCAAAGGTCAGAGAGTTCAGGCCTATTTTTGCTCCTTCAAGGTTATTGACAGGAAGTTTGACCCAAGGTGTGGTTACTAACAGGATGTTTTGACCTAGGGTGGTTACTTGATGCTTTGGGTATTGAGAAGGTGATTACCATGTTCCTTGTATCATGGGAAAGACGTCTTTTGCCATCCCCCTCCTCTTTGGATGGGGCTATATAAAGCCTATGAGAAACAAATTCATTCAGTATTCACCGGGCTGACCTTCCGGTTCTACCCTCGCTCTCTATCTTTTCTTTTGTATCTCTGTTTTTTCCTACCTGCCATTTCTCAATGCTCATGCTTCCTTCCAAGGATAGAAGAGTGATCTGGGCAGGACCCGGCTGTTGTTGTCGCCTGGATGCGGGATACACCAGACAAGGGGTGTTGGTGGTAGACAATGTGATGAGAGATCCAGGCAGAGGCTGAGCCCATCTCAGGGACCTGCCACCAAAGAGGAGCAGGGAGGCCTCCAGCAGACCTTTGGCATGCTGGGATCTGCTGGCCAGACCTAATGGGCCTGCATGGGATGGGGGACGTTTGGGTTTCAAATTATGGAGAGATAGATCCTTCGGAGAGCTTCAAGCTGGGTGGGAACCAACACCGTCAGGTTGATTTATTTATTGTTGTTGTTTTGTGTGTGTGTGTGTGTGTGTATGTGTGTGTGTGTGTGTGTGTTTGTGTGTTCAGGGAAATCGTGTGCATGTGGAGTCAGAGGCCAACAACAGGTGCCATTCCTCTGCACCATCCACCTTGGTTTGTTTCACGTGGTTTATTGAGACAGGGTCTCTTACTGGCCTGGAACTTTCCAACTAGGCTAGACAGATTACCTGGCCACTGAGCCTGAAGGATCCTTAAATTTCCCTTTCCACAGTGGTGAGGTCACAGACACACATACCACATACCAGCGTTTTTCCATGACTTCTGGTGATTGAACTTGAGAACCTTGTGTTTGTGCAGTAAGTTCCATTCTCACTGAGCCACCTCCCTAGCATATGCTGTGGCATTATGGGGGAAGGGGACTTGGAGGGAGGGCGCATTTGAGACATGGAAATTGTGACGGAGCCAGTGACTGCTATCTCAGTTAATATGACAGGTGACCTGGCACTGGGAAAGAATCTCAGGGTGGGTAGAGAACTGCTCGGGAGGAATTAGGGTGGTGGTGTGGTCTTTGATTGGACACAAAGGACAAACCAAAGGGAGAGGTCTTTTCCAGGAGCGGTAGGAATGCAGGATAGAGCCCTCCCGGGAATCTTCCCTGTGTGGGGTCCAGGTTGGCTGGCTGAGTGGTCAGAAGCTCTGGGGCTTGGCAGCTTAGAGCACCCCACCCCTGTGTTGCAAGTCTGGCAGGCAGAGTGCTAAAATATTTATCACAAACATAAATTGATATTGGAGAACTAAACTCTGAAAAAAGGAAATTGAAAGCAAAGGGAGAGTGGGACCTCTGTATCCCAATTTGTAGCGGCCAGCCTCTGAATATTTCATTAGCTCCTCAGAGTGCTGTGGGGCCAGATGTTGCAGATGTGAGCAGTTCTGGTTATTCACACACCAGTGCGCCTCCCTCGCAGCAGCTCATCATCTGGGGGTGGTGTGGAGGTCAGATGCAAAGGTGCTTAAACAGGGAAAGTAAGTAAGACCGTGGCGGGCAGGAGGAAGACTCGTGTCCTGGGAGGAAGACGAGCATCCAGCTGCCAAGGGAGTAATGCGATATGAGATACATGTTGAGCATTGGAGTGACAGTCAGGAAGAGGAAGTGGGGTATGTAGAAAGAGGACTGACTTTTGAATGGCTAGGATTTTTCATTCTGCTCTTCTTTATGTGTGTGTGTAGGGAGAGAGTGAAGTCCTGGGACAATGTGTATGGTTTGGCATGGACACTGCCATGTCAAGGACCCTTATGGCAAATATGAGTGGCAAAACCTTCCCTGGGTGAGGCTCAGAGGGATGACAAAACCTTCCTCAAGGGTCTGAGTTCAAGTGGTGGCAGTGTGTGAAGAAAATATCCACCATTGCTTTATCTTTTCAGGGGTTTATGGCTGGAAAGCTGCTCCCCTACAGAGTCTGAGCCCACCCAGATTAGTTAGGCCCACCTCCTTGCTCAGCTGCACAAAACAACCCCACTTCTTTGTTTATCTCTGTATAATACCCTGCCTCCCTGTTCAACTGTATATAATAGCCCACCTCCTTGTTCAGCTGTATAGAATAACCTCGTCTCCTTGTTCAGCTGTGTATCTATCTCTTGTTGAACTATATATAATAACCCCATCTCCTTATTCAACTTTTTACAATAACCCCATCTCCTTATTTAGCTGTATGTAATAACCTCATCTCCTTGTTCAGCTGTGTATAATGACCCAAATTCCTTGTTTACCTATTTGCAGTACTCTTGTCTTCCTGTGCAACTGCATATAATAAAAATACTGAGCTTCTGTGGGCAGCGGCTTCTCTATCAGAAAACATGCCATTGATCCCACCTTTCCTGCCTGTGTGCCTGTGCGTCTGTCATTTCTTCATTCCCTTGCTTGTTTGTTTTTTTTTTTTGTTGTTGTTTTTTGTTTTTTTCGAGACAGGGTTTCTCTGTGGTTTTGGAGCCTGTCCTGGAACTAGCTCTTGTAGACCAGGCTGGTCTCGAACTCACAGAGATCCACCTGCCTCTGCCTCCCGAGTGCTGGGATTAAAGGCGTGCGCCACCACCGCCCGGCTCTTCATTCCCTTGCTATCCTAGTTAGGTCAGTTCCTAGAGTCCCGCAGGTCAGTCTCAGCAACTTGGACCTTGTGAATACAAATCACCATCACCACCACCGCGATCACCATCTCTACCACCTTTGCCTTTGCCTCCATTGTCCCTATCCTCACACCCCCATCATTTTTACCATCTTCCCACTCTTTGTTTCAGTCATCCTGTCATCTTCCTCCCCATCATCCGCATTACCCCTTCTCCCCCACCCTCATCATCATCACCATCACAACTGCCTCCACCTCCAACTCCTATCATCATCTCTACCCCCCTCCCCGTCACCCACATTATCTCCATCCTCATTCTCCCCATCATCTCTTCACCTCCCTCCCCATCATCCCTGTCATCCTTATTGTCTCCCTATTATTCATCCCAATCATCTGCAACATCTTCCTCTCCACCACTCTCATCATCCCATCTTCCCCATCCCCACAGTTACCATCACCATCATGACCACTCTGTCACCGTCACCATCATCATCATGACCACCACCGCCTTCACTGTTTTCATCATCATCATCATCATCATCATCATCATCATCATCATCATCACTAACATAATCATCATTTCTACTCCCACCATCACCATCATCAACACCATTATCGTCATTATCATCACCATCTCCACTGCCACTGTCGGTCATCATCATCACAATCATTATTGTTTTCATTATTATCTTGCTCTGTTCTTGGCCCATGAACTGGTGTACTCTGTAACACAACCATGCCAATATAAACCGTTATCATTTCACAGTTGAGGTAACTGAGGAATAATAAATCGTGTCCAAGGGAGCCAAGAGCTATTAAGAGACGGAGTAGTTCTGCCTGACGCTGCAGGTGTCTTCTGAGTGAGGCCCACTGTGGTTATTAACCGTAGTGAGATGTGTCAATCACTGGCAGGAAGCAGGTCTATGACTTGGCAATGGCTACTTCCCATGCTTCTATTGCTGAAGAGTAGTTATACAATGGTTTTGTAGCAAGGTGATGAGAGTCAGGTTGAGCCACATAAACCTGCACACTCAGAGAAGCAGTATTTTTTTTTTTTGAGGCAAAGTCCAGATTGCTGTTGAATTTGCACGTAGCCAAGATGGCCTTGAACTTCTGATCCGGCTGCTGATACTTCTTGAGTGCTGGTGAACAGGCATATGCCGCCACACCTTCTGCTGGGATCAAGCCCAGGGCTTTCTGAAGGCTGGATGAACACTCTGCCAAATGAACGACATTCCCATTACCCCAAAGACATTTTGAGACCTCCTTTTGTGCTACATATTGTACAGGCAAATGCTAGCTTCTGAGGACCTTGAGATAGCCACTAAGAAGCTGTCCCCTCATCTCAGTGGTCTGCTGGGAACCAGGAAGGTGCGTAACTGTCCAGTGACTGCGGCCACAAAGCTGCTGTGTCATTTCCCGGATGGAGGCGAGGTTGCAGAGATAGGAACTCAGCAGCAGCTGCTGCAGAGGCTGCCTAGGGCCTGTGACCTCCATCTTGTGACCGTCTCAGACCCTGAGCTGATTAGCAGAAATGACTTGAATTAGTCTCCTGTTGTTTGAGAGCAGTTAGAAAATGGACTCGAGAACATCTTGATTCCTCTAACGTAGCATCCCTGTCAGAATGCATTCTAAGGTGTGAGGAGAAGAGTGGCCTTGTGATTAAGCCACCTACCGCATAATTTATTTCGCACACCGTGGAGCTACCTCTGATATTTAGAAGCTGTCTATTGTGCTTTTAGCAAAGGCAAAAATGGGGAGAAAAATGGAGTACTGGTATTCTTACTGGGTTGGTCTTACCTTCTTCCCAAAGCTTTTCTTTCTGGTGTTTTTATTATAAAAATGACCCCAAGGGGCAGGGGAGATGGCTCAGCCTGTAAGGGGCAGGGGAGATGGCTCAGCCTGTAAGGTACTTTGTCTACACAAGCGTGAAGACCTGGGGTTCAATCCCCAGACCCCACTTTAAAAAATGAAATAAAAGCAGGTGGAACATACTTATAATCTCAGTGTTGGTGAAATAGAGAGAATAGGTCTCTGTTCTCTATTAGTCAGCCTGATCAACAAGCCTAGGCCAGTGAGACACTGTTTCAAAAACAAGACAAATACAAAGTAGATGATGACTACCTTGTATTTCAATAGACATCAAGGTTGTCTATTGAAACACACACGAGCCTGTACACACACACACACACACACACACACACACACACACACACACACACACACATCTAAGAAGATCTCAAAATGTCTCTAAGGATGCTGGGAGTCTAGCTTAGATGTCATCTGGAATCCTGGGATGCCTGCTTTGATACATGAGGTGGAGACAAGAAAACCACCCAGAAACCAACGAGTCAGTTATATAGACTGGAAAATACAAAACAGCAGAAACGACAGGCCCTGCTGTGGGACACTTGCACCTTCCCCTACATACACACAATAAATAAAAGGTAAATTGCAGAAAGGAGAGAGAATATCTGAGCAAATGGGTGTAGCTCTAGATTCCCAGCTCTTGGGGCGGGTAGGTGAAGGAACAAGTCATTTTGTTGGCAAAAACTGTCAAAAAAAAAATACAGGGCTTTCTGAATGCTAATTGAGCACTCTGACGTCTGCGCTAGACTCCCAGCACCCTTAGAGACATTTTGAGATCATCTTAGGTGCTGTATATCATGCAGGCAACTGTGTAGCTGCAAGACGCCTGGAAGGTCTGAGCGTGCAGAGCAAACAGCATGCTGCACGGTGTGTCTGGATCAAGCAGGCCTGCACAAACGCACTGAAGGCCTGTGAGGATGCACACTCAGATCCCTGTCCAAGTGCACACAGACACACCTGTTTCAATACACTCACATGTGAAGAGTCACACGGCTCATGCACACCTGCGAGGCTGCATACACAGCTGTCTGTTGCCATCATGGTGAGGAAGGCACGCAGTAGGAAAGTGAGGCATCTGATCACGTGGCCTCTGTGGTCAAGAGGCGGGGAGGGAAGAATGCTGGCTCTCAGCTTCTTTTTTTATCTTTATGTACCTGGGAGGGGCATGGTGTGGTGCTGCCCCACAGGCAGGGAGACTCATCTTGCCCCAGAGGAACCAATTCCTCTGAGATACTCCCTCCCAGACACAGTAGAGGCCTGTTTCCTAGATGATTCTAGATCAGCGGTTCTCAACCTGTGGGTCATGACCCCTTCAAGAATCGAATGGGCCCTTTCACAGGGGTCCCCTAAAACTATTGAAAAACACAGATATTTACATAATGATTCATAACAGTAGCAAAGTTAAAGTTATCAAGTAACGACAAAATTAATTTTATGGTTGAAGGCCACCACAACAGGAGGAACTGTTTAAAGGGTTGAGGTTAAGAAGGTTGAGAACCACTGCTCTGGATCCCATCAAGTTGACCGAGATCAGCCATCATGGGTACTGAAGTCCCCTGCCTGAGAAGTGCAGTGGGCACAGGCACGTGAGGAAGCTCTGTGGTATCCCCTCACAACTGGGCTGCCATGGTTGTGAAGGGCCTGAGCATGGAGGAATGCAGGCAAGACAGGTAATCAGGCCTGGTGTGCAGCCCTCTGCAGCCATGATTTCCACTCTGCTGGGTCTCTGGTCAGCCTGAAGCTCCCTTATAACAGCCCTCTCTGCCAGTGGACATCTCTAGGCTGCCATTTGTCAACACTAGCCTTTCATCCAGGACACAAGTGGGGGATTTAAAATGCAAAGGTTGAAAATAAGAAGACAGGCGGTTTCCAAGGGTCGCCGTCAAGGAGGTGGACACTGTGGACATCTTGCCTGGAGCAGGCTCAGGGAGGGGACTGAAGGTTGAGCAATGGTCTACACCTCCACTTCTCCCACACTGTGAGTGGTTGTTGTGCCCCCCTCCAAGTTACCTGTGGATAATGCCTGTGGTCCCTCTCTCAGCCTTTTAGAGGCAGGGTAAGAGAATGGGCTGGCCATTGAGGAAGCTGTAGGTTCATGCCACCAAGCCTTAGGTCCACACCCTGGGACTATGTGTATGGGTGGAAGGAGGGGGTTGACCCTGCAAGTTATTCTCTTCTATGTGTCCTTCTTCCCCTCTTTACATTCAAGACAAATAAATAAATGTATTTTTTAAATTAAAATCTAAAATGAGATGTGTTATAACAATGCTGGTCTACCCTGTCACCCTGACCCTTTAAGAGACAAGCTCCTCCTCCTTCTAGTCTCCCCCTTCCCACCAAGGCAAGCTGGTCTGGGCCCTCTTCCTCTCTCTCTCTCTGTCTCTCTCTCTCTCCTGTCTCCCTCTCTGCTCTTCTTCTGAAGGGGCAGCCTCTGCCTCCCTCCATCCCCTCCTTTTCCCTCTCTCTTTCTCTGTCCCTCTCTCTCTCTTTCCCTTATACCCTCCTACCCTTATACCCTCCCAATACCCACTAAATAAACTCTCCATACCAAAGGTCTCTTTGCATGGCATATCTGTCTGTCCCTTACCTGCTGCGTGGTCCCCCACACCAGCAGGAAGACTGGCCAGGGTCACCCATACTGTAAATCAAACACGGTGGAGAGCAATTGTGGAAGACACCCAGTGTCAAACCTGTAACCACCACAGGTCCACATACACACTACCCATGCCTGCATTATACAAACAGAAATGATAGAGAGTAAGAAAGAAAGGAAGGAGGGAAAGGAAAGAAGCAAAGACGGAAGGAAGACAGATAGACAGACAGACAGGCTTCTATGGAGTGATAGGCCTCCTCCTTTCCCTTCCTGAGAAGCTCAGGGAGGAGGAGAGCAGCAGCTGCCTGTGAGAGAGGAATTGGAAGCCTCTGGTCAGTCTAGTTTCTGTGGGGTCAGGCCACCCACTGCGAGGTGATTCCTGGCCCAGCTGGGGAGCCCTGAGAATAGGGGGTCGCCCTTCCTCTTCCAAGGACAACATTGCCTGGCTGGGGTGGGCAGAAGCATATGTCCTCTCCGTGTCCAGCCCTTCTGCATGGGGACTTGCCCTTCCCACTGCCCTCATGATCTAGACCCCAGGCATTGTTTCTGAGTTCATGGTAGAGGCAGTTGGCCAGGAACTGCTCACCTGGGAGCTTTGCAGCCCTGAGCTCACTCCCACCGACTAGCTGGGGCATGTCCACAGGAAGGGTGGGGAATGATTCTGGAATTCAGTCTTCTTGGAGGGGCTGAAATATGGACAGAATTGTTACAGTAGCAATAAGGCTCTAGAGAATGAAATCTCTGGCCCGGGGTGAGACTTAACATTCCATCCAGTCATGGGCAATGGCCTGGCCAAGGACCACCCTTCAGGAAGGTGGGACCACCCCTAGGAAGACTTCAACTTCTTCTCGTGTCTCATCTCCTTCCCCCTCCAATTTCTCCTGCCTGACATGGTATAGTAGAAGTTTCAGATGACGCCATAGAGCCCTCCTTCCTCCCAGATCCGCCTTGGGAGTGGGGCAAGACTTCGCCATCTGTCTCGAGATGGAGCTGGGCCTGATCTCCACTGACTCAGGTCTTACCTGGGCTCTGGGAAATGAACTCAGGCCCTCATGCTCCAATGACAAGTACTTTACTGGTGAACCACCTCCTCCATGCCCACTTTGGTATTTTATCCAGTTTTCTCGGGGACCATTGTAGGAGCCCACTCCTGCACAATAGCCTCCTGAAGTTTTTCCTTAACGTCAGCCATAAAGAAGTAGAGATAATTTGAATAAAATAGGTATAACATGATAAACAGACCTCTGCAGATAAATTTGAAGGGGAGAATCAATATTCTAAAGTGATTTAAAACAAAAAGCATTCCTCTGAACAGACGGACTTCTATTTTAAATAATTAGGAATAGAAAAATGCTCCCAAGTAGTAACCCAAGATGTGAAAATGAATGAGTGAATAGAAGCGGTGGGGATAAAAGCAGGAGACAGTCCCTGCTAACAAACGGAAGCATTAGCAACATAATTATAAACCTTACAAAAAAACAGCTCAGAGGCTCTGATCTCTGATGGAGCAGTAAATCAATAAAGTGGGAAAGGATGAAGTACAGGAAGAAAAAAAATATCCAACAATGATAGAGAAACCTACTGGATTTGAAGGAAGGCACAGGCTGGTGAGATGGCTCAGTGGGTAAAGGTGCCCGCCTCCAAGCCAGATGACTTCAGTTCAATCCCTGGGACCCATATGGTGGAAAGACACAACCAAGAGCCCCGTATTGTCCAGGGACTTCCACAGGTCCACTGTGGCACACCCACAGAAACACACATGTTAAATAAGTAAACCAATCAATAAATTAACAAAATGTAAAAGATTTATTTTAATTTAACGTGTGTGTGTGTGTGTGTGTGTGTGTAGGCATGTATACATGAGTGTATGCATGAGGTCAGAAGAGAGCATTGGGTGCCTAGAGCTGGAATTACATGTGGTTGTAAGCAGCCCAATGTGGGTGCTGGGAACCTAATCAGGTTGTCTGCATGTGCTCCTAACCTATGAGCCATCTCTCCGGGATCTAATAGAAAATTAAAATAAAGGAAGAAGTAGTTTCTTTTTCAGACAAAACTCTTCTTCCTTGAAAGAGCCAAGATGTCAGTCAGAAAGGCAGCATAGGGGTCCAGGAGGGATTAGTGCAGAAATGTTTCCTATAGACGTACAAGGTCCACCTAGTCAAAGCAATGGGAAACTTGGAAACAAAATAAGTATTTTTACAGATGAAAGAATTTTTAAAGCTGGACTCTGAAGCTCTCTGGCTTAGGAAGTCACTGTTCATGGAGCCCAGGAGAAAGACTGGAAGCTGGAAAATGTTACAGCTGGTCTCGGGTCACACGAAAGAGGCAGCTCAGCCCTTCGTGCAGGCTGCCTGAGCTCTTCTTTTGCATACTCCAGTCAGGTGATGTCTGTATCTTGACTTATTTGCAGAAAACTGTTTCCAGATGACTTGGAATAAAGAACAGCTGGTTGACTAGGAAAGGGGTGGGGGTGGGGGCGAAGAAATAGCTCAGCTGGTAGAGTGCTTGCTAGTGTGTTAGGGTTCTCTTAAGGAGCAGAACTGAGCGTATAGGAAGAAAGTTCTGATTTATATGATTCTGGTTGGGTAGTCTAACAATGGTTGTCTTTATATGGAAGAGGCTGATAACCCGGCCACACTCAGTCCATCATGTTGGATGCTTCAGTTGTCCCAACTTGGGACTGAAGGCCCAATAGAAATCCTCTAGATTTTTAGATAGCCACAGATACTTAGTTCCTGGCGGAACCAAAGTCAAAGTTGAAGAAGCTAAGTTCTGATGTCATTGGAGGATGGTGGCAGTAGCAGACACAGTAAGAGAAGATGCAATGTTTCTTTATTGCAGTGAAGGCAGTTACGTGAAAGGCAAAGTTTCCATCCTCAGAAATCCTTACCTGAAGGCTGTTACCTGAAGGTGCAGTCTGCCATGGGGGAGGCCCCTAGTAAGTCAGTTCTTCTAGGAGTACCCTCACCCACCCACCCAGAGACAAGTCTCCAGGCTGACAACCAAGATCAATCATCACGAAGCCCTGCATCCAATCCCCAGCATCAGAAGTCCAAGATTAGGCATGCAAGATGATGCCCCAAGTAAAGCGTTCAGAGCTTAATGGACCAGCTTACCCCCCAGAAGCCATGAGAAAATGGAAGGAAAGAGTCAACTCTGCAGGCCCCCACATGTACATTGTGATTTATGCATGTTCAATGATAATAATAATAGTTTACAATGATTCATGGGATTTTTTTCATAGCTTGATTTATGGACAGACTTTAGTGGTGGAAGACTATTCATGACTTAAGGTGGGGAAAGGCAGAAAACTCTAGAAAAAGGCTGGAATTGTCCCAGAACGGAGTCTATTCCTCTTTTCTGCCCTTATGTAGAGTTTTCTAATACGGCATTGTATCAGATGCATGATGGGATTTTTGCAAGGCCATTGATGTGAAGATACCGCTTGTGTTGTTTCTGTCGACTATCAATTTGACGGGACCTAGAGTCACCCATGAAAGAAGCTTCTGGGCATGCCTGTTGGGAACCAAACAAATTAGGAGATCCTCTGTGTATGTTGGGGGACCGTCCAGATGAGGTTAGCCTCTGATTACGTCTGTGGGGAACAATCCAGATTAGGTTAGCCTCTGGGCATGCCTGCGGGGGACTGTCCAGATGAGGTTAGCCTCTGATTACGTCTGTGGGGAACAATCTAGATTAGGTTAGTCTCTGGGCATGCCTGTGGGGGACCATCCAAATTAAGTTAGCCTCTGGTTATGTCTGTAGGGAACGATCTAGATTAGGTTAGCCTCTGGCCATGCCTGTAGGGGACCATCCAGATTGGGTTAGCCTCTTTGCTTGCCTGCAGGGGACCATGCACCTCTTGGCTTGCCTGCGGGAGAGCATGCATGGGTTATGACCTTCTGAGAGGAAGAACCACTGAATCAGGAGTGAAAGAATTTAGGAAAGGGGGTCAGGAGGTCTCATTCAAGCCTGTCTTACGCTAAGTAAGTGTATTAAGAAGGACAGCCTCTTATATACAGTTTTCAGGGGGAAAATAGGTCAGGGTTGGCAGAAAGCCATCGTACGGTGGGATAAAGTCAGCAGGAAGCTAATCAAGAAATGTTTTGCAGAAGAAACACAGGATAGCTCGCCTGTCACAGACTAAGTGCTCAGCAGTCATACCACTTCAGGGAGGGGAAAGTTGAGTTCTCAGGCTCAGAAACTGAAACTCCTCCAAGACCCTGTCCCTGGGCCACTACTGGCCTTGCCACACAAATGTCTGGTTTTAAGCAGGCAAACATTGGAGAACAACTTTCGAGTGCCGGTATTTTTTTTTTTCCTTTCCACCTTGTGCATCCTGGGGATTGAATTCAGGATTTTAGGTTTGGATTAGCTTTACTACCGAGCAATCTCATCAGACTCCTGTATTTTAAAATTATTATTTTTTTAAGTGTGTGTGTCTGTGTGCCACGTGTGTGGGTGTCCTCAGAGGGCAGAAGAGGGTGCCAGGTTTTCTGGAGCTGGAGTTAAAGCCAGTTGTGAGCTACCTGATTCTGAGGACAGAACTCAGGTCCTCTGGAAGAACATGACGGGCTCCTAACTGACAAGCTGTCTCTCCAGCCTCCCTCCTTTCTGTTGTTGCTGTTATTGAGTTTTTTGTTTGATTTTTGGGACAGGATTTCCCACGGGCCTGGGTCTTCCTCATTTGGCATTCTGGCTGGCCACTAAGCTCCCAGAGTTCCACCTGTTCCCCCTCCCAGCACTGGTGTACACTGCAGTGCTGGGCTTTTTCAGTGTGTTTTGGATGTGGGTTCTCATGCAGATACTGGCAAGCATGTATTGACTGAACCATGTCTCCCAGCTCCTAAAGATTTTTCTTTTATTTTTTTTCTTTTTGAAATGATTCTAAACTCACCTGAAATTTGTAGCTCCATATTCAGGGACAAAAATCCAGTAGGTGTTAAGAACAGCATCTTATCATAGGTGGGGTGGGGGAGTGCTTCTCCCAAGAGCGCTCCTGCTCCCCACCCCACCCCAGGACCCATCAACCTCTTTTCTGAGGAGCCTGTGGTGTGTGCTGTGTGTGCTAGGACAGGATCAGCATGCCCTCAGGATGGTCCTGTCTCTGTCTTCTTAGTCCTGTGATTACAGACACAGGCAGCCCTGCCCAGCATTTTCCACGGTTGTTGGGGATCTGAGCTCAGATCTCCATGTTAGGCAGCGAGCCCTTTACTTACCGAGCCAGCTTCTTGGCTCCTCGTCGCCTCTTTGATTCTGCAGGGTTATAGAATCACCTCTACTGTTTAGGTTTTTTTGTCAACTTGAAAAAAACTCTAGTCGCCCGGGAAGAGGGAACCTCAGCTGAGTAATTTACTCTGTCAGATTGGTCTATGGGCATGACTGTGTGACATTTTCTTGGTTTATGATTGATGTGGAAGGGCCCAACCCACTTTGGGCAGTGCCATTTCTGGGCAGGGGCCTATGGGTTGTGTAAAAAAGCGGGCAGTTTCATTCTTGGGCAGGGGCCTATGGGTTGTGGCAAAAAGCAAGCAGTATTCCTCTATGGTTTCGGTTTTAGTTCCCGCCTCCAGGTTCCTGCCCTGACTTCCCTTCGTGAAGGACTGTTATTTGGAAGTACAAGAGGAAATAAGCTATGTCCTTCCTTCCCAACCAACTTGTTTCTGGTCAGAGGTTTTTTTGTTTGTTTGTTTGTTTGTTTGTTTGTTTTATCACAGCAATAGAAATCAAACTAGAACCCTTCCCCTATCTAGTTGGGGAAATCAGAGAGGGTCATCCAAAAACTGTGCTGGGCCTGCCTGTCCCAGACACACACACACACACACACACACACACATACACACTCATACATACACATGCACACACCCAGATGCCGATGCCACATGGTCTGTTTCTGAGCCCTCTGTGGTAGGCCTGTGTCTTAGAAACAGGAAGAGCCCAGAGACTCTGGGGCATCTTCCAAAGGAAGTACTGCATACCTGGGGCAGCTGGAGGCCATTACCTCAGGTCTTCTCAGAGCTTGTCTGGCTCTTGAGCAGTTCATCTGGAAGAGCTATGATCTAGGGCGGGAGACATAGGCTTTCTGGACCTAACTCTCTGCTGGGCCTTGTCTTAGAAGGCCTGGAGAGTCCCACCTAGAATGTTCCTATGCCACCTATTCATAGCTGGGACTTAATCTCAATGTGCTTGCACTGGTTCACGAGGACTGGACTCTCCCGATTGAAGTTGGTGTCGTTTCTGTTGCTGCGATGCATACCCAGACAAAACAACTTACAGGGAGAATGTTTATCTTGGCTTACAGCTCTAGAGGGATGGGCTTCATCATGGTGGGGAGGACTTGGTGGCTAGGGCAGGAAGCTGCTAATCACTTCATATAGGAACTCTGGAAGCAGAGAGAGAACAGCAGGTGGGGCTATGTGGACTTCCTACTTCCTTCTTTGAGGCTCCACCTCCTAAAGGCTCCACACTCTTTCCAAATAGCCCCAAGGATGTTTCCAGACCTGGTCACAGGTGGCCCACATTCCCTCACTCTTAAAACGGAGAGACCTCAACTAGATGTACCCCTCCTCCCCTGTATGCTAGAGTCACACATTCCTTACCCAGAATTCCTTGCCCTCCCCTGCTACCCAGGCGTCAGGGACAGCCTGGCTGCAAGCAAGCTCATGCCCTGCAACTTACCCCCCCCCCCTTTCTGCAATTCAGTAGAACTGGCTTCTACTCTACCTGAGAACCTGAACTCACACTGTCTTTCTACCTATGGCATTGGAGCTTGAGCTATCCTCAGAACCCATGCCATGCTGTTGTCCTTCTGTCTGTCCAGGGCATTAATAACTCTTATAATAAACTTCTTATACAAATGGAAAACCTGCTTCAGTGTAACCCTCCAACCTCAGACCTTTCTGAGCCTACGCTGGTCATCTCCCCCACCCCCACCTTCCATTGGATGACCTGCAGCCCCTTCCTTGCCTGTTCTGGGTTGGGAGCATACAGGGTAGGGCGCCGTCTCTGCGCTGCGATGCTGATGTAACTGGGCTGGCAAGAATGAGGATATACTAAGGAGACCCTGTTCCCCTCCCTTTGGAAATCAGACTATAGATCCCCCAATTGAAGCGCCCCAAGAATCTCATGTCGGGAAAAGAAAAGGGCTCATGTCTATGCCAGATAGAGGGCAAACTTTTCCCCTGGAAAGAGAGCTGTAATTTGTTGGATCACCTTGTAGGGGAATGGAGCCGAGATGAAGGTGAGGCAGTGGTGGCTGGTCTACAGCTTGACTGGGAAGGCCGAGCTCTCTCTGTCTCTCTTTCAATGTGTTGACACTGAATACATCACCTTGCCTGTCTTTTCACTATTAATCCGATGCTTTAAGTTGGTCTATTGAGAGTGGGTGGCTGAACTTGACTTGTTGGGACTGCCAGAGGCACAGGTTGTGAGTCTAGAGTCCACAGCAGTGGGAAGAAGTCCAGCTAGGGCCTGCACTTGTCCAGGCTGCTGGGTCCCCAGTCTGGTGGTTGAGGTAGCCGGTCATCTGGGGCCACAGCTGGGCCTAACTTCAGCATGTTGTTATAGATACATAATATAACACATTGGGGTCTGGGGGACATTGCTGGGATTTCTAGGGCTTTGTTTGGTTTTTCTGTCAAGGAAAAAGGAACTGGACCAAGGATATGGATAATGGGAGAAGAAGAGAACATTTTTTTCCCATTTGACTACCGCATTTTCTGCTAGTAGATTTTAGTGGCTATGCTTATGGGGTAGATGAAAAGTGCCGTGATCTGAGAGGGAGGACTTTTCGATGTCTTCCCCCTATATGAGATGGCTGAACAGGAAAAAGAGAAAAAAGAAAAGAAAAGAAAGGAAAAAAGAAAAAAAAAAGAAAAGGAGACCATTTATTAAGAAAGATGGCATTTCCAAGGAAGGAAGTGGGACCAAGTTTGGGAAAGGTCAAAGGCTCAACAGTGAATCTATGTCTACAAACAGGTGACACTTTTGTAGGTCAGTATGGTGTGCCTTTGCTCATTCACACAGTGAGGACTCCCCCCCCCCCCCCCTTGTTAGCCAGCAGCCCCAGGTCTGCATGTTCTTCTTTTCTCTCTGTCACTGGTTTCTTCTTTATGCTGATTTTGACCTCACTTCTACCCTACTCTTCTCTGTTGTTGTGGCCTCTCCTTGAGAGTGGGGGTGGGAGGTGGGAGATGGAGGGAAGAAGTGAGGGTGTGGGAGCCAGGGGTGGGAAGTAAAGGGTGGGTGGTGTGGGCGTGGAGTGGGAAGTGGGGTGTGGGGTGGAGCCTGGGCTGG
>NC_022028.1:20903863-20904388 GCF_000317375.1 Microtus ochrogaster | reverse complement strand
TTTTCCTGCCCTGCCTCAACAGGGCGGCAGAGCCATCACCTCGGCAGAGGGTGAGAGCAAGAAGGGCATCTCCAGGCCCCTTCTGGGTGGTCGAGTGACACCCCAGCGGTTGCTTTTCTCCTGCTCTCAGCAGCCAGACACTCCTCGGATTACACTGGCATTTGGGGCTTGGGATCTGGCCACATATTTGAATCTTTTCCTCTTCATTTGCACAGAAACCCGAGCAGCTTCTGTAGCCTGATTGCACCATTAATCATTGTGTGACTGCTTCTGCAAGCCCAGGGAAAACTGCCCTTCCTCCTTCTTCCTCGTTGTGGTTTTATTTGGTGTTTTCCCTTATGATTTCCAATATGGTTTCTCTTCCCTCCCCTCCCCTCGTTTTCCCTGGCTTCTTCTCCCCTTCCCATTACCCACAGGAATAGGACTTCCCTGTCCCCATTCTCCTGAATGAGCCAGCATGGGGTTAATCAATTTGTATCTCTTAGTGGCCCAAGAGATAAGGCTGGCAGACACAGTCATGTCCAT
>NC_022028.1:20893798-20903353 GCF_000317375.1 Microtus ochrogaster | reverse complement strand
GTTGGCGGAGGCTGCTTGTTGTTTCTCGGCCTCCCAGACCCGAAATAATCACATAGAAGCTATATTAATTACAACACTTCTTGGCCTATTAGCTTATGCATATTTCTAGTTAGCTCTTACGTCTTAAATTTACTCATCTCTATTGATCTGTGCGTCACAGTGAGCACAGCTTTACTCTGTTAAGCCATTGGCTTAGCTTTACTCTGTTAAGCCATTGGCCAAAAGCAGTTTCTTTATTAACCAACGGCAATAAAACATATTCACAGCATACAGAGGGGAATCCCAGATCATAGGCTGTCCCTTTCTCAGATACTTTCTGGTACCTAAATTCCAGCCTCAAGCCCAGGATCTTTTGCCTGAGGAAGCTGCTAGGAGCGGGCCTGTCTTTGTCAGGGCAAACCTTTCCCTCTCCTTTTCTATAGGCCTTGTCCCAAGATCCTAGAGGAAGCAGTCACGTACTTCCAGAGTCCCTTCATTTAGCCACAGGCCTGAACAGGAACAGAGCACAGGCCTTAGGGAGCCCATTTGGGGTCAAATGTTAAGGGTCCCCCCAAAGATTGCATACACACATTTATGTACTTCATGGGAGTCTCTAACTGAAATGCACCCTCCTTGGAGCGAGGACTAGGCTGCCTGTGTATGGCCGTGGTCACAGTGAGCTCAGCCTCCTCGTTCCAGAACTAGAAGGGCTGAGCAGAGGCTCTACCCAGAACACAGCTGCCGAGGTCTCTCTCCTTTCCAAATGTAGAAGACGCTGCTAACATCTAAATCTAGACATAGCTCTACACCTGTCTGTCTAATATATTACTATTACTGTCAACACTGTTACTGTTATTGCCGTGCAGGAGATGGACCTATGATCTTACACATGCTAAGCAATGTCCTAACCCGGAGTGGCATCCCAGTTTCTTGATAACAATTAACTAATACACAGAGTGTGGCTGTGTTGCCTAGGCTGGTGTGGAACTCTGAGGAAGCAAATCCTCCTCCCGCTCTTCCTTCTCCTCTCTCTCCCTCTCCCAATTCAAACTCCGGAGTAGCTTATTCTCTAGGTATGTGTTATTGTGTCTTCTTCTGGTCTGTTCTGTTCTACTGCCTGACTATACCCCCACCTGCAGATGCAAGAATGCAGCTCTTACTTCAAAGGGGTCAGGAGATAGTTTATTATGAAGCCAGATATGGGAGACCATGGCCAAAGAACACAGATTCTAATACAAATTCCACGTTCCAATATGGTAACAGTTTCATAAAGTTTTTTTTATATGTATACATATGTATATATATATATATGTGTGTGTGTGTGTGTGTGTATATATATATATTATAGTGACAGAACAAAGAAAGCCATAAATCCAGACACATTGGTGGAAATACCAGGTAGATAGGTTGCATGAAAGCAGCTGGCTTGCGAGCCTTTTGATTAGTGGAAGCTACTAGTCTGTGAATACATTTCAGAAGATTTCTCTTGTTCTTCCCAGGGATTATAACTCAGACACAGAGATGGAGGGAAGTGGCTACTAAAGGGGCTAGTGATAGCCCAAGCTGAGCTGCCACTGGGCTCTGGGCTTGCAGCATCCTGACCTCTCCAGAATCCTAACCTTGGTCCTCAGCCAAGGCCATCCTCTCCTGGATGCAGAAAGTCTTCTCGTCCTCTAGGGATGCTCAAACCCACTGGTGAAAAGCACAGGCATGTTGGCGGAGGCTGCTTGTTGTTTCTCGGCCTCCCAGACCCGAAATAATCACATAGAAGCTATATTAATTACAACACTTCTTGGCCTATTAGCTTGATTTCTAAGCAATCAGCCTGGTGGCATGTTTAGTGGAAGATGCTGTTCTTTTTGGAACGTCCATTCTCATCACTTTCTCTCCTCTTTTTGCAGTGCTGGGGACCCAAACCTGGATGTTTGAACACATTCTTGTTAGCTTTCAACTTTTCGAATGGCCATTTGCTTTTCCCTTGGAGAGGTCCTCCTATCAGGGACTCTGTGGCCTCGGAGCAAAAGCAGGGGAAGAGAAGTCCATTCCAGACAGCACTCACTGTTGTCCCATGCTCTCTGGAGCCCAGCCTACCTCTGAGGTGTGTTCTCTGGATTCTTTGTGCAGGAGGATAGGTAGAAGTCTGGAGTAGGGCTACTACTCTTAGGGGAGTTTGGCCTTGTTATTGGCAAACGTCTGTGCCCTGGAATTGTCATTACAGGCACTTGGGCCAAAAGACTTTAATCCAAGTTCTGAACCATGCGTAGAAACGGCCAAGCCATCAGTTGTCCCCCGTGTATGTTTGGATTTGAGCCATGTCTGGGTCTTAATGAAATAATAAAGCGTGTGGATGAGGTGATGTATCATTGCCCTAGAGGTGCTAGCGAGTTTTCCATAGACGGAACAAAATACCTAGGCAGGTGGTCCTGGGTAGAACTCGAAAGCTAAGGGAGCTAGCGACGGAGAGCAAGTCAGCAAGAAGCATCCCTCTGTAGACTCTGCTTCGGTCCCTGCTTCCAGGCTCCTGCCCTGCTTGTGGTCCTGCCCTGGCTTCTCTCGATGATGGACTGTGACAGGGACATGCTAGCCAAATAGACCCTTTCTTCCCTAAGTTGCTTTTGGTCGCGGTGTTTATCACAGCGATAGCATGTGAAGCAGAACAAAGGCTGAGTGCCATCCTCCAGTTTCCTGCCCCACGGAAGCCATCTGCAGGACCAGGGGACTAACTGGCATCCTTCCCAGTTGAACATCTGGTTGGTTGTAACTGCCATGCAGGTGTTGGAATATCTGTATGTAAATGGGAAATGGGCTTCAAAACAAAACAAGCAACTTAGCTCTGAGTGTTAACCATCAGCTGCTGAAGTTATACCTCCCCTCCCTCTGGCATTCACAAGTTCTCCCTTCCTCTCAGAGCCTCCCCCCTTCTGTTTTTCCAGAGACTGTGCTTGCAGCTTCAGTACCACATCACAGGGACCCCCATGTTCCTTAAGTGTGATGATGATTTGCTTGGATGGGGTTGGTTTCTGCTCAGCTACCTGGAGACAGTGCTCTAGTGTGTGTTATCCTGGTCGTGGTTCTGTAAGCAAGCGGGGAGCTCCTTTCTCTGGCAGCTGCTGTACCTAAGGATCCCCCCCTGCCCTGGTTGTGCTGTAAGTGAGCACAGAGGAGAGTATAACTCCACACAGCACTTGTGTTATTTAGAGACTGGCTCTGGGAATGCCCAGGTGGTTGAGACAAATGTTGCCTGGGTAATTTTGGTTAGTAAGGACCTCATGGCTCAGCTAGGGAGATACAAACAGAGATGTTCATCTAGTTCCCGAGTTCTCTCATGTCTCTGGTGTTCAGGATCAACCCAAGCCACAGTGAGGGAGAACTGATCTCAGTGTGAGCGCCGAGAGAGACTCTCCCACAAGCAGCATGTCCAGCTGCGATGAAGTGCACACAGCACCAGCTGACAGAAAGCTTGGAGTTTTCAGGAGAAAATGAGGACTAGCCAAGAAAAGAGGAAGTGCTTAGAGAAAATGTAGCATTTGGTGCTACAGTTGTGTTTGTATTTGATAATTGCATTAATTTAACTTGCAAATATTAAAGAGGAAAACATTTGATATTTCTATTTTTTTTGTGTGTAATAAACTGCAGGTCCTAGGAAATATACCTATGTATCATAAATAAACAGTTTATTTTGGTTGGGATTTGAAAACACTGAAAAATAAATGACGAAACTGCTAATTTAAAATTAACGAGCATTTAAAAGCTGTATCAGAATTTAAAAGAGAGGTTAAAGATAGAAATCTGGGGGGTTGTGATAGAACTGAAGATTAATTCTAGGAAATGTCACTTTTCTGTCTTTTCCCTTGATTTTTAAATAAATAAAGATGCTCTATCTGTGATGTAATATTAATTACTCTGCTGTTGCTGTAATGAAATACTACAGCAAAAAGCAACTTAAGGAAGAAAGGATTTGTTTTGCTTAGGGTTCCAGAGAAAGTCATGGCATCACAGCAGCAGAAATCTGACTGATCACATTTTTATCTGCACACAGGAAGCAGAGAGAAAACAGGAAGAGGGCAAAGCTATACATCCCCCCCCAAATTTGCCCCTAGCGATGTTTTTCATCCAGCAAGCCTCCACCTCATAAGGGTTCATAACCTCCTCAGACCACACCTACTGGGGACCAAGAATTCAAATACACAAGCCTACCAGGGGCATTTCTGTTTCAGTTTGCACCAGACACTGTGATGCAAAACACAGCTCTTACCTTGAAGGAAGAAGAGAGTTGAGGTTTTTTTTAATTTAATTTTATTTATTTTTTTTATTTTTGAGACAAGGTTTCTCCGTAGCTCTTGGTTCCCATTCTAGAACCAGCTCTTGTAGACCAGGCTGGCCTCGAATTCACAGAGATCCGCCTGCCTCTGCCTCCCGAGTGCTGGGATTGAAGGCGTGCGCCACCACCGCCCAGCCTGTGTTGGTGTTTTCTGAGAGTTGAGTTTGGAACCAAACATGAGTGATGGCAGTTGAGGAACACGAATTCAAGCTGTCCTAAATATTATATTCCAAAGCAGTCACAGTTTCATTAAGGTTTTTTGTTGTTGGCTTATTTTGTAATAAAACAAAGAAAAGTCATAAATTAAAGTACTTATCAATAGATTGGTAGAAACATCAAGCAGTTAGTTATAGCAAAGTGGGGGCAATTGCTGCTGTATGCTTTATATGCTCTCTGTTGTTTTGCTTAGGGTTCCATTGGGGTTGAAGAAAATAGTAGTGTTTACATTCTAGAAGGTTTTCCTTAATGGTCACAAGGATATCCATCTAACACAGAGGGGAATAATGGGTGGCTACTAAGGGTGTGTGGTGGTTTGAGTGATGTTGAAATAACCAGGCTAGCTAAGGATAAAACAATTATATTTATTTATTATAAGGGGAAAACTCATGAAACAGGAACAGAAGATCCAGGCTCTGCTTGACTGCGGGGGAAGCTACACAGAGAGCACACATGGGTGGTGCGCAGGTTTTTATCCCTCAGTCCCAGAAAGCCATGCCTAAACTAGGTTCCACATCTTAAAGATTATTGGTTAACAAAGCTTTCCCCATCAGAGTGAGAATTCCCCCTCCTATAGACTCATATATCTGAATATTTAGTTCTCAGTTGGCAGAACTGTTTGGGAAGGATCAGAAGGTGAAGCCTTGTTGGAGGGGTGTGTTACTGCTGCTGGGCTTTGAGATTTCAAAAGCCCATGCCATTCCCAATTAGCTCTCTCTCTGTTTCCTCATGGCTGTTGTCCCAACACAAAAGCTCTCAACTACTCCCCAGAAGCCAATGTCTACCAGCCTGCTGCCCTGCTCCAGCCATGATGATCATAAACTCTAACCCTCTGGAACTGTGAGCCCTCAATAAATTCTTTCTTTTAAAAGTCGCCTTGGCCATGGTGTCTCTTCCCAGCTATAGAAAAGTAACTAAGACAGGGAGAGAAAGATAGCCCAAGATAATTTGATTCTGGGCCTGTAAAATCCAGCTCTCTGTAATCACAGTTTCCTGATTGCTCAATTCACTTTGTAGAATCTTTAACACAGGGGTGACTTTTTTCCCTTGGAATCATTAGTCCCCAGTGGAAAAGGCTTCACAGAGTTTTTACAGCCACAGAAAAGACCAAAATCATGAATGATGGTTTTTGCCCCCTTTTGCCTTTTTCAAACACATTGGTTGGGGGTATTGGGTAGACCACTACAGCAATGGCAGAAAATCTCTGCTGTTGGTTTCAGGTTCTATCTGAAGACACCCTGAGCTTTTGAGTTGGTGGTTAGCAAGTTAGTGTATTCTCAAAGGTTTTATATAGTAGATACAGGGTGTTTGGTCAGAGGCAGACTGAATGGGATGGCTATTAAGTAGGCCAAAGGTAGCTGAGATGAATTGGCTCATAACTGCGTCATCCCTACTCTCAACAATCAGTAAGTTTTAATCTGCCCATCAGCCTTGTAGAACCTCTAAATTAGGATTTTGTCTTTTTTTTTTTGGAAGTTGAGTTCACAAGTTTAACATTCAAAACAAGCCAAGAGGTGATGTCTCATTTTGTCTGTTTACTCTAAGCCTTTGAGGGTAGCCTTTTTAGTTCGTAAATATAGGCTGCTTTCAAATTGGCATTTGGGACAAGAAAATTACATCCTGTGGCATAGTGGCTGATGGGCAAGGAGGGAGACGTGCACTACCCATCACCTTCTGGCTCTGGTTCATCCAGTGATGGGTCTGTTTGCCTCTGCCTACCCAATGCTGGGGTTGCAAGTGTGTACCACCATGTCTGACATTTTCACACGAGTTCTGGGCATAGCCCCTTATACTTGTGAGGCATTTTAATGTAGCAGGATCTGTCCAGGCCTTTATGGTTAATTTTAAGATTTTGATTTTCCTTATGGGTTATTGATTTATCAATAGTCATCTTAGTGGCCCTCTTTAGGTAGTTTTAGTTGTGGGTATTCCTTGGTAGTATAATATGTACATATGCCATTACATAGCCTATTACTGTCTAAACTTCACCAGTCTGAGCCGAATGAAGACAACCCCTTCCAGCAGGTCCTATCACCTCCCCAAGTTTATAGTGTAATTGTCTGAATGTTTTTCTGCACACGTCTAGAATCATAGAAGTCAACATTATAATTTTTCACTATTAACTAGTTTGGAGAATGAAAAAGGAGGAGGCTGTATTGTACATTATCTTGAGCTTTCTTTTCATTTATTCTTTGAGGACATCACACACATATACAATATATTTTGATCAAATGCACTCTTCAAGGTCCAAGCTCCATATCTAACTCCTCCCAGACCCCATTCTGATTTTTCAAAATCACCTATTTTTTTATTCCCTTAAGATTTATTTTATTTTTCTATGACGTATTTATTTCTACCTCATATGCATTTGTGTTTTGTCTGCGTGTGTGTCTGTGAGAAGGTGTTAGATTCTCTGGAGCTGGAGTGACAGGCAGTTGTGAGCTGCCATGTGGGTGCTGGGAATTGAACTCAGGTCCTCTAGAAGAGCAACAAGTGCTCTTAACCACTGAGCCATCTCTCCAGCCCAAAATTAATTTTATTTTTAATTATGTGTATGCGTGTATGTGTGCGAAAGCGAGTGCAGGTGTCCCAAGAGGCTTCAGATTCCCTGGGGCTGGAGTTACAGATACTGTGAGCTGCCAGGCGTGAGTGCTGTGAGCACCGTCTGGAGGAGCAGCCAGCACTCTCAAGGCTGAGCCATCTGTCCGGACCCCATTCTGATTTTCTATCTTGTTCTTTATTCCTTCCTAATCTTCTAAAAGTTCCTCTTTGAACGTGTCCATGATGTGTAGAAAACTCACTTTAGCCATCTCTTTCAGACTGCACTAATGATGACAAAAACGATTCTCTTTTAGCTCAGAATTCCTTGATTTTATCTTCATCTTGAAAGATACCTTCCCTGAGTGGAGAATTCCATACTGCCTTTTCTTTTTATTCAGTACTTGAAAAATGTTCTGGCATTTCCTCTGTGGCTTCATTGGGAAATTGCTGCCATTTGGATCATCCTCTCTGTCTGGGTCGGCAGAATTCCTTTTGCTGATCTCAGGATTTTTTCTTTGTCTTCATTCTTCAGAAATTGACAGAGATATGTTTGGAAATCAATTGTTTGGTTTTTATTCTGTTTGAAGTTTTCTCAAATTCTTGAGTTCTCTTTTGAGCAAGTTTGGAAATTTTCAGCCAATAAAGATGTTTTGAATAGTCTCCTTCTCTCCTGCCCTCCCCTCCCTTCCCTTCCCCTTTTCTTCCCTCTCCTTCCCCCTCTCCTCTTCTCTCTTTCCCTCTCCTCCCCTCTCCTCTCCACTCCTCTCTTCCTCTCTCCCCTCCCTTTTCCTTCCTTTCCTCCTCTCTTCTCCTTTTCTCCCCCTTCACCACCTCCACTCCTCTACCAGCTCCTCCTCTTCCCCTGCTGTGTTTGTGTATTTTATGTGTGTAACATGTCTGTGTGTAGATGTGCTTACCTGTGCATGAACATCTATACCAACGCCAGAGATCGGCCTCAGGAATCTTCCTGTATCACTCTCCACCTAATTTTTTGAGACAAGGTCTCTCATTGGACCCTACCCTTGCCGTTTTTGCTAGATTTGTTGTTCACTCTGCCCCCAGAATCTGCCTGTCTCTGCTGCCCTCAGTGCTGGGGTCAGCGATGCACACCAGTGCACCCGGCTCACACCTCTTGAGTTATCTTTTGTGTCCCCCCCCCCTTTTTTTTTCAGATATAGTGACCTGAATCATGTGTTCCTGAAACTGTATTCTTTTGCTTGGTGAATCTTGTTGCTATGTTCTGATTAGACAGTTTTGCTTTGCTTAACTTAAATTCACAGATTCTGTTTGTTTAATTGTTTGGTGTTGGCAGACAGCCTCTTCTAGTCTGTGAACTCACTATTTAGCCAAAGTTAGCTTTAAACTCAAAAACCTTCCTGTTTCTACCTCTTGGATGCTGGGTTTACCGACAGTCACCATTAGGTACAGCCTCACATACTTGCTCTTTCTTAAATTATATCAGTTTTATATTTGGTTGTATAATAGAAGCTGTTTTCTATAGCTTCCGTTTGCTTCTCTTTATATAGTTTTAATTTCTCTGCCCGCACTTCCTCTTTATTTATTTGCTCCATATATGCATACAATTATAAATTATTCACTAAGCCAGATGTGGCGGCACATGTCTTTAATCCCAGTAGTCAAGAGGTAGAGGAAGGTGGATCTTTGTGTGTTTGAGGTCAGCCTAGTCTACATAGTAAGTTCTGGAGCAGCTAGTGCTACACAGTGAGACCTCATCTCAAAAAATCCCAACAACAACAATAGCAGCAACAGCATAATAATAAAAACAACAACAATAAATAAGAATAAAATATTCACTAAATCATCTTCATGATGACAGCTTTAAGATCTTTTAAAATTATAGATATATATGTTTTCTGATAAATATTATATTATATATCATATATTATATACATTATATATTATATATTTTGTGTGTATTCATGCAATGTATTATATATTATATTATATATTATATATATTTTGTGTGTATGCATGCACATGTATGTCATGTGTGTGTGGAAGTCAGAGAGCTTGTTAGTTCTCTCTCTCCACTATGTGACTCCTAGACATTAAACTTAGGTTGGGAGGCTTAGTACTGAGATATCTTGTCCATCTGTGTTAAAATCATCACGGAATAATTCAAATGAAGTCATCATTGGTATCTGCTATTTATTACTTGTCTTTTTCTTTTCGATCCAAGTTATGATACTAACAGTTGTTGCTGAAATGGGTGACTTGCAATTGAGATCTGGATGGTTTTGAGACTGTATTGTGGAGTATTTTCAAATTCACTTTTGATGCCTCTAGAACTATTCTATCCCAGCAGTGGGTGGAGCAGTGGTCCCTATTTGCTAAGAAAGGTAAAAGCCAGATGTTACGGAGGGCCTTATAGACAGCTGCTCACATTACTCATGAGCAGGTGTCAGTTAGGTTACTTCCAGACATTTGCGGTACCACCCACGCTGGAAGGAGAAGGAATGATCCCTATGAGACTTTAC
>NC_022028.1:20892959-20893421 GCF_000317375.1 Microtus ochrogaster | reverse complement strand
GGGAGGATGCTTCAGTAGGAGAGGAGGGGAGGGGAGGATGCTTTACTAGGAGAGGAGGGAAGGATGCTTCAGTAGCAGAGGAGGGGAGGGGAGGATGCTTCAATAGGAGAGGAGGGGAGGGGAGGATGCTTCAATAGGAGAGGAGGGGAGGATGCCTCAGTAGGAGAGGAGGGGAGGATGCTTCAGTAGGAGAGGAGGGAAGGATGCTTCAGTAGGAGAGGAGCGGAGGATGCTCCACTAGGAGAGGAGGGGAGGGGAGGATGCTTCAGTAGGAGAGGAGCGAGGATGCTTCAGTAGGAGAGGAGAGGAGCATGATCCACTAGGAGAGGAGGGGAGGATGCCTCAGTAGGAGAGGAGGGGAGGGGAGGATGCTTCAATAGGAGAGGAGGGGAGGGAGGATGCTCCACTAGGAGAGGAGGGGAGGGAAGGATGCTCCACTAGGAGAGGAGGGGAGGGAGGATG
>NC_022028.1:20884424-20892859 GCF_000317375.1 Microtus ochrogaster | reverse complement strand
TAGGAGAGGAGGGGAGGGGAGGGAGGATGCTCCACTAGGAGAGGAGGGGAGGATGCTTCAATAGGAGAGGAGGGGAGGGAGGATGCTCTACTAGGAGAGGAGGGGAGGGGAGGGGAGGATGCTCCACTAGGAGAGGAGGGGAGGGAGGATGCTCCACTAGCAAATGGAGAATGGGTCTTCTAGGGCGGGGAGGGTGAGTCAGGAGGCCTCAGTTCTGTCAACAGAAGACAGAGTTCCAGGTACTCATATGATCTCCACCGGCTCAGTGGTGGGGCCTCCTCATTGCTCAGGACGTGAAGTCCCGGCTTCTGGCTCAGCCTGTTCTGATGCTGTGTGGACAAGGCGGGGACATCTTCTCTGGTTGGGCTGAAGGGTAATCTCTCCCTGGCCTTGATGGTGTTGGTAAAGTTGGAACATGTGCCCTCTGTGGTGTTGCTGAACCAAGAAGTTCTGGTCTATGGGTTTCTGTTTTGACTGGCAGCTCCCGTTTTGGTCCTTGGGAAGGAATGTATTGTAAGGCTTTAAAGCCTTTTTCTTTTTGTTTTTAATCTCCAGCTTTTCCAATTTCAAGTCTGGGATATATAAAGTAATAAGAAACTTCGTGGCACGTGCTAGTATGTATTTTCTCAGGTGCCAAGAGCACCAACCTGTCTCTTCTCTCTGCCTTCAGATTCCTCTAGTGTCTGTTTTACATATACTATTCAAGAAGTTTTAATTACACTCAGTGTGAGGCTTAGGGAAAGGTTCCACCTATTCCTCTTTCCAGAAGTGGTAGAACCTGAAGCCTAGAAGTAACTTGTACATTTTAAAGCTATACCAGAAAGGACAAGGCCAAACAATCAGCTATGACACCAAAGTGAAGAACACGTGACAGAGGCCATATGTAACTGAAGAAGCCTGACCCAGAGGTCAGAATGATGACATAGCCATTAGGAACACTTGTGCAATCATGAGGAGCAGAA
This sequence comes from Microtus ochrogaster, assembly GCF_000317375.1. Lineage (NCBI taxonomy): Eukaryota > Metazoa > Chordata > Mammalia > Rodentia > Cricetidae > Microtus > Microtus ochrogaster. The sequence continues at coordinate 20,891,897 of NC_022028.1, read as the reverse complement.
TTCACATCCCGGAACGCATGGGAAAGCTGTGTCATATACATGCTGCAATCCCAGCTCCTGTGGTTTACTGGCCTCCAATAGCTGGGGAAAAGATGAGCCTGAAGTTCAGAGAGGGATCCGATCTCAGAGCTATAGACAGAGAGCGATAGAAGACAGCTCTCTTCTGGCTTCTGCACATACAGGCAGACAGTAATCCTCCACTTCTCTCTCTCTTGCTTTTTTCCTCCCACACACAAATATATCATTTTTTAAAAACTGAAAATGTTATCCCTTTCCTTGCAGAAAAATTTTATCTGCATATTTTAACTTTTTTTAAAAAAATGTTTAACTTTGTTTTATGTGCACTGGGGTCAGATCCCCTGGAACTGGAGTTACGGAAAGCTGTGAGCTGCCATATGGGTGCTGGGAATTGAACCCTGGTCCTCTGGAAGAACAGTCAGTGCTCTTAACCATGGGGCCATCTCTCCAGCCCCTATGTGTTAACTTTCAAAGCAATATAATATGCACAGAATTTTTAAACGGTTCAGGACATTTTCGTGTGTAGATCTGAGGACATGTATCATATTTCTTATGTCTAAAAAAACTTCTTTGTGTATTTCTTTTATGGCAATTGTGTCTGCTATCTTCACTTGTATTGTTTGATATACATGCCTTAATTCACCCTTCATTTTTGAAAGGTATTTTATTGCCTGTAGAACTCTGGTATAAGAGATTCTCATGTTTTGCTTTGTCTTAGCTCTTTAAACATGTCATTATTTTTCTTCCGATTTGCACAGTTTTTGATGAAAAGCCTTCTGTGAATCTAATCCGCTTCCCTCTGTATATAGTGCATCCCCCCTGTGGTTAGCATAAGTCCCCTCCCTTCCTACTTGTGTTTCAGTGTTTTAAAAATGATGTGTCTGGATTTTTAGGTGGGGAAGACTGGATGGATTATTCTGTTTAATATTGGAGAATTCTGACTTTTATCTCAATATCTGCTGTTAGCTTCGGGAATTTTTTGAGCATCTTGTGTTCAAATGATTCTATTCCCTCCACATTAGATGATGTGAACCTGTCCTGTAGCCGTGGGTACTCAGTTCTACCTGTTCCCATCATTTTCGTGTTTGTGTTTCTGCTTGCGATGAATCATTTATATGTATCTGTCTTCAAGATACTGATTCCTTACTCGGTTATACTTGTTACATTATCAAAACCACTAAAGCACTTTCAACTTTATTAGCATATTTTATTTTGCCATTACCTCTTGAGTCACTATTTTGTATATAATTTCTATATCTCTGCTAAAATCCTACACGTGACTGTGTATCTATCTACCTTCCCTTTGAGGGGTCTGGATTTTGTTTTCTGTTGTTCCAGGACCAAACTCAGAGCCTTGCATTTGAGAGGAAAGTTCTACCACTGAGTTATATTCCTTGTCTTTCTCTCTTGAGCTTTTTCTTTGAACATATTAGTTGTTATTGTAACTGTCTTGTGTGATGGGCAGTAGACAATAGAGCCAACATCCAACCATTCTGGACTCTGGTCTGGTCTTTCTTTGTTGTGTTTTACACCTTTTTGTTTGGAAGGCAGGCGTCTTTTAAAGGCCCTTTATTATATTTTCTCATTTCCATGACAACACAAACAACTCCAGGAAGGAAGATATTATTTTGGCTCTCAGTTTCAGAGGGATCAACCCATCGTGACAGGAAAGAGTCAAGATCAAAGCAGTTCCCGTGAGGGCGGGCCAGGAACAGAGACAGGTGAACAGCAGAGCCCAGCTGGGTCCCACTCCCCTTTTTACTGCACTCAGAGGCCTGGCTCATAGGATGGGGTTGACCCATCCCAGGTGGCTTTCTCCCTTCAGCCAGTCTTTTGACAGCACGTGCATGGAAACACCCAGAGAGGTACCTCGCCATCTCCTAGGAGATTCTAAATCTAGTCAAGTGGACAAAGACGAGTAGCCATCCCAGGATAACTGATAGCTGTGTATATAGAGTTAGTTTTTAGAAATGAATGCCTGTTGCTGCCCCCGTGTTTTTCAAAGGTAACGCCTTAGTATGAGAATTCTGGGTAATCTGTCCATAAGCTGAGCTGTGTTGGGTTTTTATACTGCTTTAGCCATCTTCTCCAGAGTCTGAGCTTCATGGTGTTCTAGGTTCATCCTGATCTTAGGGCGGGGGTTCTTGGTACACATTCAGCTATCACTAAAAACGGGGTGAATTCTTCTTACCTTGTGGCATGGGGCCCACTGTTATAGAAATAGTCAAGTGATGAGTTTCAGTTCCTGCTTTTTTGTTTTGAGTTTGGATTCATTGATTGCTATTCAACCTCAGACCTATTATATATTAATGAAAATTGTAATTAGAAAACTATCCAGAATCTTTTCATTGTAACCTGAGTGCAGTTTTCTGCCCAAGTGTTTACACCCCAGCCAGAAGACTGAGCATTTTCCAGAAACCTGTTTGGGTCCTCACCCTCTCTCTCTCTCCTGACCTGCTCAATTTCAGGAAAAAGGTAGCTTCTAAAAGATCCATTTCCTCATTTGATAAAGGCAAATAGAAATTCTCATTTCATGGCTTCAGTGCCCCCTGATGTTCTGATGAGGATCTGAGCTTAGACCCCCAGCAGCCACATAGAGATGCAGGTGTGGCCATGTGCACCTGTGACCCCAGCTGGGTGGGCATGAGGGTAAGTGCACGGGGGCTTGCTGTCCTCCACCTGAGCTCTGGCTCAATAGGATACCCTCTCTCAAGAGCAGAAAGCAGAAAGCAGTGGAGCAGGGCACCAATGTCTTCCCCAGGCCTCTAACTCAAGGGGTTTTATGTCCCCCTGAGTCCTTCTAGCCCCTGGAGCTCCAAATTCTTACCCCGTGGCTCTTCCTTCTTACCCCAAATCTTGCTCTGTTCCCCTGGTCTTTCCATACCACAGGCCTCAGCCCTACAAGCTAACCTACCTTGCCCAAGTTTGACCTGACTTTCTCCGACTCCTCTGTGACTCGTAGGCTTATAAGGAGAAAGATGGTGCTCAGTGTGCCCCAGAAAACACCTTCTCAGACTTTCTTCAGAGGCTACAGTTCCAGCCCTGGCACTGTGTCAGGCCACAGGTTTTCTAAATTTCTAGAATCACATGAAGGAAGACCTTTTTCATTCCTCTAGTGCCTCTGCACCCATCCTTTTCCTGCATGGCCCAGAGGTGGAGAGCTGAGACACGTCTAGTGAACAGTTCGCTGGGAACTCTTTGTTCTCCTCTTCTATCTCATGATCATTCCTTGTATCTGAACAAGAGGGAATAAAGTTGGATGCAGAATAAATTAATGTGAACATTTTCGAAAGCCCTGGTGGAGCATACCTATAATGTCAAGTGTGTGGGAAGCTGAGGCAATGGGATTGTGAATCTGGAGTTTGAGTAACTTGGCAAGATCCTGGATTTTATCCTCAGAATAAGCAAAGATTATTTTCCATTAGAAAAAGATAAAAAAAATGTTAATTTATTTGGTAGCCCAGGAAGGAAGTAGAGGTTCTGAGACAGATGAGTCAGTGTGAGGGACAGAAGGCTGAGGAAGGGTATGCTTTAGTGACTTTGGTCACTAAAGCTGTGAGAACATAAAGTGACTTAAGATAACGCAGATTTATTTGGAATCATAATGTGAGAGCGCAGCTAATCATGGCGGGGAAGCCATGTTGGCAGCAGCACCAGAGGCTGCTCATGTTGTGTCCAGTCAGGAATCAGAGACGGATGAATGCTGGTATTTAAAACCGAGTGACCAAGGTGATGCCATCTTGTCCTGAACATACCCTGTCTCCATTTTGGGTCAACTCAGGTGCTTTTCCGTCCCTAACCCCCAAACTACCATGTCCTTCTTGACAACAACACACTGGGGACTTTCCATGACCCTGACCGTGGCCAGCTGGATAAGCAAATTATCTGCTGAGTGTACAGCCAAAACAAATGTTGCAAGGTTCTCCTGAACTGTACTTGACAGTGATGTCATTGTGGATTTTGCCTTTGTAAATGCCATACCACAGAGCTTCAGGGCTGAGTGTTCTTTGTGGGAGAAGCTTTGTTGGTCATCAGCTATTAAAGAGCTCCGATTTGGCCTTATATGCGTGTAATGACCTGTAACTTTCTCACCTTGTCCATTTAGCTTTCTTTCTCTTATTTATTTAGTCATGGATCCTCATCCACTCTATTCCAAAGCATAGCCCATAGAGGAGCTGCATTCCTTTTGAGGGTATCTGCCTCCTTTTTGACCCAATTGAGAAACTTTTTTTTTTTTTTGAGACAGGGTTTCATGAGAAACTCCTTCATTGTCATACCAAGGGATTTGTTTCAGTGGTGATTCTAAACCCCACCCAGTTGAGATTAAGTATCACAGATATCCCTCAGGATGAGAGCCCTCACCCCACCCAGTGCCCTTGGTCATGGTCACTTCTTGGCTCTCACCTGGCTCTTTCCCTTTACACTGTGCCTGTCTATAACCGGAGCAACATTTTGTTAGTTCGTTTAGGAAGTCTGTGTGACCAAGCATGGAAGTTGGGTGCAGATGGATTTCCACTGTTTATGGCACATAATGTGGTGATTCTCATGATGGTAAAGATACTCACAGCCCAACCACCCGATCTGTGGGTCTCTGGTTTGGAGAAACACTCATGTGTAGATGTGGGAGGGAGCCCTGGGAATGTTCTCTGTGTTATTACCACACAGACAGAACACAGCTCACTAGCAATGGAGGGCCGATGGAGACACACAAGCAGATTACTAGAGAGCTGATAACACGGCTTCTTATTTATCAGCCACAGTGAGTCCTTGTGTGAGTTTACGTGTGTATGTGTGTGTACACAAGCCATGGCACATGTGTAGAGGTCAGAGGGCATCTTTTAGGAGCCAGTTCTCTCTGCCCACCTTGTGGGTTCTGAGGGCTAAGCTCACATCTTCAGACTTTGGTGCCAGTGCCCTTCACAGCTGAATCATCTTGCTGGTCCTATCCTGATTTTTGAGATAGGATCTCTCACTGGTCTGGGATTTACCAATTCAGATAGGCTGGCTAGCCAGGGAGGGCCAAGGAGCCACCTGTTTTCTTCTCCCCAGCCCTGTGATTAAAATTTATGCCACCATGCCCAGTTTTTAAAAATGTGTGTTCTGGCATCGAACTAGGGTCAAATTCTCTCCATACAAACACTTTACTGACTTGAATGTTGTCTGCGGCCAAGCTGCAGCACATCTTATAAGAAAGAGCAGGGAACTGTGCTCTCTCAGGGGACAGGGATAGGTTCCTACCATTGGCTTCAGGAGCAGAACACAGTCAGCGAGACTGTAGATCGGAACACAGGGGAGGACGGCAGGCAGAAAGCCCTCTGAGACCATGACTTTGAGAAAATGGAAAACAGGAGTGAGGGAGAATAGCAGGACATTACCTGTATCTGGTTCCTTTTTCTTTTCTCTTTTCAATTTTTGAAACATTTTTATGTGCATGAGTGTTTTGTGTGCATGAGTATCTATACACCATGTTCAGAGGCCAGAGGAAGGTGTTGCAGTCCCTGGATCTAGAGTTAGTGAGAATTGAGAGCCTCCAGGTGGCTGCTGTTTATTGACCCCAAATCCTTTGGAAGAGTAGCTAGCACTCTCGATCACTGAGCTATCTCACCAGATTTTGGTGTTCAGTTTCTTAAAATGGAGTCACTGCAGCCTTCACATAGCTACTGACATCTGTACTCCAGATCACAGCCGAGAGGCCCAGGATGTCCATGCTTCTGACACTACAATATTACATCGTCATCTACAAAGTTCATGCTCCAAAGTCCTGCAATAGACCTGCCATAAAATCACCAAAATCTCTTGTATTATTTTCAGTAAGTTTACAAGTTTGTGCTGGTTTTCACTAACAGGTTATATGTGGTTCAGGGGTCAAATGTTGGACACTCTTGGGACTTCCTGTCTTCCAGTGCTCAACTCCACACGTTCCTCAGCCACTCCCACGCACAATCTGTGTGCTCTATTGGCACAGAAGCAGCCGTCACAAAGACCCCTGCTGACCCCTAGGCCTGTGGTCTGGGTGTGCGTGCATGCGCACACACGCACCATTTCAAGATGAGAAACCCTAAACCGATGCTCAGTTGCATGAAATACTGACAAGAAAGAGTTCAGTTCCCTTTCCACCTTAGACACTATTTCTCTCCACCAAGACCAATGGTGGGGCCGTCTGAAGATCCCCCCCCTGTCACTTCCCTCCCTTGGCTATGGAGACTTCACTGAGGCTGGATACAAGGAGACATATTTCAACCCAGGCCCTGCACACACCAGCTCTGTTTCCTTGTTGAAGCTTAGTCTCCTTTTCCTCATTTTATTCACCAGAGGCAATTTTTTAGGAAAGAGCAGGCAGCCTAAGTGGTATATGCCCCTGCTAGCTCCCCTGGGGCCTGCAGCAGGTGCTGCAGGGCCATTGTCCACTCATCCCACAGACACTTCCCACCCAGAGGCCAAAGAGGGCTTGAGAAACTGGAGCCTGCTGTGCTCCGAGTTCAGAGCCAGCTGGCTGGATATGCAGGCCTGGCTCTGTCTCCCTCATGTAGACTAAATCCCTGCCCTCTGTAGTTCAGGAGCAATCTTTGTCCCCAAACCAGCTCTAGCCCTAGGCCTGTGTTAGTGCTGCCTTGTCCTGCAGACCTGGGCCTCTGTTGTGTGAAACATTCTTGTATGTTCACTCCCAGAGGGGCATTAAAAAAAAAAAGAATCAAATAAACAATCCCAGTCAAGTCTAGTTTGATGGAGCAATGTGTTTAAAGAGTTACCTGCAGAAATGTGGGTGAGGAGAACTTACAGTCGGATACACCACTGAAGAAAATCTCTTTCTCGCATCAACCATGTTAACTGCACATAAATCCTCAGACAGGGGAAGGGCCTTACAAACCCCTGCACTCTGAAAAGTTAGTGGGCTCAGCCTTTGGCAGCACTTGTGTGGGTAATCACTGCTGCTGAAGGCTCAAGAGGGCAGCGGGCACGCCCTGCTTGGTGGATGGCATTCCATGGCACCCTTCCAGGCAGGTGACCACTGTTAGGGTAAGAACTGTAGAGAGCTCAGAGTCTTTCCCCCTCCACCTCACAGTGTGCGATGGCCAAACTAGTCACCAGTAATTGATTAAGCACCTACTATGTGCCAGAGACTAGACTTGATGCTGGCACATAGCGGGGACATAAAGTCCCAGGTGCTGCCACATCTGAGTGGCACTTGATGGAGCTTACAGAGGAGCAGGGATACCCAGAAAGCAGGCATTGCCCAGGGACCTGTACTCAACAGCCCCTGGCAGAAAGGGCAGAGAGGCTAGGGCTGTTCTAGCCCAGTAATAAGATGCTGGCCTAGCCTGTACATGGCTCTGGGCTCCACCTCCAGCATGGTAAACATAGAAGAGGCAGAGAGAGGAAATGTCATATCCAAAAGCATGGATAAGGGAGCACGGAAGCACAATTCTTAGATAAGGGAACCACCTTAGGGTTGGC
>NC_022028.1:20876578-20883790 GCF_000317375.1 Microtus ochrogaster | reverse complement strand
GGAAACTTGTTTTTTTTTCCTTTTCTCAATAAAAAAAATAAAATAAAAATATAAGGCAAAACTAAAAAAAAAAAAAAAGAAACTCAGGAGACTTGAAGAATTAATAACTGAGAAGAAAGTCAGGGAGGAGAGAGCCTCGGGGAGAAGGGAGAATAATGTTCATGAAAGAAATGGCTCTTACCTTCAAGTGGGGAAGATGGAGTTTACTTTGGAACCAAATATGAGTTCTTATGACCCAGGAATTTAAGTTATACCAAAGTCCATGTTCCAACACGGAGGCAGTTTTGTAAAGCTTTTACAGTAACTGAACAAAGAAAGTCACAAATTGAGGTACTTTTCAGATACATTGTTGGGAACATTAGGAACCCAGGCAAAGGGAAGAGAGCTCTGCTAGAGGTCTCAGATGCAGGCAGATGGTTGGAAGGAGCTAGGTTCGCATATTACATAGGATTCATATACTGATCACAAAGATGTTAGCTTACACATAGATGAGGGTGACAAGTGACTCTCAAGAGGGCTAAAGATGGCTCAAGACTTGGAACATTCCAGACCCCACAATCACGGAAGTTTTTTTTTTTTTTTTATCGCCTAATTGACCTTGTAGAAGGCTCAAAGGAAGACTCAGCTTCTCCAAGGACTCCATTCACAAGAGCATCTAGATAGCAGCAGGATGGCAGCCAGGAGGCTGTCTTAGCTACCTTGCCCACCAGGGCTACCAAAGGTGTGACAAGTAGTAACCGAGGGGAGGAAAGCCGTATTTTGGCTCAGAGTTTGAAAAGTCAGTCTACAGTGGTGAGGATGACATGGCAGTGGGGACCATTCTGGATTTGGCAGCAGGACTGTGAGGTTGCCAGGTCCCTCAGGGCAGATTAGGAAGCAAAAACAGGACAAGAAAATACATCCCATTCCGCAAACATCTACCTCCTCCTCCAGGACCCTCACCTCCTAAAGGCTCCTCCTCTTACCCAAACGACTCCCCCAGCTGAGACCAAGTGTTCAGGTGTGTGAGCCTGCAGGGACATTTCACATCCGAATTGTAGAAGCTGTGCTGCTTGCTTTTGTCACCCTGACCCAGGCTAAAGTCACCCTGGAAGAGGGAACCTTGCTGAGGAGTCACCTCCGTCAGGATGGCCTGTGGACATGTCCGTGGGATGTTTTCTTGATTAATGATTGATGTGAGGGGCTCAGTCCACCACGGGTGGTGTCTTCCTGAGTTGTGTAAGAAAGCAAATCAGCAAAAAGTGCTCCTACATGGCCTAAGCTTCAGTTCCTGTCTCGGTTTCCCTCAACGATGCTGCCTCCCCATCCTCCTCCCTTCCCCCTATCTTCCATACTCTCTCTGCTCCCCTTTCTGTCCTCCTCCCTCTTCCCCTTCATCTGTTCTCCTTCTCCTCTGAACCCTACACTGCTCCAAGCAACAATCATAGTTATAGTTTAATTAGTCCTGGCAAATTTTATTTCTTACATTGTTGCAAAATGTGACTTAAATTTATAAAGCTTTTCTTAGTCAACCGGGGAGCCACAGGTTGTTGGAAAAGAAGATTCTCTGTTGTACAAAGAAACTCATGAATGAAGGGAGGGAACCTGGAGAGGAAGTTCCTTTTTATAACAGGGTGTCCCAAGACCAAACCCAAACTAGTAAGCACACTGGTATCTTAAGTACTGGTTTCTTCCTGTGGCAAAATACCACAACCAAGACTAATTATAAAAGGAAGGGTTTAATTTGGGGGACCATAGGTCTAGAAATATTGCCCTTGATGGGCTAGCTACCTTTGACTGGAAAAAAAAAAAGTTATTACAATGTGTATTTTTGTTTCTTTTTTTTTAATTAAAAAAAAATTTTCTGCCTCCTCCCAGCCTCCCATTTCCCTCCCCCTCCTCACACTCCTCTTCCCCTCCCCCCACTCCTCTCCCCCTCCCTCTCCAGTCCGAAGAGCAGTCAGGGTTCCCTGCCCTGTGGAAAGTCCAAGGTCCCCCTCCCCTCCATCCAGGTCTAGGAAGGTGAACATCCAAACTGGCTAGGCTCCCACAAAGCCAGAACATGAAGTAGGATCAAAACCCAGTGCCTTTGTCCTTGGCTTCTCATCAGCCCTCATTGTCTGCCATGTTCAGAGAGTCCGGTTTTATCCCAAGCAGAAGGAGGGAGAACATGAGCAAGGAAGTCAGGACCACGAGGGGTGCACCTACCCACTGAGACAGTGGGGCTGATCTATTGGGAGCTCACCAAGGCCAGCTGGACTGTGACTGAAAAAGCATGGGATAAAACCGGACTCAATGTGTATTTTTAATTATTGCATTTTGATTGTGTCCCCACATGGTGTCTACAGCTTCTTATAACAACCTGTAAGTCACCTTTGATGGAGTGTGTGTGTGTATGTGTGTGTGTGTGCGCGCGCGCAATACTTGAACATTTTGACATATTGAATTTTCATTCGGTTCTAATCTGGGTGACTTTGTTCTCCCTACTTACCTCTGCCTTTGGTGGGCATCAATTACAGTGACAAATTTTTGTATTGATGTCACACTGGAAGCATCACATGGTTTGTTAATTCTTTCAGTGCTGATCCCTTGGCACCTTCCACATCCAGGCATTGTCCTGGGTTCTGGGAAGGCTCCCAGCACTCAGCAAGATCATGTTTCTTGTGGGAAATGGACCAGTTTATGCTAGTTGCTCTCTTATTGCTATCCCCCCCCCCGCCACAAGTCTCCTGGGGATGCTGTTTAAAGAGAAAAGCTAGAGAATTTCTCAAGGAGTATCAGAAGACATGATGGAACACCGTAATGGGTCTCCTGCCTCTCTGGCATCAGCACATCAAGAAGGCAGTCAGTAAGCCAATACAGGAGCTTTGTAAAGAAACCCAGTGAGCAATGGTGCTGCGTGTTTAGGGTCCTGAGGCATCAAACAAGACGAAACATGATTTTGCTCCTGTATTTGAAGAATCTGAAGTTTCTGGGAGGGGCTGGCAAGGAGGAAGTCGGGCTGTTTGCTCAGGGTAAGCACATGCCAGTGTTATAGTCATGTGTCAGAGTCTAGAGGACACACATGGGGAATTCCAGATTCTGGTGTACCACCACCACCTCTACCATCACCACCACCACCTCCATCACCACCACCACCAAGTCCACCACCACCACCATCACCACCACCACCGAGTCCACCACCACCATCACCACCAGCATCACCAGCACCAAGACCACCACCAGCATTACCATAAGCAACAACAACAACAATGATGACGACGACAACGTGGTAGAAATAGGTTTTTAAGAGAGTTCTCCAGAGGGTGGTAGTGGACCAGAGACTGGGGGTCATTAAGTCATGTTCCTCTGGGTTCCTGCCTCCAGGTTTCTGCCTTGAGTTCTTGCCCTGATTTTCCTCAGTGTTGAATTGTGACCCGAGAATCATAAGGTGAGATGAACCCATCCCTCCTCACGCTGCCTTTGCGTCATTGTAAGAAACATTAATTTCAATCTTTTCTGTCAAATACTGTAAAGCTTTTGTGTATGAAAAAGAATTTACATTTTTTAATCTCCCCCACCTCATAAGACTTTTATGGAAGTTTTTTTTTTATATCTTCTACCTTGTAAACCTTTTGTGTAAATGTTTTGCTCTCCTCTTGCCTGGTAATACTCTTGTTTACACAGCCGCTCGGCAGCACCCTCCGAATTTAGATAATTGGCCAACTTCTTCCTGCTTTCCTTCATCTCCTTTAAAGTTAGCCAATCACAACATCATTAAACCAGAATTTTCTATACTCTGTTATTGGAAGAACATTATTATCTCTAAGTAATCACATAGTCAAAGGTCAGAAATCAAATTAGAAGAAAATGTAAGCATTAATTATAAAAAAAACTAATTGTATTAGTCAGGGTTCTCTAGAGGAACAGAACTGGATGAATGAGTGTGTGTGTGTGTGTGTGTGTGTGTGTGTGTGTGTGTGTTATTAGAATGGTTTACAAGCTACAGGCTGTGGTACAGCTAGCCCAACAATGATTGTCTACCAACATAAGATTCAAGAATCCAGTAGTTGTTCAGATCATAAGGCTGGATGTCTCAGCTGGTCTTCAATATATTCTGGAATGCTGAAGAAGGAAGATTTAATGCCAGTGAAGGAAAACTGGTCAGCGAGAGCAAGAAGGCAAAGAGAGCCAGCTTCCTTCTTCTGTGTCCTGTATATAGACAGCCACAAGAAGGTGTGGTTCAGATTAAAGGTGGGTTTTCCCACCTCAAAAGATCTTGGGTCTTCCCACTTCAAAATAAGAAAAAAAAAATCTCTCACAGGTATACCCAGCTGCTTGGGTTTTGGTTAATTCCAGATGTAGTCAAATTGACAATCACAAAAGGCATCACACTAACTAACCAATCACAAAAGATGGTGAGGTGAGGTCAGCCAATGGGGAGGACACAGCTATCACCTGCATTAGAACAAAGCCAATGCACTTCCGGTCTTGCGTGTTTGTCCTTCTGCTTTTGTGAATCCTGATCAGAAGTAAAGAGACTGGGGCAGATTTTCCATTACCAGGGCTTAGAGACTTCGTGGCAGGTGGTGGGTGTGGTTGATGGTGAAGATGCTATAATTTGAATCTGATATATTCCCCAAACACCCATGTATTTGAGGCTTATTACGTGTGGGACTTTGGGACATTCTGGAACCTTCAAAAAGTAGGGCCTGCTTATAGGTGCTAAGTAATTAGAGACATTTACTTAAAGACAGTTGTAGAACTCCATCCCCCTCCCATCTCTTCCACCTCTCCCAAACATAATGATTAATTAATATTATCTTGATTAATCTAGAATCAACAAGGAGGCACATCCCTGGCAAAAGGAGAAAGCCCTTCTGAGACCTGCGTTTGTCACTTTCTGTTTCCAGGTACTGTGATGAGACCAGCCACGAGCTCCTACACCAAGGCTGGAACCCCAGTCACAATGCTTCTCCTGCTATGACACTCGACACTGAATAGACTCTCCCCTAAAATGCTTCCTGTTAGGTATTTGGTTGAAAGGGGGAAAAAAGGACCAATTTATTGGGTCCCATGGGGTAAGGAATTTTCCTCCATCGTATGCTCCCCTTCCTCTTCACCTAGATCAGTGGTTCTCAACCTGTGGGTCTGGACTCCTTTGTTGGTCAAATGACCCTTTCACAGGGTTGCCTAGCACAATAGAAAAACACAGATATTTACATCACAATTCATAACAGTGAAAAAATTACAGTTATGAAGTAGCAGTGGAAATAACTGTGTGGTTGGGGATCATCACAACATAAGGAACTGTATACAGGGTCTCAGCACTAGGAAGGTTGAGAGCTCTGGTTCTAAACCATCTTACCATACAGGGGGACCAGACTCTCACATCCCTTCCATCACCATTTCCCCTCAATCTATAAGCTCAACTAACCCCTTTCTTAACTTGCCCAGGCATTTTGTTATAGCCAGGGTTTGGTACGGATGGCTGTGTATCTGCAGCCTGAGATCCCAGGTCCCAACTGTGGCAGTTGTGATCTGACTCCAGCCATAAACTAGCAGGGCATCGAGTGAGCAGCCTGTGCACTTCAGAGCAATGTCACCTCCCTGATTTCGATGGTGCCTTATCCCACAGAAAACATAATTGTTGCACGAAACTGAACGAAAGGTGCAAAAGACTTTTTCACGCTGTTTTTTCAGACTTCCTGTGAGTCTGTAATTATTTTAACACGAGAAGTTTAAAGCATGGAAAAAAAAAAAAGAATCCACAAAGACCCTGAGTAAAAATTTTCTCATGGGAAGTGAGGTGAGAGAGAGTCAGAGGAAGAGGAAACTCACAATTAGCAGTGTTTTCTTCTAATTGACTGTATTCAGACACTGAGAACGGAAGAGGCAAACAGGAAAGGGGAAGGGCGAGGTGAAGGGAGGGCTCACACTTTCAAGACCCACACAGTCCAGGCTGGCTTTTGCAGATGAGCACAAGGTGTTAGGGGAGCTGTGGGGATCCTAGAGCAGCAGGAAGCAGCAGGGAGCATCAAGGCTCAGCAGAGAAGTCCCCCAAGTCACTGCCATGGCATGGGAGTACTACAGTCTATGAAAACCCTTCCCGTTCATCACTTCTTGCAAACACTGTGGTGTGTAGGGACCAGCAAACCTAATAATCAGAGGACTAGGGAGAGGGCTGGCTTCCTTGGAGAGATATATCCTGTCAAGTTGACAATCACTATTATAAGTAATCAGCAGCTCCTGGAGATTCTGATTGGCCAGAGCCAGGCCCCCTGAGGAGACATAGGCACTGGACGAATCAGGTCTTCTGTCTCCTGTCTTCAGAGGGGTTGCCATACCAAAGCTGCATCAACTCACCTGCAGGCTGGGCTAGGATGTGACGCATTTAGGGCTGCCTAGAAATTCTTTTGATAGATTATCTTCATATGTATTTAGGGGCCAGCCTGGGCGCTGAAGAACTGGGGCAGGGGAGTACACAGTTGGGCAGGCTCAGCTGTCTTCAACTGTCTCAGGAATGCATTCTCTCTTTGACCCCAGCTTTTAAACTCCACCCAGAAAAACAGGTTTGCTTCCCATTGGATACTGCAGCAGCCCCTGGGACTCACCCCTGTCTTGGAGGCCTAGCAAAATCTCCCCTCCAAAAATGATGCATGTTCTTTAAGACATGCCACAGAGGACATGATTTTCTTGTCTCATCTGTTGCTTCACACAGATATAGAAATGGAGGTTTAGATGCTTTAAGGTAGACACTGTCCTCAAATGCCATATGCCCAGTCCAGGTTTGAGGGGGGCTTCTATCCAAGATCCTAGGTTTCCGGCACCACTTGAGGGGGGCTTGTACCGAAGATCCCGGGTTTCGGCACCACTCGTGGCAGGCTTCTTGACCAGCGAGGAAGAAACACCCACCACACACGAGGATTCTTCTCAGATCACGCTTTACTGGAGTGCATTTGGTTGAGGGAGAGCATAAAGCGAAGGGGGGCAGAAAACGAGAGAGCAAGAGAGAGACTAGAGGGACGAGAGGCGCTAGAGGGGGACACAAGAGAGACGCTAGAGAGAGAGGCGGGAGAGAGAGACATGAGAGAGAGAGACGCTAGAGAGACACACGCTAGAGAGAGAGACATGAGAGAGAGAGCGGGGGCACAATGGCGGTTGCTTATAAAGGGAATTGGCACATGGGTCGCCCTGTGATTGGCTGCCACCATCAGCTGACACCAGACTGCATCGAGATAGGCCCAGGGACCC
>NC_022028.1:20875651-20876478 GCF_000317375.1 Microtus ochrogaster | reverse complement strand
GAACCCCCAACCATAAATTCATTTTCGTTGTTACTTCATCACTGTAGCTTTGCTGCCGATTGAGTGGCATCTCAGTTCCTAAGGCCATCAGAATGTGTGTTTTCTGATGGCCATGACCCACAGATTAAGAACCATTGCTCTAGGACCTATACTGTCTGTGATGTCCTGCAGAGCTCTGGGGCAGGAGTTGCTCTCGGCATGCACAGCCGGAGGTGGGGGTGGGAACAGGTCTAATTCGATGTTATAAAACCCACTCACTGCATATATTTGAATGCAGAATTAGTTCCCCTATCAGGCTGGAAAACTTTTTAAAATGTCATAGTTACTGTGTGGTAGCGAGGCGAGGAGAGCTCTCTCTCATGCTGTGCGATCCGGAGGCATTTTGACATGTGGGATCCTAAACTTTAAACAGAAAGCTTTGGACTCTGTAGTTCAGGGCCTGAGAGTTTAGCCTGAGGAAATAATTAGAGATGCGGAGTTAGACCTACATTAAAAATATAGGACCCAACTGCAAATGTGTTGGAAAAGTAGTATCAGAATTCGTGCACTAGGGTTCGGAAGCTAGATCCAATTTGCTTAGGTCAAAGACTGTCCTGCCCTTTCTGAGGGTCAGCTGGTATATAAGTCATGGTTCTCTAGAGGAATAGAGCTGATAGAACGACTATATATATATATATATATATATATTCATGTATAGGCATGTATGCTTGCACGTGTGTATGTATATATGGTCTAATGTATGCTTGCACGTGTGTATGTATATATGGTCTAATGTGTGCTTGCACGTGTGTGTGTATATATGGTCTAATGTGTGCTTGCACGTGTGT
>NC_022028.1:20857907-20875359 GCF_000317375.1 Microtus ochrogaster | reverse complement strand
TGTGTATGTATGTATGGTCTAATGTGTGCTTGCACGTGTGTATGTATGTATAATCTATTAGACGGCTTACCGACAGTGGTCCAGCTAGTCCAGCAGTGGCTGTCTCACAACGGGAAGGTTGAGAACCCAGTAGTTGTTCAGTCCCTGAGGCTGATGTCTCAGCAGCTCCAGACTGGCACCGGCGTCCTGGCGGATCCTGGAGACCTGCTGGTCTTTAGTCTATGTCTGAAGCTTAGAGAAGTTGGTTCTAATCCCTGTGAAGGAGTGCCTCAGCACTTGCCAACAAGAGAGCAAGCAGTCAAAAGTAAAGTCTCTATATGTTGTCAATGGAAGTTTCTTTGTTGAGGGCTGAAAGCTATGTGAGGGAATTAATTTAAAAAAGGTCAGAGGCCATGAATTTGAGAGAAAACATGAATATGGGAGAGGGGTGAAATTATATAATTATATTTTGATTAAGAAAATAAAGAAAAAAAGAAAAGGAAAGTTCCCTTCTTCTGCTTTTTTTCTTTTTTCTCCTCCCCTCCTCCCATTTCCCTCCCACTCTCCCCACTCCCTCTCCCCTTCTGCTTTCTTTTATCTAGCTTGCTACCAGAGGGTGTAGCCCAGATTAAGGCTGGGTCTTCCTGCTTCAAATAACCTGACTAAGAAAATCCCTCACAAGAACGCCCAGCTGTGTGTGCTAGAGCTGATTCAAGAGCAGTCTAGTTGAGGACCAC
Source organism: Microtus ochrogaster (assembly GCF_000317375.1). Lineage (NCBI taxonomy): Eukaryota > Metazoa > Chordata > Mammalia > Rodentia > Cricetidae > Microtus > Microtus ochrogaster. The sequence goes on along the minus strand of NC_022028.1, from coordinate 20,874,643 downwards.
GGTTAACTATCACGTCTGACTTCCCGAAAGATAACTGAAGAAGCCTAGGATTATGCTCGTCTTTGGAGCTTCTCGGTGTCAGTGTTGGGTGTTGATTTCCACACAGGTAGGAGCTCCTCTGAAGACTGAGAGCAGGTCTCAAAGTTCACACCCAATGCCAAGAGTGAGGAGTCTTGGATACATAGCCACCCCTACCAAACCCTGGCTATAGTCCTGGGCTATAAGCTCTCCCTTGGGCAGTGCCCCATGGAAGTTGCCGGGGCAGGTGGCTGAGTTGGTAAAATGTTTGTTATACAGCGTGAGAATGTGAGGTTGATCATTAGCAGTATCCATGTAGAATCCAGATAGGGTGGTGTGGACTCACGATTCTAATGCTGGCCAAGGGAAGGCGGGCAGCTTGCTGGGTTTGTTGGTTAAATAGCCTAGTAGAATTGGTAAATCTAGGTTCTGGTGGCTGTATTGCTCCTGAGTAATGACATCTGAGGTTGACCCTTGGCCTCATTTGCTTGTGTACTCCTGCACAATAACATACACACACACACACACACACAGAGAGAGAGAGAGAGAGAGAGAGAGAGAGAGAGAGAGAGAGAGAGAGAGAGATCTGAAAATAGGGGTTATGGGAAAAGAAGGAATTCTAAAGACCAAATGACAATGTAAAAAATGCAGAAAATATTTTGTGTAATCTACGGTGGAAACCTCTTGATATGGAGTCAGTGCCTTACTTTATGCTTCATGTGTTTAGTATAACCCAAAAAAATCACTATCACATAAAATCTATGAAGTTGGTGTCATGCTGGGTCTGGTGGCCACCTCTGCAGACAGTAGCTCAAGGCCATTCATGTTTCCTTTCTCCAAAGCCTAAGCCAGTTCACACAGAGTCCCCAGTTCCCAAAGTTGTCCAACCGGGGTCAAATTCAGGACCTTGCTTTGGTGATTGAGGGAGGAGGCTTTTCCAGGGACCAAGAAGGAATCTATCCCAGGACCCAGCTGCTACAAAGAGGGGCATTGTAAGAAAGGCCGGGAGTAGACCCATGACCCCAGTTCCTTCCTATGTTAAGGGCCTTTCTCGTCCCAGAGACCGTGTATGATAATCAACACTGAAAATTTGGCAGGAACTAGAATCCCGGGAGAGCATGGGTGTGTCTGTGAGGGAGCTTCTAGATGGACTGAGGTGGGAAAACCCACCCTTAATGTGGTAAGCACCATGCTATGGAGTGTCCAGTTGAATAAACATGAAAAAGCCAGCAGGGTGCCAGCATGCATTCATCTTTCTGCCTGCTGTGTGACCAGCTGCCGCCTGTAGCAATGTCTTCCTCATTGTCACTATGGGCTCTGCCCTCGAATTAGGAGCTAAAGTAAATCCTTCTTAAAGTCGCTTTTGTTAGGTACTTTATCACAGCAATGAGAGAAATAACTAATTAATACACTGGGTCTTTTATTGGTTTCGCTAGTTTGCTTTCTATTGCTGTGATACACACCACGACCAAAAGCTACAGGCTGGGGTTATTTACCTGACAAATCCCGTGGTCCTGGTGTCTCCCATATGCTGGAGTCTCTACTGTGACTGATGCTTCATCCTCCCCAGTGGCCTCCTAGCCTCCCTTCAGAGACTCTAACCCTGCCACAAGGTGCCATGCCTCAGATTCTCTCCAAGAGCCCTTCAACTCTGGACTCTGCACTGCAGCTGAAGCTGGACCTGCACAATGACCTCACACAGTGCCATTCCCATGATCCCCTTGTGCCTTCAAAACCAACAGCACCGGGGAGACTATGACACAACACTGAGTTCTGCTGCCAACACTCATTGGTGCTGGTGTCTTGGTAATCACAGCTGAGTTTCAGTGCTAGCTAACCGGCATCCATTGTCTCGGTAAAGCAATTATTTCAATCTCACAGATTCTTAACCCAAATACATCACATGAACAGTCCCTACAGAGTCTTCGCTTCCCTCTGAGATCTCACAGGCTTCCATTCTGTCAACCTTCTTCTCTTCTGAGCTCCCATGTGACAGCTCATGCAGCTCTGAGCACTCAATGTTTATTCCCAGCCCAGAGTTCCAAACCCTTCTGCAATTCTCCCTGAAAGGACAGGTCGGGTCTGTGACAGCAATAGTCCACTTTCTGGTACCAATTGTCATTTCAAGTTGCTTTTAGTACTGTGATACGTACACTATGCCCCAAAGCAACTTCGGGAGGATAAGGTTGTTTGGCTTACACATCCCAATCACGGTCCACCATTGAGGGAGGTCAAGGCGGGAACTCAAGCAGGGGCAGAGAGAGGGACCATGGTGGAAAGATGCTTGTTGACTTGCTTTCCTATATAACCAAGGGTCACCCGGCCAGCAGGGGTACTGCCCACAGTGTACTGGGCCCACTCCCATCAGTCATCAATAAAGAATGCCCCACAGACACACCCTCGGGCCAATCTGATGGAGGCAGTTCCTCAACGGTACCTTCTTCCCAGGTGAGCGAGTTTCTGTCAAGTTGACAATGCCAAGCGGTTTGGTGTTTCTGCCCGTTGGAATCGCAGAGTTGATGACCATGCGCATTGATTCTGGTTCTCAGTGTCCTAATCCCTAAAGCCAAGAGGTTAAAAAAGAACTTAAGGTGGGAAGCAGAGCAGTGCCGCTCCCGTCAGAGCAGGCTAGCTGCGTTTGGAAATGGATCTCGGCGGCCCTGCCTCTGCTCAGCAGACAGGTGCCCTGAGGCAGGCTCAGATTTACCTCCAAATGCCAAACCCACTCTGTGGCAGGGGTTGGACTGCTGTCTGAGTGCCTGTCTAGCTGTGCCTGGAAGACTCCAGGCAGTGCAGGGAGGAGGAAGCAGCTCCTAAGAGCCTTCTCACCCGCCCACAGTTTGCAATATCCTGACAGGTACCTACGGCGGGTGTCTGTAGGTTGCCCAGTGTGGATCAGGGTGGCAATTAACTCTGCAACTAAGGCATGCTGAGAAGGATGCCCAGGAAAAGGCCTGCTAAGAAAACTCTCTCATTGATCGGCTTCCCGTGAGCAGTCTTGCTGGGTTGGGTTTGGTTACATATCATTCTGACCATAAAACCACACATTAGTAAGGGTATCTAATCTATTAGTTCTAATTAATTATGAACAGAATATGTCCAGCTGTGGGATGTGGCTTTTCCCCCTTTGACTATATTTAGAAATAGGTCAGTGATTGAATAAAAAGCAAAAGGTCTGTGTACATGTCTATGGGAGCTGTGGGGCAAAGGGTTAGAGAAGGAGCAGGTTTTGGGGATCAGTGCTAAATGGTTCTCAATGCCATACCACTTCCTCCTTGTCCATAGTCCACCCTTCCCCATACCCTGCGACTCCATCTGGCTGTTTCTTGGCCTCCCAGGCAAAGGAAACAGACAACAGTTCACCTCTTTGAGGGGCCTCGGGTGGGACTGAGAAGGTGCAGCAAGACTTACTGCCCTGGATGGCAGGGCAGAGGGGACAGGGCAGCGGCAGAGAGAAGAGAACAGAAGGCTATGGTGCATTTCAGAAATTCTAGGCCCGGCCCCGGTCAGAGCTGTCATAAGATGGGGAGATGCCCCTCTACTGGGGGAAGTCTGGTGCTTTGAGTGTTGAACCCTTGATGAAATTTGTCTCTCTTTGAAAAAAATTATTATTGCTATTATCATTATTTGTGTGTGTGAGTGTGTGTATGTGTGTGAGCATGCACATGTGTATGATATGTGTAGCATATGATGTGTGTGTATGTGGGAACATTGGTGCCATGGTATATACTTGAAGGCCAGAGCCGGTTTTCTCCTCACCCCACTGTGGGTTACTGGGTAGAACTCAAGTCATGAGTGTTTTTACTTATAGACTCATCTCATTGACCCCCAGTTTTTCTTTCTGTGGCCTCTGTATAGTACACTTTATGACACTGCAATATCAATGTACCTGAGAGAGTTAAGTTGTACACACAGATGGGTTTTGAAAGTTCCAGTACAATAAATACTATGTAGGCTCACTGGGCAGTGGTGGCGCACGCCTTTAATCCCAGCACTTGGGAGGCAGGGGCAGGTGGATCTCTATAAGTTCAAGGCCAGCCTGCTCTACGTACAGAGCTAGTTCTAGGACAGCTAGGGCTGTTACACAGAGAAACCTGTCTCAACTCCCCCCCCCCAAAAAAAAAGAGGTCTGGGTCTCTGCTGAGAGGGACAGCAATAATGGGATGCTACTTAGTGGGAAATCTTCCTATCTCATGGAGAGGGAGCAGGAGAGAATAAGGAAGGACTAAGACCCCATAATATACTTCAAGGACACCCCCCAGTGATGGCTAATATTGATCAACACAAATCTAGAATGAACTCGACACAATCTAGAATAACATAGGAGACCTCTGGGCACATCTGTGATGGAGTTTTTAGACTGGGCTAATAGAGGTGGGAGGATCCACCTTAACTGTGCTTGCTACCATCCCATGGGCTAGGGTCCTAGACTGAATCAAAAAGAGAATGGTTGCTGAGTACCAACATTCATCTCTCTCTGCTTCCTGACTGTGGATGCAATGTGACCAGCTGGCTCACTCTCCTGTTGCCATGGTTTCCCTATTATGATGGACTGTACCATTAAATTGTGAATCCAAAGAAATCTTTCCTTAAGCTGTTTTGGTTTTGTAGTTGGACTTTCTTTGGACCAACAACTCCCAAATAATGATATGGAGACATTTTATTAATTAAATTAATTAAAATTATCAATTATTAAAATTATTAATTAAATTAATTAATTTATTAAAAGCATGGCCTTAGCTTGGGCTTGTTCCCAACTAACCTGTTTATATTAATCTACATTCTGCCACATGGCTCATTACCCCTCTTCCATACCCTATGTCCCACTTCCTCAGCATCTTATTGACTAATCCCTGCGTCTCAGACTCCTCAAGTTCCTCTCTCTCTGGGGAAGTCTTACCTATCCCCTCCTGCCTCACTATTGGCCATTCAGATCTTTATTAAACCAATCAGAAGGTTCCTTAGACAGGTGAAGCAGCGGGACAGACCATCTTCACACAGTGGGATCAAATCGCCCACAACATCTGTCAGGATTTTCTCATAGCAATGACAAAGCAACTAGAACACCGTCAGTGATCTAAGGACCACAGACCCCCTCTCCTAAAGGTACCCGCCCTTCCCAATAGTATCCCTTCTACCACTTGACATCCAAAATCCAGCAGCCTCCCACCTGGGTTTAGTAGGGAAGTAATGTCCTTGTTACCAGCTACTCTCAGGGACAGATTGAAACTGACCACTGTGTATCAGTGACGCGGCTTCTGAGTTGGGACTTTGTTAGGGACATTAGGAACTAAAGGACTGTTGTCTGTTTGTGTGTGACACTTCCTTGAGATAAATCCCCCCCCCCACTGTATCTTTGCTCTTCATGTCTTCCTACCCCTCCCCTTCCTTCACTTCTCTGTGTGTCTCCACACACATTTTATTGCTGTGGTTATACAAAGAGGGTAGAGAAAGGTCCCTTGTCAGGAGGAAGACAGCGCAGAGGCCTGAAGGTCTGGGATCCTTCAGGAAGGCACTGAGTTAGGCCAAGGCCCAAAAGGAAAGGAAAGATGTGAGGAAGAGGTCAAAGGGCCATCTGAGTCCTCAGGGCTCCTGTGACTTGGCATTTTCTCTGAACTTGAAAGAAGTGCCTCAGGTTTGATAAATGGAGAGCAGGCTGCTCAGATCCATGCTTCCTGTGTTAGAAACGGGACCGGGGTTTCAAGAAAATAACCACAAAATCTGAAGTATCTCAGCAATACAGAAAAGGCTTGCGTCTGCAGAAGGGTGAGTGACCATGCCAAACCTAGCAGGCAAGAACAACCAGAGAGTCCCAGTGGGCTTTAATCCCTAAGACAAGGAGGTCCGGGGGCTCACTTCCAGTCATCAGAGCTTGGGCTCACATTTTAAAAATTATTTAATTCTTCTCTTATACATTGTATCCTGAACACAGTGGCCCCTCCTCCCTTCCCTCCTGGTCCCTCCCCCACTTCCCTTCTCCCCCAGATTTTCATGCAATTCTTTACTTTAAAGCAGCAAAGCTGATAAGCAGAATGTACTTTTTAGCATCGAGTTCAACCTTGAGCATGTATTTTGATTTCAATAAGTCATGACCCTGGAGGAGCTTGGTTTTTTGCCAAGTGACTACTTTGCAACTTTTTTAAATGAAGTTTTTTTTTTTTCTTATTTAACCCTTTGGTAGAAAGGACAGTACATTTTGGGTACATGTTCCACATATAAGTGGAGTAGGAAGCACAAGGTGGCAGCCAGGACCTTCCTGGCTGTGGCTTGGATCGGTGACTAAGGGGTGTGGGGGACGAGAGAGTCTGTTAGTGAGTTAGGGCTGCTGGGTGTGGGAGGGTGTGGGTCCATGAAAAGCCCTCCTTAATTCTTCTGATGTGTCCGCCTGGCTTTCCAGGCGCTCCTCCATGGTCACCTCTGGCTTTCAGTCAACCCTCGGCACTCTTGGTGTCCACCACAGTACATGCTTCAGGCTAACCAAAAATAACCTTCTCTTCCAGAGCCCCCTGGCACCCACCACACCCTCACTAGCGAGGCTTCTCACAATCTATCACTTTTTGTTAAAAACATTTGCTCCAACTCAATTAAGGATTGTACAGACCACCCAGACCCAGTAATCTAGAGGTGAGAGATGCCTGGAGCTTCTCCTCTAAGGGTTTTAGGAAAGAAATCTCTGGCCTCTTCCTTACCTTAGTCCTGGCCAAATTTGAAGCCTCTGAGAAGCCTTTGAGGAAGCTTCAGTAGTCCTTATGAGAGTGTGCATGCTAGCCCAGTGTCCTGGGTTAGCTGAACTGGAGCCTGCTGGAGTTTGCTAAGAGAGAGCATAGTTTTCCTGGCAAGACCATTGTATGGTGGGCGCTACATGGTCCTACATGGCCCTACATGGCTCTACATGGTTCTACATGGATCTACATGGCCCAGGCCACCATAGTCACTACTCTCTGCTCTCTGCTATGTGACAGGGTCCTAGCATGTGTTCTTGCAGGCCCAGGAAGCCCTGAAGGCCCATCCTAGGTTATAAAAGAACTAACAACTGCAGGAGAGAGGAGACTCTGAAATTGGTGGAGCCTCCTGCAAGTTGTGCACAAAACTCCAGGGATATGCTTTTCATGTGTTCTCACCCATGCTGGGTGGGCTTTTCGGTGAGTCTGAGTCACCTGTGCTGCTATAAGAAACCCCTCACTTGCATTCCTGTAAATAACACTGATAAACGCATGGGTTCATAAGCTAGATTTAGATGCAGTTATTTCTTTGGTCTATTGAGGGCTCCCTATTTGGAATGATTAGGGTTTTTTTTTTTTTTTTCCCCAGAAAAAGTCACACAACAGGAGCATAACTTTATTAGTCTAATTGATCTCTTTTGGTCCTTGCGTTTCATAGCCAATTAGCCAGGAGTGACTTTTGTGATGTCCCTCCCACATCCTACTTATCCTGTGGTTTTTTTCCTTTTCCTTTAAACCAGTGCTACCATGTGGCGTTTACTGTGTTGCATCTTGATGCTTCCTTTGAAATCAGAGACCTCCTCCAACCTGTATCCTATCCCACAGCGAACAGGCCTCAACAGGCCTGGCAAAAACTCTCCACTTTCTTTGCCAATTTGCCTGGGTGATAAAATTGTCTTCTGATCTCTTTTCAAAAAGATATAATTAGGATAAAATTGAGAGGTCACTGTCAAGACTAGCAAGGCCTGAAATTCTGTTCTGGTTACATGCTAAGAAGTTAATTTGATGGATGTTGACAGAAAAACCAGATAAATGAATAAATTTCTTACAACGAAAGCAGTATCCAGAATACCTGCCTAATTGCGTTGATTTTTTTCCTCCCCTCTGAGGGTCACCATGGTGATGCAGTAGGCCGAGATAGGAGCTATGTATGCAAAGGGTCTGTGCTACTGGGGTATTTGGGGGAGCTAAGGAATCCTCAGGTAAGTGAAAGTAGGGTTGAAGGTGTGTCTTTGACATGGGCATGTCAAGAGCCACAATGCCTCAGCCCCATGGGCATGGCAATGCCTTCTCCAGGTGAGACTCAGAAGGCTGGCAAAGTCTTTCTTGGGCCTCTGAGTGAGAGTACAGATGGATGTATAGGGAATGGCCACCATCGCTTTCCCTTGCCAGGTGTTGGCTGCCTGGAGACTGCTCCTCTATCTACAGAGGTTAGTTAAACCTGCCTCATTGGCTCAGCTGTATACCATAACCCACATTCTTGTTCTGCTTTATGCAATAACCTGGGTTCCCTGTTCAACTATCTATCTTATCTATCTATCTATCTATCTATCTATCTATCTATCTATCTATCTATCTATCTATCTATCTATCTATCTATCTATCTATCTATGCTGAGCTTCTGGGAGCTGCAGTTCCCACATCAGAGAACCCAGTCCATCGAATCCCAGTTTTTCTATGTGTCTGCATTTCTGGATTTTCCTCATTCTCTCACTGTCCCAGTCGGGTCCACCCCTTGAGCCACACTAGATGTGTCAGGGTGTCTGAGGCCACAGGCCAAGGCATCTTAAACAAGTACCAAACACACCGCAGGCAGCAGGTATGTGGTTACTAGAGGTCACATTATGCTCACTTTGACCTACTTAGGCGTCCTATCTTTCTAAGCACCTGGAAACTAGTCCCTTATGTAGTCTGCCACATACACGAAGGCCACACGGAAACAGACCAGGCCTGTGGCAGACTGTCATTCCCAGCAGGGTCTTTTCATGAGTTTACATCAACACTTCTAAGTGCTGTTGTTGCCTAAGGATACACGGCATCTGAGCCTCATTTTAAAAATGTGTGTGTGTGTGTGTGTGTGTGTGTGTGTGTGTATTTGTATGTTTTGCAGGTGCACACGCACATCTGTGCACTTGCATGTGGAATCTAGAGGACAACCTTGGTTGTCATTTCTCAGGTACCATCACTTTGACAGAGTCTCACACTGACATGGAACTTGCCAAGTAGGCCAGGGTAGCCAGTCAGTGAGTCCCAGGAACCTGCTTGTCTCTGTCTCCTGAGTGTTGAGATTAAAAGTTCCATCATATCTGGGCTTTTTAAAATGAGACTTCTGGGGACTGGACTCAGGTCATTGTGCTTGCAGGGCAAACACTTCTGATCAGGCCATTTCCCCGCATGCGCTGCTTCAATTGGATTTGTCAACTTAACACAAATATAGGCACATCTGGAAAGAGAGAAGCTCAAGTGAGGAATAGCCTTCATCAGAACAGTCTGTGGGCAATTCTGGGCAGTATTTCCTTGATTAGTGATTGATGGGGGTGTGCATTGCCTATTGTGGGTGGTTTCATTCTGGGCAGGTGGTTGTAGATTATATAAAGAAGCTAAGATGAGCAGAACTAAGAAAATAAGCCAGGAAACAGCCATTCTCCATGGTTCCTGCCTCTGTTCCTGCTTGAGTTCCTGCCCTGACTTCCCACAATGATGAGCCACGAAAAGGGATTTGTAAGTCAAATAAACCCTTTCCTCTCACAAGTTGATTGTAGTTAGAATGTTTTAGTGTAGCACTAGAACTCAAACTAAGATGCCACTCCACAGTCCCATGTTGTGATGGTCACCAACAGCTCCAGTGTCCATCTGAGCTGATGTGAGAAGCTGCTTGGTGTGGCTTGCCCTTCTGTATGTTGTGACTATGTTTTATTACCATTGGTTAACAGAGAAGCTGATTTGTTTAATAGTCAGGCAGAATAGAGTCAGGAGGGAAATCCAAGCAAAGATAAAGGGAGAAAGAAGGTGGGGTCAGGAGACATCAGCAGCTGCAGGGGAAGCAAGATGTGAGGTAATGCCATGGCTACGTGGCAATACATAGATTAATAGAAATGTGTTAATTTAAGATGTTAATCTAGTTAGTAATAAGCCTGATCCATAGGCCAAACAGTTCGTAATTAATATTGGGCCTCAGAGTGGATATTTGGGAACTGGCGGGTGGGAGAGAAACCTCCAGTTAGAGCTGCCCTCAGCTGACACTGGAAGAGAGCTCTGAAGAAAGAGCTGAGATCTACACCCCTGAGATCTCCTCGTCTCTTTGATCCCTGGATTTCACTATTCTCACTTAATAAACTGTGTTATTTTTGATCCATTACTTTTCCAGTTTTACCTTTATTGTATTTACTAAGCTAGAGGCATTTTGGCCTCTTTCCCAAAGTGACCAGATGGCAGGGTATGACAAGCCAGAGTCTGCTTTGGTATCCTAATAGGCACGTCAGCTAGACACTCGTCCCAGGTTTCTTTGGGACATGCCATAGAAGACCCAAGAGATGACCCAACTCCTAGTGCATCCCAAGCTGTTCCTGGCTTATCAGAGACCAATCATTTAGCCTCCTAAATTACATCAGTGTCCTAAGCATGAAGAAAGCACTGATAGAGAAATTAGAAACTCGGGGCTTGAGGGTTAGTACTAAGCAGTAGAGTGCTTGCCCAGGATACCTGAGGCCATAGGTTCAATTCTCAGTACCACAAACATGTTAGAAATTGCAAAGTTGATATTTATCCCTAAATCTACTTGCTACTAAGTGAGAGACTTTGAACAAACTGCTTCTCTGTGTTGGAAGATGGAGACAGGAGCATGTTCTCCACTAACTTTTACGTAACAGCTGCCTTTGAATTGGAACATTCTTCCAAGGATGGAGGGGAAGCTCCCAAAACCCAGGAAGTAAACAGAAGGTCGAATGTCTGGGAAACAAAGGGGCTGCTGGCATGGGCGCATGTTCATGTATCTCTTCTAACTTTGGATAGAAATAGGTATGTCCCTGAAGCTCTTTGCCACCATATCCCAATAGATGAGAGACCGTGAGAAACCAAGTCTTAGAAAACAAGATGAAGTGTGGTCGTCGGGGGCACGGGAGAGACATAGGGTGCCAACCTCAGGTTTCTACATGTATGCACACGTACATGGTTCATCTACATGTATACACACGTACATGGTTCATCTACATGTATGCACACATACATGGTTCTTTCCCCACACGAGCACACACATACAAAAGGTCAGCCCTGTGTGAGGTCCATGCTCCAATGTCAGGAAAGGAGAAGGGTCACGGGAGTCTGGAAAGTTGAAGAGAATTTGCGGAGCCTCAGGCAGATAAGACACACTTTTATCACTACACACTATGAAGGAAGAAACTTGACAGGCACCCGGGCGAATGTCTGCATACATGGACTACAAACAATCAGGCAGGTAGATAGACCTAAACACAGAGGTAGGCACACAACCTACGAGTGACAGACACAGGCAGGTAAAACTTTGAACTGAGTCTGTCTAATGTCGTGAATTAAAGGCTATAAGGGCCCATTTATATATAGACAATACTGCTGATATGGATATCCAGTATGAGTCACTTAAAAGTGACTGACACTGGACATCCAGGGGACTGTGAGTCAGCACCAAATGGCTGACACAGGATGTTCAAGGACTCCAAAAGTCAACACTGATGTAATCTGTTGCGTAACTATTTGGGTCCAGCATCACTTTTGTGGGATTCTGTTTAATATGGCCTTGAGGTTGCAGGCTTAAGCCTTTACCTTTGGCAGCCTCCCTGTGTGTTTGTCTGTAGGTGTGTGTGCTGGTGTGTGTGTGTGTGTGTATGTGTGTGTGTGTGTTTGAATGGTTGTGTGTAGCCTGTCTGTGCCTGGGTTCCTGACAGTGTCTGCCTGCCTAGCAGCCTGTGTGTCTCATCTGCATGGGGCTCCTCACAGTCTCTTCAGCCTTCCATGACTCTCCTCTTCCTCCTCCTTTCCTGGCACTGGAGTACGGACCTCACACTCTGTCAGTAAGCAGGGCTCCGTAGACTGTAGAGTCTTTTGTTAGGAAGATATTGGTTACCTGCATCCTCTTTGAGATTGTCTGGGAGCCAGGTGTGGGTGGACCAGGTTAGCTGGTCATTGCTGATTCCCTGGACCCCACTGTTTCCTGATGTGACCCAGCTATGGGGATAATTAGTAATAAGGACAGAGACAACGCACCGTCCCCCTGAGAGCAGATGTTTTCACGGAGCTTTCTGAACACTGTATTTATGGACGCTAGCTGTTACTGGGACGTTTATAGATTGGATGTGAATGTAAAGCATATGGCGTGCTCTTCCAGGAACACTAGCGATCCAGCAGCTGCCCACAGCTACACAGACACCCACAGCTGCCCCACTGCTCTTTCCTCTGGATTCGCAACAGAACGTTTGTGGGGGCAGGAGCCCCTCCCATTTGCTGGAACAGGGTGAACAAGTATCTCTTTGGGTAAAAGCTGTTTCCTTTTGGTTGGCATTACCTTGTCCATGTCCAGGGCCTGTCAAGGAGTATTCTTCAGGGAAAGCAAGCCTGGAGTTTGTTTTTTTTTTTTTTTTTCATCTTTTCCTATTCCTTCTTGACATACAGAAATCATTGCGCGTGGCTGGAAGCTGTGAGGACAGACTTCAGCACCGTTTGGACTAATGCCCCTTGTTGTTGTCTGTGACCAAGATCTGGCTGTGTGTTTACAGGTTCTTGGCCTCGTATCCAAAGAACTGAAACCCACCGCTCATACAGATTTGCAGATGAAGCAAGAACACTTTACTGGAGCAAATAAATAGTGCAGATTGTAGAGGGAGACACTGTCGAGATTGAGAGTGGGTCTGGGTCGTACTGGTAAGCTTGTCCAAGGGTCCCAGACTGGGGGTCTCCTTGATGGGGCCTAATGGAAGGAAAGACTGGTTACTACAGGGAAATGTTTGAGTGATTCTCTATTTTGATTGAGAGATTAGATGATATGTTCATTTTATGGCTTCTCCCATAAAGCATCTGATTTTACCCATATGAATTCCTGCCTGTAAAGACGGTACATAGGGGCCTCTCCATAAAAGATTATCAGAGGACACAGTTTAACCCTACTGTGCATGCACCCAAAACCAGTTCAGACAGTGGCAGCTCTCTTCGTCACGACAGAACACACTGAGAATACACTGGAATAGAAACTGTCGGGATTTGATTGTTCCCGGAACAGGGAAGTTTATGCCCTTGTTCAAAAATAGGAATATGTGAAGCTCAATTAAGGAAGGGTGGTGGGGGTAGAGAGGGGTGAAGGAAGTTCTGAGGTTTCTAGGTGCATTACTTGGAGAGGGGCTGTAATGCATACTATGTGTGGATGAAGGAACCGGCTACCAAGTTATTGCACTTTGAAAAAAATGGCCCCAAAGGGAGTGGCACTATTAGGAGGTGTAGTCTTGTTGAAACAGGTGCGACCTTCCTTCCTGTTGGAGGAAGTTGTCATTGTGTGTGGGGGGGCTTTGAGCTCCCCGTCTCCAGCTAAAACTTTGTTCAGTGTGACTCTCAGACCATTTCCGGTTTCTTTCAAGATGTAAGACTCAGCTGCTTCTCCAGCACCATGTCTGCCTGCATGCCACCACGTCCCACCACAGTAATAATGGACTGAATTTCCTTCTGAACCATACACTAGCCACCCCAGTTAAATATTTTCCTTTCTAAGAGTTGTTGTGGTCATGGTGTCTCTTCACAACAAAAGAAACCTTAACTAAGACATAGGTGTATAATTATTGCCAGAGTTGGGGATGTATAATGCCAAACCAAACATGGGGGGCGGTCCTAGAGTCCTAGCCTGTCGCCTGTGCCTACCTAGTGTGACCTTTCCCTTACTTGCTTGTGCAGGTCAGAGCCGTCTGAGCTCAGGATGTGCTCTGTCTGCCTACCAGTGTACCGGGAAATGTGTTTGTCTCAGTTTCTCTCCCTGTGGCTGTGACAAAATGCACTGACAAAAAAAGGGGGAGAAAAATATTTCAGCTCACAGTTCAAGGGTCTGGTCCACCGTCGTGAGCGAGCAGGAGCTGGAGGCAGTTGCCTACAATCGGAAATCAAAGCAACGAACCCCTGCTGTGCGCAGTTAGGGTCCTCCTTCCTCCAGTTCAGCTCTCAGCCTTATCAAGATAGTCCATCACAGGCGTGCCCAGAGGCTAAACAACCCTCACTGGTACACCTGCAAACTTGAGAAGTGAGTTTAAAACCTGCCTAGCTGACAATCAACACTACCCTTTGCTGTGTTCCTGATCTAGAATATCCCCCTTTCCCAGAGGAGCCGATGTTCAGAACCAACACCCTGTAGATTTTACACATTGTCCTGCAACACAAGTCACCATGTGTTGTGTATAAAGCTCAGTGCAAGGTCAATGCCCTGCAGTAGGAGTGGCATATGAGTGGAATCTACACCAACCAAAAGCTGTGTGAAAGAGCAGATCATCTGCTGCTGGGCAGAGGGCCACGGCGGGGCCTCTGTTGCAGAAGGTTTTTCCAGGTGGATAATAATCACATGCTTTCCTATATAAACGGGAACACCAAAGCCCTCAAGGTTCCATAGAAGTGGAAATGAAACAGAAAAAGCTGTTTGGAAAGTCAGCTGTGTAGGCGTCAGCACTTTGGCTTCTAGCTTTCTGTTCGCATCACTGGGGCTGCCTGTGATGTATGTCCTGGTGCATCCCACTGCATCTTGTCCTTGTAGAGTCATTGTCCAGCCTGGGATGGAGGGATGTGGAGTAAGGTCCTGGAGCAGAGAGTAGTGGGTACTGGCGGAGGGGTGAGTGCCCCAACTCAGTAGAATATAAGTAATCACGGGTAAAGGCAGGGCTGACAAAGAGGGCTCTCTGGACAGGCAGCGTCTTAATTAGAATTAATCAGACTTGAAGGTCATTGACAATAGCCCCCCCCACACACACACACACAAACAACTTCCAGGCCCCACCTCTTATGTCCTAGATAACACACTCATTTTAAGCAAGGTGAGAGTTTATCACAGTTGCCTTTTGGAATTTGTAATGTCTTCAGAAAGAGGAAAGAAACATCACAGATGCCCCTCTGCAAGGTTTAAAGAGGAGAAGCTGGAGGTAATTGAGCTTTGCTGAGGCTCATTAAACAAAGGCTCTTTCCTTCTGGTAAAACATGGCTGTTTTTATTTATTTATTTGAGACAGGGTCTCATTATGTATCCCTTGCTGGCCTGGAACCAGCTATGTAGATCAGGCTGGCTTAAAACTCACAGAAATCTGTCTTTACCTCTTGAGTGCTGGGATTAAAGGTGTGTGTCACCACAACTGGCTATGAATCTCTTCTTCTTATTCATTATTTTAAATGTTAATAATCTGCTCTGCTAGTGATCTTTGGTGAAAATAATGGAATTTGAGTTATCTCTAGGGTCCTGGGAGGAAACACATTTTTCGGAACTATCAGTCTTCCTGTTAAGAACAAGGATGTGTTATGGATGTGCTATTGTCTCCTTATTTAAGAGTCAATTCTAAGGGGCCTATCAATCATCTGGGCAAGAAAACTCCCCCGAAGAAACATCTGTTTCACACACACACACACACACACACACACACACACACACACACACACACACACACACACACACACACACACACCCCGGCTTAAGCATGTAGGCTGGTGCAGTGTTCTCTGTGCTGACACACACTCTCACTCCACAAGAGTGTCTTCTTCCACGATTTCTTTGGTCCTTGTCTCCTATGAACTGGAGATCTCTCTGCCTTCCTGCAAGATGTCAAATGTTTTTGAAACATCCTACAGGATGTGTTGGCTGATTAGGGCCTTTCTGATTGTGGAGAGCTAGGATGTTGTAGGTTCACAGCCAATTATCTTGTGTTATCTTTAACCTTCCCAATAGATATTTATTGCCCACTTCTGTTGGACCTAAGGTCTTTGTGGTTATCAAATAAAATCCTTTTCGATTATACTCCAGCTTCCACCAACCCAAAGGCTAAGATTGTCATCAAATAGCTTCGAAGACCCATAGCTGAGATTCCCCTGCTTCGTTGTAAGCTGCCGCTGCCTCAATTTATGATGTCATTTATTCTGATTGTATAAAAACTTAATGACACTGTCACCATGCTGGAAGTTGGCACTTTGGTAACCTGAGTCTGTATTCCTGGGGTACAGTCTGTGCCATGTGGCTCCAGAATAAACCACTTTACTGTCTTAGAGCTGGGCCTTTCAACTGTGCTGCCCTCTCACCCTGTGACAAGGTCAGCAAAGCAGGGTGGTCAGAGAGCTCCGCAAAGTCCCCTGCAGCAGCCCGGAGACAGCTCCCTGTGCGTTTCTTGAGATGAACTTGATCCTTAACTCTGAAACAGATAAGAATTTTGGGGCAAGTCAATATGAAGCAGAATTGGGACTTATTGAAATTATTTTAAAATTAAGCATGGGCATTAAGAGTAAATAACACAGGAAAAAATATGTTTTACCTAAATGTATGTGGCTTACATGATGGATTTCTCAAGACAGAGTCACAATCAAGTGTCTTAGCATTAGTCATATGTACCTTTGGTGGCTCTCAAGTCTCTTCACAAAGGGTTGCTAACAAAGTTTTTTTTCTCTCTTTTTTCTTTTCTTATAATCTTTTTTTTTTATTTTTTGAAATTAATATACCTATATCATTTTTCTCTTCCCTTCCCTCTCTTGAATCCCTTCCATGTATCCCTCCTCCGACCTTTCTCAAATGTATGGTCTTTTTCTTTATTTTTGTACACACTATGATGTTTTTTTTTGATTTTTCACTAAAATTTTATTTAACTTCTTTTCTGCATTTTTATTTATTTTTTTAATTTATTTATTTATTAAGGATTTCTGCCTCCTCCCCACCACTGCCTCCCATTTCCCTCCCCCTCCCCCAATCAAGTCCCTCTCCCTCATCAGCTTGAAGAGCAATCAGGGTTCCCTGACCTGTGGGAAGTCC
>NC_022028.1:20849518-20857397 GCF_000317375.1 Microtus ochrogaster | reverse complement strand
CAAATATGAGTGAGTACATCCCATGTTCCTCTTTTTGGGTCTGGCTTACCTCACTACAAAATTATGGAAGAAAACTTTCCCAACATAAAGAAAGATATTCATTTAAATATTCAAGAAGCATACAGAACACCAAACAGACTGGATCAAAGAAGTTTGCGCACTATGATGGTTTGACTGAGAACGGCCCCTGTAGGCTCATAGATGTGAATTCTTGGTCACCAGTGAGTAGCACTATTTAAAAGGATTAGGAGGTGTGGCCTTGCTAGAAGAGGTGTGTTACTGGGATAGGCTTTGAGGTTTTGAAAGTCCAGACAAGACCCAGTGACTCCATCTTCCTACTACCTGCGGATCCTGGTGTAAAATTCTCAGCTATTTCTCTACCACCACGTCTGCCTGCATGCCACCATGTTCCCTGCCATGATGATAAGAGACCAAACCTCTGAAGCTGTAAGCAAGTCCCAAATAAATGCTTTCTTTATAAGAGTTCCACGGTCATGGTGTCTCTTCACAGCAATAGAACACTGACTAAGACACACACACACACACACACACACACACACACACACACACACACACATCCCCCCAAACAACCTGTTCAATCTCTATAATGTTACCCATATGTATATGGACGCGGGGCTGGCTGCTTGGTTTTAAATAATCAAGATGCCTTCAATGAGGTTAAAACTAGGACCCACTGCGGTTGCACAAGGTGCTTAGGGCTTGCCTTTTTACTTTTCCTGCTGTGATTCTTAGCAAGTCTCAGGTTTACAGACGGAAGGGGAGAGAGACCTTGAGTGGATGCTGTTAGCTCTGTTAGAATTCTTGGATCACAGGACTTTTCCTCTCCTATGTCTCCATAATTTTCCATGTTCTTTCAAAATCCTGCTTAAAGCACATTTCCTCTGTGATGGTCCCACTAGCCAGTCACTGGTCACTTTCATCTCTTATTGCTCTGTGGTGAACTTTATCTTCTAGACTGTGACCTGTGTCTCTTCTGACTCTATTCACCCAGAAGTACGAGGACCAGGGAGCTAAGGGGAAAGCCCAAAGTAGAGCCTGGAGACACTTGGGAGGGCTGGCAGGGGTGGGGAGAACCCAGGAGAATAACAAAGGCAATTTACAGGGTGTCTGTTTGGAGTCTGCTTCCTGCAGCAGCAGGAAGGAGGAAGGAGGAAGGAAGGAAGAAAGGAAAAGGGAAGGAAGGAAGGGAGAGAGGGAGGGAGGGAGGTAGGGAGGGAGGTAGGGAGGAAGGAAGGGAGGGAGGGAGGAGCCCTCAGGGGAAGACCTGTTCTTAAGCCTAGTGGCACCCAGCTGAACTGCTCTCTCTTCTCTCCCTGCACTGTCTGTGGCCCCTTTGTGCTCACTGCGAGCGCTCTCCTATTTGCTATCAATTGACATAAATGCTTTCCTATTGAGTGTCATTTGCAGATCACTGGTTTGCTGCTCTAGACTGCACTTAATGTCAATTACTTTTTTAAAAAACACCAATTGAAAATCACCGGTTTGCAGTTCCAAGTCTCTCAATGCCAATTACCCCTTGGGAGTTCTGGCGACACTGCCACTCCACGCCGGATTTCTGGGTAGTAGTAACTTGCCCTAATGGTCTGCATCTGCCTGCACGTTTCTGGAGGGGGGCGGGGAGAGCCGCTAGCATCTTGCATTAATCTCCATTGCTTGTCACTTGCAAGGGGGCAGAATTTTCTCCATGAAGCTTGGCTAGTTAGAGGGGCCAGGGTCCGGCCCACCCTGAGGGTTAATTTTGACTGTCAACTTGGTTGGATCTGCCATGAACTAGGAGGCACATCTCTGTCTTTGAAGGCATTTCCGGGAAAGATTAACGGGATGGTGGGGAGAAGACTGTCCATCAGGGTAGATGGCGCCACCCTCCAGCAGCCTAGCTATAAAGAGGGCCAAGGGAAAGCAATAGTGAGCGCTTTCGAACCTGCCTTTCCTTGTGTTGAGTGCACCCATCCTGTTACCACTCCTGCCCTCAGAACCCAGCAATCTCTCAGGCCTTTCGTGCCATGCTGTGACTGCTGAGGCAGGCAGCTCTGTTGACTGAGCAGCTATCAGGTTCCCAGGCTCTTTAGTGGGCAGACAGCTACTATTGGACGCTCAGCCGCTACAGTGCAAGCCAAGCTAGTGAATGATCTTTCCAGCATATGTTCACTCTCTACATTCTGTTTCTCTAGAGAACCCTGGCCACCACACCCATCATGACTTTGATAGTAGAGGCGGAACCCAGGACACCTGAGAAGGGAAGGAGATGGGGGAGCCATGAGTTTCCTCCTAGCATCATTTAGGGGGGCACAACCCTGAGCTCTCAGCTCTAGCTGGAGTGGGGGCTGAGATAATGGGTATCACCGCTTCCTAGTGGAGGAACTTGAACCCAGGGCTGAGCTTCTCTCCTTCCCTCAGCGTTGCCTTTCCACTTTTCCTTCGGGGATTGAGTGGATGCTCCGTGTGAAGTGTGCTCTGAGCTGCTTAGTACCCAGGAAGTGACGTGCACACATCTGGCAAGTGAAGTGTCGTTCCCGGTTGGCATGTGTTATTTCTCGGGGGCCGCAGTGATATGAGGACCACAGAGGGATTTGGGATGCTTGTGAGAGGTAGGGATGCTCTGCCACCGTGACTAAGTTCAGGAGACCCTCTATCCATGGAGGTCCTTGCTCTAGCTGGTGAGTCAGGCCAGGTTCCTGGGGAAAGGAGGTGGCAAGTAGTGGGGAGACAGAATCTGGGGCTGGAAGAAGAGGCAAAAAAGAGAGGAGAATGAGAAGCAAACCAAGGGAGACAGGGAGAGGCGAGGACATCGCCTTCATCCTGGTTTGTTGCCACATTCTATATGAGGTATATCTGTCTTAGCGTTGGCAGGCAGAGGAACACAAATGAGCTTTAGGGACAAGAATCTAATTTTCATCCTCAGAAAGAGGTGACACATTGGGGACATTGACCCAGTTGGAAATGCCATGTGTTGATTCGTATGGAAATGTGTTCGCTATTATTAGCACACCATAGGCCAAGGAGCCCGCACCACAGTCAGGTGTTGACAAATTACCCGGCTGTTTTGTGGGTGCTGGGGTTCTGGGGAGGTTTCCCCAGGCTGTTGGAGCATCCTCTGGTTGTTCACTGAGCCATTTTTTTAGTCAGGTGTAACAAGCAAGTTCAAGGTTAACCAGGAATGACCAGACACCTGCACATGGCAGGCTGTTGGGTAATCTCTGCAGATTTTTAAAAAACATTATTTTTAATTACGTGTGTGTTAATATGTGCATGTGTACATGTTTGTGTGTGTAGATAAGTTCAGGTACTTGCAAAGTCCAGAAATAAGTGTTGGATCCCCATGAAGTATTGCTTCAGGAGGTTGTTAGCCACTCAGTGTGGGTTCTGGGGACTAAACTTAGGGCCTCTGCAAGAGCCATATGTCGTTTTAACTACTGAGTTGTATCACCTAGCCCCCCAGTTATTATGCTATTGGTATGGTAAATGTTGGGGTATCTTTGAGAACTAGAGAGCCTCTCTTGGCTTTTGGTGAGCTTAGCTTAGACGTTAGGGTGACAGCCACTCACAGTGACACTAAACTTCCACTGACCCAGTTGGTTTTGGATTCTTGCCTGGTGCATTTGAAGGATAAAATCCACAGACCACAGAGAACGAGTTTGAGAGTGAAGTGTTTCATTATATGGTTATTAGAAGAAAGAAAGAAGAAAAGAGACACCGCTGAGACCACAGAGTTCATAAATCTTCCCTGGATGGAAGGAAGCATAGAGGAGGATGAAGGGCTGGGTCTGGCTTCCACTTATTTACCCAGCAAAGGGCATGCACAAGAAGGCTTTCATGGACACAATTCCCAATATCCTCCAATAGGAAAACACAGAGTAGCTACCAGAAGTGGATTGGATGAGGTGCGGTATAACCACACAGTGCAAAGCACATGCAATGAGAATGCCCCATCTCCCACAGTGTGCTATATTATGGATTTATGCCACAAACCAAATGTGAAATGAAAGAAGTTAGGAACAGCAAGTGCTTAGTGTGGTTCCCTTCTATATAAAGTGTCAAGTCAAAATAAATCTCATCTGAGCTGTGCAGAGTTAGGTTGGTGGGCCCCATTGTGCGGAGAGGGACAGGGACCGGGTGTGACCCCAGAGAAGGCTTTGGGGTTCTGGCCATGTTCTAGTTTGTGACATGGGTCCTGGTTACAGTATTGTGTTCTGTTTTTGAACATTTATTGAGATCTCCACTTAAGGAACATGCAACTTCCTGGCTATATAGTGTACTTCCACGAGAAGTGTTTTTTAAAGGCATCAACCCACGAGGGGAACATAATGAAATTCAGCGAACCCCAGAACAGATGGTGAATGACAACTGATGTGGCTCAGCTGAGAAACACGAACTTTTCAGGGACAGAAACGCAACCTGGTCTACACAGGAGAGTCCTGAGAGGCCAAAGGACGTTTGTCATGGAGAGCTCTCCAACCAGGAGGCAGACAGACTGCTGGGCCCCCTGCCCAAGCCTCTGTGACAGTGACTGGTTCCTCCTACTTGGTAAGGAAATAGATTTAAAACCTGGCGACTGCCTGTGGACATGGTTTAGTGGGTGTCACTACACCACACTTACCCTTCTGCCCCCGGCCCAAGAATGACTTCAGCTGACCTTAAAACACAGCAGGGCAACTCGGAAACCTTAGCAGAGCATATTGTGAACAGAAAAGAAGCTTATGGAAGTGACTCAGAAGAGCTGCTGCTCTTAGTATAGTGTGATTTATGACTCTGTGGATGGGCACAGGCTGTCATAATGGAATACCACAGGACATGTGTTTAAGCATGGGCATTTAATTTCCCTTAGCTCTGGAGGCTAGAAGGCCAATATCATTGAGCGTGTTCAGGGTTGATTTCCCCCAGGCTTCTCTCCTGGCCTTGAGGATGGCCACCTTCTTGCCCGCCCTGTGCATGCCCACTCTTGGTGTCTCTTTCTTTCCTTAGAGGACACCAGGCACTTTAGACAAGACTCCCACAACATGCCCCTGCAATGCACTGAATCATTCCTGGGCTGGTCAGATGGCAGGGATCTGAAGACAAAGAGATACTTCAGTTGAATGAGACAAAGTGAAGTTCTTCCTACTAAGGTTTCTGAGAGACAGGGAGGCCCCACACTATATAGTTACCAAGCATCTCATTCTATGGGAGATGTGGGACTTAGTCTATGTGCTAAGATCATGGAGGAGATGGAGAGGGGAGGAGGGCTAATCAATGTAAGGCTGTAATTCGAGCTACCTCCACCCTGAACAGTATGAGGTTATGTTTGCTTTCTATCCCTGACCCTGTTTGCAACAGCAAGGGTTGGTGATGTCTGGCTTGCAGCAGCCTCTGCTTAGGGTCTGGGTATTAGAATATCGATCTATAAGTATAGTCACATGAGAGTTGTGGTTTGCATAATTAATCTTCGTTGTCAGTTAGACTGGATCTAGAATGAACTAAGAGGCCAGCCACTTGACACACTTGTGAGGGGTTTCTTGGTCAAGTTATTTGAAGTGGAGGACCTAACTACTCTATCTCTTTGGGTGGCAGTCTGATTCAAAAGAGGTGGAAGGAAGAAACTTAACTTTTGCCTTTTGCCTCCACTCTTGATGGCATGTTCATCCACTCTGTTGCTGCTACTCTTGTGACTGCATTCCTTCATTGGTATCAGCGATGTAGGATTCCCCTCTGTATGCCATGAGTATGCTTAATTACCATTGGTTAATAAAGAAGCTGCTTTGGCCTATGACAGGGCAGAATATAGGTAGGCAGGAAAACTAAGCAGAATGCAGGAGAAAAGAAGGCGGAGTCAGGTAGATGCCGTGTAGCTGCTGAAGGAGATAGATGCCAGAACATTACCAGTAAGCCACAGCTTACTGGCAATACACTAATTAAGAGAAATTGGCTAATTTAAGATATAAGAACTAGGTAGGAATATGCCTAAGCCATTGGCCAAACAGTGTTGTAATTAATAAAGTTTCTGTGTGATTATTCAGGTCTGGGCAGCCAGGAAACATAAGCACAGTCTCCATTTACATATCAAATTCAGCTTCTTTGGGATTCCAATGGGAATTAAAGAACAGTGGCTCTCTAGACATGCTCTAGGGCACCAGCACTGGAACGGGACAACTGAGATGTCCAGCTCCCTAGGCTGATCAGTTACTGCATGCTAAGCTTCTTCAGTGCACGAAAGCCATGCTGAGCTACCCGGATCATGTAATCTAATCCCATCAATACTCCTTTAAGATAGGTTCAGTGTTGGTTCTGTTCCTCTAGGACGTTCTGAGTAATACAAGGTCATAATGTATATTTGGGAAGACAGGACACAATTCAGTTCCTAACACAAGCAGCTAAATATATGAGTGTATTTAAGAAGCAAGATTTTAATATAAGAAAAGAATGGAATAAAACAGAATACTTAAAATTCTGTAGCACTGAAACAAAATTGGGAATGCTAGTCTGGATTTACGATTTTTCTTTCTATAATGAAAATGTTCGCTGGGCGGTGGTGGCGCACTCCTTTAATCCCAGCACTTGGGAGGCAGAGGCAGGCGGATCTCTGTGAGTTCGAGACCAGCCTGGTCTACAAGAGCTAGTTCCAGGACAGGCTCCAAAACCACAGAGAAACCCTGTCTCAAAAAAAAAAATGTTCTTGAAAAGTCCCAGAGGCACTGGCACGCCAGTAGTGAGTGGCACCTGTGCCTGGTGCTCTAGGACTCCAGTACTGTTTCCTCTAAAGGCCCCCAGTGCTTTACTGCAAAACATCGGGGTCAGGGGGATTTATAAGGTGAACCCAGGACCTTCTATGTCAGAATCAGGAATGGAATCGAAGACTAGTGGATGTAAGTGAGGGTACAGTCAAACCACTGAACTAGACTGCTTCATGGGTGGAAAAAAAGGCTTATTGGAAATATCACATTGATGCATGGCTGTCTCTCGGGTGGTAGAGAGGATAGTCAGAGGAAGCTGGGAGTCCAGAGCTTTCATGGCTACCTTTTGGGAGGCAGAGAAGACAACAAGAAGGCCTTGCCAGTTGTAAAGGAACAGGCTGGGATGGGAGGGAACCCAGTAAACTGAAATAGCCTGGACTGGAAGCTTTGGGGTAGGGGTGGGGAAGGTGGTTTGAGGGCCAGAAGAGCCTGGGGACTTTGATGTGTGGTATAGATACCTGTTCATAAGGACCTCAGGAGCCTGGAGGTTAGCATGGGGCTTTGATATGTGTTACAGGCCTGTGCTAATAGGGAACTAGATGCCCCATTTACCTGTAGGGGGAGATAAGAAACGATGGTTCTGCCTGGTTTCTGAGGTCTCTGAGAAGTGCCGGGTGTCACCAGCAATCTTTCTGTTGACCCTATCAAGAGTCCAGCCTGAACTGAGCCCAGGCTGCCATTTTGGGACATTGTCAGTGGCAATGGGGGCTTGGGGTTTGGAACCTAACAATGGAGATATGTCAAAAGGGTGTAAAAGCCAGTTTGAAGAACTATTGACTACATCTGGGAACAACAAAAATAACTGCAATGCACCAAATCACATCGATAGATAAAAGGGGGGGGGACTAAGGAAATCGTTTAGATGGTAGCGTGTTTGATGTACCCCCATGACACCTGAGTACAGATACCTAGGGCCCCCATCTCCCCAAACCCCTAAATAAACTAACAAACAAACAAACTAACTAACAGAGAAAGTAAGCATGGGGAGTGTGCTGTAATGTCAGTTCAAAGACAGGACCCTGAGGACTTGCTGGCTAGCAGTGTAGTTGAACTGGTGAGCTCCAGCTTCCAGGAGAGACTTCATCTCAAGAAATAAGGTAGAGTTACACACCCATGCTCACTTGCACACACACACACACGAGAGAGAGAGA
>NC_022028.1:20847718-20849418 GCF_000317375.1 Microtus ochrogaster | reverse complement strand
GAGTCAGTCTAGTGGGATATGTAATTCTTTTTTCTTTGGAAGTTGATCTCATTTCAGGATGTGTGAGTGTCCTCCCTCAGGCTATGACAGAGAGGCTCAAGGAAGACCAGGCAGCAGCGTGAGGCAGCCTCCATTGCCTGCTGCTAACCTCTAAAGCTACTGCCATTCATTTCAGACACCATCGTGTATCTAGATATCACAGTGAACTGTGGAATATTTGGCCA
This sequence comes from Microtus ochrogaster, assembly GCF_000317375.1. Lineage (NCBI taxonomy): Eukaryota > Metazoa > Chordata > Mammalia > Rodentia > Cricetidae > Microtus > Microtus ochrogaster. The sequence continues at coordinate 20,849,194 of NC_022028.1, read as the reverse complement.
AGCTAGGTTCTTGGGCTTTTGCTCTCGGTCCATCTGCATATTTGGCTTAACTACTGTGCCTGGTGGCTTTTCAAAGAGATGGCTTCTGTCAGCAGTATTAGAAATATAGGAGGACATCTCTGGCCCCAGCCCTCCACGGAGCAGAGGCTGTGCTGTGTGCTACAGAGACTTTTAAAGATCAATTTGCATAATTGAAATGACCTGAGCTTCTGGCATCTCTTAAGCTCTGGCTGTTGTGTGACAGGTTGACTTGTTACCCTGGACTGCTAATGTGTTTTCTGTTTGAGTATGCACATTTTGTGAAAGAAAATACAATTTAGGGGTGTGTGTGTGTGTGTGTGTGTGTGTGTGTGTGTGTGTGTGTGTGTGTATACATGTGTATTTATGAATGTGGGATGCACATGCCACAGTCAGGACAATCTTGGGAGTTGGTCACCCGAGACAGGGTGTGTTGATGTTTGCCACCCTGAACACCAGGCTCACGTCTCTGAGACTCCAGGGATTCTCCACTCTCCACCTCCTACCTTCGTATTAGAGCACTGGCTCACAGAGCCTGCTACTGTTTAGCTGTATGTGTATTCTGGGGATCTGAGCTCTGATCCCACATGTGCAGAGCAAGTGTGTTGCCCACTGGTCACTTCCCCAGCCACCCCTACCAAGCTTTTCCCAGTTGTTTGTAAAATTGGTTGCATTTTTTTATTCCTTCTCTTTTTATTTAAAAGATTGATATATTTTGGTTGTATGCTTTCCCCTCGTCCAGCTCCTCCCAGCTCCTACCCACCTCCTTACGCACCCAACTCTATGCACTTTCTCTCTTTTAAAACAATACCTGAACCCAAACCAACTTACTGCCCCCACCCCCAAAATAAATCACACACACACAATAAGTATGGAGTCTGATTTGCACTGATCAACAACTCCACAGCATAGAGTCCCCTTCGGCATGGGGTTGATCTAGTCAGTGTTGCTCTAGTGAAGAAAATTGATTTTCCCTCTCCCGGAAGCCATCTGTTGCAAATAGATTCTTGGCCAGGAGCGAGTGGAACTTTGTGCCCACTTCTCCTATTTTGTTCTGGGACTTAGTCTGGCTGGAACCTGCACAGGTCTTGGACACAACATCCCAGTCTCGGTGAGCTCATATGTGCCTTGGTCCTGCTGTGTCTTGAAAACATTGTCTCCTTGATGTTACCCACAAGCTCTGGCTCTTCCAAGCCTCCTATTCCCCACAGAACCCTGGGACCTGAAGGGAAGGGTTTGATAAAGATGTCTTACTTAACACTGAGTGCTCCAAGTCTCTCACTCTCTGCACATTGTCTATTCGTGGGTCTCTGTTAACTGCTGTGTACCCTGATCTATGAATATAGCAGTATGTCTTTGCGAGTTGCTTATTGCTGTGGTCCTCTAGAGCAGTGGTTCTCAACCTTCCTGATGCTGTGACCTTCAATGCAGTTCCTCAAGCTGTGGTGATCCCCCAAC
>NC_022028.1:20830070-20847276 GCF_000317375.1 Microtus ochrogaster | reverse complement strand
TCCCACCAGCAATGAATTCCCCTCTCCCCACATCTTCACCGGTATCATCAGGAATTTTGTATTTATGCTCATGAGACATATTAATCTATAATTTTATTATTTTTGTTGAGTCTTTGTGTGGTTTTACTATCACGGTCATGGTCGCCTCACAAAAAAGAATTTGGGAGTGTTCCTTCAGTTTTCATTTTGTAGAGTAGTTTAAGTTGTATTGGTTGGTTCTACTTCAGAGGTCTGGTAGAATTCTGCTCCGAATCCATCTGGTCCTGGGCTTTTTTTAGTTGGGTGACTTTTAGATTGCTGCTTCTGTGTCACTAGCAGTTATAGTGCCTTTTCAATTGCCGAATTTCATCTTGATTTGACTTTGATAAGTTATATATATTGAGAAAGTCATCCATTTATTTTAGCTTTCCCAATTTAGTGAATATAGATTTTTAAAAAATTGTTTTATTGGTGTGCATCTATTAGAAGATTTATTTCTCAAGGCATAAATGTAAATCATTTCCACAAAACTCTTTGAAATATAGTCCCCTGGCTATTCTAAAATGTGTATTTTTAGATGATACATATTTTACAGCTGATACAATACATAAATTATGTTCTTATGACCTCTGAATTTTCTCAGCGTGTTTTTTTTTTTTAATCTCCACATTTATAAAATTGGATCCTTTCTTTCTTTTGGTTAATATGGTTAAAGGTTTGTCAATCTTGTTGATTCTTTCCAAAGAACAAACTCTTTATTTTCTTGATTCTTCATCCTGTATTTTGTTGTTTATATTTTATTAATTTCATCCCTTAGTTTTCTCCCATTTATTCTGTTTCTTAAACCTACAATATCCACACAATCTGTATAAGTCAGGGTTCTCTAGTTTATCTACTCTTTGTGGTTGTAGATTCTTCTTGTTTTTCTGAAGCTTTTAAGTGTATCATTAGGCCAATAGAATGAGATCTTCCTTGTTTTTTGATGTAGACACTTAATGTTATGAAATTCCCTCTTTGACTTGCCTTCATTGGGTCCCATAGATTTTGATATGCTGTGTTTTCATTTGCTTTAATTCTAAAATGTTTTTAATTTTCTTTTTGATTCCTTGATCTGTTTTTCATTCTATAGTGAGTTGCTTGGTTTCCATATTTTCTGCCATTTCTATTATTGTTATTCAGCTTTAATCCATGGTGACCAGATAGAATGCAGGATGTTATTTCAATTTCCTTATATTTGTTAAAGATTTTCTTTGTGTTTTACTGTGTGATCAGTTTTGTAGAAAGTTTCGTGGGCTGCTGAGGAGAAAATTTATTCTCCAGTGTTTGAGTGGAATGCTTTGTAAATGTATTAGATTCATATGATTTATGCCATTATTTATTTAACTCCATATTTTCTCTGTTTGTTTTTGTCTGGAAGGCCTGACTGTTGGTGAGAGTGGGTTATTGAAGTCACCATTATGTCATTATGTGATTTTAACTATAGTAGTCTTTCTTTTATGGAATTGGTGTCCCATCATTTGGTGAATAAAAGCTCAGAATTGGAACAGTCTTCAACGGATAATTTTCCTTTAGTGGGCATATATTGTCCCTCTATCTATCTTCTGATTAGTTTTGATCTGAAGCCTGTTTTGTCAGACACTAAAATGACTATGCCTGCTTGGTTCTTGGTTCTCTTTGCTTGGAATACCCTTTTCCACATTTCAGCCTAAGGTTACGGTATCTGTCCTTTATTGGGAGGCAATTTTTCCTGTTTTCTAATTCAATCTTTTAGTCTGGGTCTCTATTGGCAGAATTGAAACAGCGATATTAAGAATGGTTTTTAATCAGTGTTTACTAATTCCTGCTACTTTGCTGTGCTGGAGTTTCCCCCCATTTTAAACATTCTGGGTTTATTCATTCTTTGTGTCCTCTTGAGTGCAATTAGGCATCTCTGTAGGCTGAGCTTTTCCTTCTAGTGCCCTCTGTAGAGCTAGATTTATGGACATAAATTGTTTAAATAAATTTGTTTTTATCATGAAATGTTTTTCTTTCTCCTTCAGTTATGATTGATGATTTCGCTAAATGTAGTAATCTGGTACAGTTTTTCAGAGCTTGTGGAATATCTGTGTCCAGGACCTACTGGCTTTCAGCGTCTCCATTGAAGAGTCAAGGTGTTACCCTAATGGGCTTGCTTTTATATGTGACTTGGTGTTTTTCCCTTGCAGATTCTAAGAGTCTTTCTTGGTTCTGAACATTTAGTGTTTTAATTGTTATGTGTCATAGGGAGTTTCTTTTTAGGCCCTGTCTATTTTGTTTTCTGTATGCCTCTTGCACCTTTATAGGTATCTCTTTCTTTAGATGGGAAAATTTCTTCTTTGATTTAAAAAAAATTATTCCCTGCATCTTTAGCCCAGGTTCCCTCTGTTTTTCTATACCTATTATTTGTAGGTGTAATATTTTCATGGTGTCCAAATTTCCTGGATGTTTTGTGCCCGGGCTTTTTTAGATTTAACATTTTCTTTTCTTTTTCTATTTTTTAATTTTTTAAAAAGAAAATAAGCTACCTTTTTTTTTTTTCATTTTACATACCAATCTCAGTTCCCATTCCCTCTACCTCCCCCTCTACCACACCCCCATCCGCTCCTCACAGAGGAGTAAAACACATTGCTTTGAGAAAGGACCAAGGCCCTCCCTACTATATCTAGGCTGAGCAAGGTGTTCATCCAAAGAGAATGGGTTTCAAAAAGCTAGTAAAAGCAGTAGGGATAAATCCTTATGCCATAGCCAGTGGTCCCAATGTCTGCCCCAGCCATACAACTGTCACCCACATTCAGAGGATCTAGTTTGGTCCTATGCTGGTTCTTTCCCTGTCCAGCTGGAGTTGGTGAGATCCCATGAGCTTAGGAAAACTGTTTCAGTGGGTGACCCCATCATGGTCTTAACCTCTTTGCTCATATTCTTATTTTTCCTACTCTTCATTCGGACTTTGGAAGCTCAGCCCAGTGCTCTGCTGTGGGTCTCTGCCTCTGTTTTCATCAGTTGCTGGATGAAGGTTCTATGATGACATCCAAGATAGTCGTCAATCTGACTACAGGGCAAGGCCAGTTCAGGCACCCTCTCCACTAGTGCTTAGGGTCTTAGCTGGGGTCATCCTTGTAGATTCCTGGGAATTTCTCTAGTGCCAGGTTTCTTGCTAGCCCCATAATGGCTCCCTCAATCAAAATATCTCTTTCCTTGCTCTCAGTCTCTGCCATTCCTCCATCTTGACTATCTTATTCCTTCAAGTTCTCCTCCCTCATCCCCTTCTTCCTTCTTCCTCCTCTTTCACCCTCCTTTCCTTCCCCCACCTCCGTGCTCCCAGTTTTGTCAGGAGTTCTTGTCTGCTTCCCCTTCCCAGGGGATCTATATATTAACATTTTCTTTGATTCCATTTCTTCTGCCTTTTCTTCAAGACCTGAGATGATCTCCCCTCCTTCATTCAGTCTGTTGGTGAAGCATTTGTCTGAGCTTTTTGTTTGACTTCCTGAGTTTTTCATTTTGAGTTTTTAGTTTGGATTTATAAAAAAGTAAGTTAAATTCCATTTTCATATTTTGACTTGTTATCATTCTTTTTCATTTCTTTTTCTTTGATTTTTGAGACAGGGTTTCTCTGTGCATCTCTCGTTGCCTTGGAACTTGCTCAGTAGGCCAGGCTGGCATCCTACTCAGAAATCCAACTGCCTCTGCCTTATGAATGCTGGGATTACAGGTGTACGCCACCATACTTGGCCTGTTCTCACTATGTCATTCAAGTGTTTGTTCGTGTTTTCACTGTGTCCATTAGGAATTTATTCATATCTTATTTAATGTCCTTGGACATATTAACAATTGCTATCTTAAAGTCTTTGTCTTGTGCTTAAGCTAATTGCATTACTTGGGGAATTTTACAATAGGGGTGCTGGTTTCTGAAGAAGGCATGTTATGTTGGTTGTTCATGTTTATATTTTTGTAATGGTATTCAGGCATTTGGAGTGATGACATTTTTGGCATTTCTTGGCATGGCGCGGATAACTGCTCTTGACTTTGTTGGGTGGGTGTTCAGGTTTCTGCTGTTGTCACAGTTTATCAGGTCATGGGCCAGCTGGTTGATGCTTAGTTTTCAGTCTTAGGGACACTCTGTGTTGCAGTATCATATACTGCCTAGTCCCAGTTCACTGCTCTAAGTAGGGTGGCCAACATTCTGGTTGGAAATCTTGGTTGAGAGTCTAAGCAGTCCCAGATCAGCATGTTGGGAGAGGTGGGTGGTGGCAAGCAGGCTGGGGGGTGGACTGACTCTGGGGTGTCTCTAAGAGGGCTGGGGATCAGGTTCTAGGTAGTCCTGGTACGAGGGCCCAGTGGTTGGTGGACAGCTGTAAATGGGAAGGAAGAGGTAGGAAAACTGGCTTTCCAAATCCTTCTCTAAAGATTTGGTTGGAACATTGGGTTCAGACTCTAAGAACTCCCAGGTCAGCATACTGGGAGGGGTGGGTAGTAGCAAGCAGGAGGGAGTGAAACAGGTTTTCTGTTCAGTTCTCTCAAGGCCCATTAAAAGGTACTACCTAAAGATTAAACCAGGCCTTCCTTCTGGTGGGCTCTACTGACCAGTGTGGCAAGATGGTAGAGAGGAATGAAGATGTGAAAGAAGCCTGCTGGCAGAGGAAGATGGAAACCCTTCCCCATTCGGACGACCTGCAACAAGCGAAGCATGCCCTGGGACACCCCGGAGAGGGTGGGTTCTGTGGAAATGACCCCTAAGGGCTCGCCACACTTGTATTAGAACTTCTATTCATTCTTGGCTCTCTGCTTTAATTCTATGCTTGAGAATGTTCTCTTTCTTAGTAAACTTTCATCTATTTTGGTCATGGTGCATGTGTCCCTGGTTTACTTCATTGTTCTAGAACACAAGAACTTAGAAATCTCACTGTGTGACTTCTGGCCCAAAATCTACTCTTATAACATCAGGAATCCACATTCTTCTTGGAGTAGTTACAGCTGTCGTATTTATGGTGTTGAGTGTTGTGTTCTCAACTATGTCCTAAGTACATAATATTCTTTAGGACATTTCTTGAGCCAAGATGTACATGCCAATGTCCCCAAAAGGAGTTAGCAGACTAGCTTCTCAGTTTGTGCTTTGTCTTGATCACTTAGCAGTCGGCTATCCATGCTCCCTTGGTTCTTGTGATGTTCAAAATTCATGCAGTATTTGTACTGGCTGTTGTGTGGCACTGTTCCTGGGGAGATAAACAAATGACTTACCCAGATACAGAAGAGATGACACACCAAGCAAGGATGCTGCCACAGTGAACTCCTAAGTTTATTGGAGTTACTTACAGGAATATGGGTTACTTACAGAGGCAGTTTGAAAGGACTTGAGGATGTTTGCATCATTAAAAGTCTACCACAGCATGGGCAGCAGCTCATAAAGCCTGGATTTCTGTAGCACACTGCACAGTCTACAGCTCAACACATTGGAGGTTTTTTCCAGCCTGCACAGTTTGGGCATGTCTCCCACCAGCCTTCATTGCTTGCATAAGCTTGTGCCTGGAGAGGCTTGGTACATCTGGTCAGTTTCAGGGACTTCCTGGAGTTTTTGAGGTGTTTACTTCCTGAGTTTTAACAAGCTCCCCCCCCTCCATCTTTAGAACTTAATGACTCTTAGTGAGCTTTCCTGACAGATGGAATGTTTCACCTCCCTTTAGGACATCTTGAGTCTTAAAATATTCCCTCCAAGATAGAATGCATCAATTCAATGGAAATTTAAGTACAGCACTGGTGTCCTCACTAACTTCCTTTCTACCTCTGTATTTATAACTCTTAAAATTCTACAGAATTGGGTGGTGTGGTGACATCATCATTATGTAGAAAAAGACAAGTTAACAGATATTTACAGATGGCTTGTTTTTCATAGACTTTGTTCTAAGATCTTAGACTATATTGATGATCTGGAACTGGTGAAGTCATTATCCCAAGTAGCCACTCTCTTGACATGAACAAGTGAACAAATGATGTTTGATGAAATTTTATGTGATATAATATTGAAATATGTGAAAAGAAGGTCATGGACATTGGCAATGTTGCTGGTTTTAGCTGTCTCAGAGGAAGAGACTTGAACTAAATTTTATTGAAGTGAGGTTTATGGTAGCAGTGTTGCAAAGAATTCTAGACAGTGTGTGATACATAAAGCGTCTTGAGACTGGAGAGTTGGAGTGTTTGAACAAAAGAAAGCTATTCAGGAGGACAAAAAGTTCTCTGAGATGAGATGGGGAAGTGGACAGGGGTCAGTTGTGCTGGTCAAATTGAAAAAGAAAACCTAACCAACACAATTGGCTCCTTATTAACTTGACATACAAATATCACTATTAGTTCATAACCTTTCTTTTCTTGTTTCTTCTCAAGATCCTATTTTACTATAATAATATGAAACATAGTATAATTTAAAAATCCCAGACTTAAAGAAATTTTTTAAAAAAACTTTAAAAGTTCAAAGTCTTTTTAAAATATCCAACAGTTCCTCAAATGTCCAAAATCTCTGACCTGTAGACCCCAGTAAAATAAGGAACAGACTCCTTACATCATATTCCAGGAAAGAAGAAGCAAGGTGGTTACAACTAGATCACAGCAAAAACAAAACCCAAGAGTGTAAATATATCAGTGCTGATATCTGGAACTCACTCCTGATCTTCTGGTCCTCAAAAGGCTTGGGCATACCCGACTCTTGAGCTTTGCTATGTGTCTCCCAGGCTCAGGGCAGCATCACTCCATATGTGCTGTCCTTGGAGGTTGCTCCATGTTCCTGGCATCTGCAATAGTACTGAGGTCTCTACTGGAATTGAGGCTGCTCTTTCTCCAGTGGCTTTCTGGATTGTCTTCAGGAACTCTGACCCTATCACATGGTGCTAAACCTCAGTGTTTCTTTACGATCTCTTTAATCCCGAGGTCTTCACCACAACCGAAACCTCCTTTTCCCTTAATGGTCTCTCCTGGCCTCTCACGGCACAGAGCCTCAGGTGTTTTCCATGACTCCTTCTCATCTGCAATGCTCATTCTCATGCCACTAAATGAGTATCATGTGGGAGACTCTTATCCATTGCCAAATTCAACTTCCAGCTTGGGATGCAGTTTTGTTCCCCTCTGGACCATAGTTCTGTGTGCTGACCCCGAGGAAGTACTTTTAAGATTTCACTTCTTTGATACTGGCCTCTTATTACCCATCATTGTATTTTCAGTCCTAAAAACCAGAGTCCCCTGTCCCAATAAGACAAAGGCTTCACTTCTACAGATTCATAATTCAAAGCCTCATGTCAATAACCCTAATAGAGTCTTTGTTTCCCTCTGAAACTCCCCACGCCAGGCTTCCATTGTCTACACACCTCTGAATTTTCCTATCTCCCAAACTCCCTCAAGAATCCATTAAGTTCTAAGCACTCAAACCCTTTTCTATCCCAAAGTTCCCAAATCCTTCCACAACCATTCTCCAAAGCAACACAGTCAGATCCGTCACAGCAAGAGCCCTTTCTCTGGCATCAATTTCTGTCCTAAATTGCTATGATTAAACATCGACCAGAACCAACTTGGGGAGGAAAGGGTTTATTTGGCTTGTAGATCACAGCCCAACACTGACGAAAACCAAGGCAGGAACCTGGAAGCAGAAACGGAAGCAGAGACCATGCGAGGGATGCTACTTAATGCTATACTTTCCATGCCTGGCTCAGCTTGCTCTTTATACAAGCCATGGACCACCTGTCCTGGGCTAACGCCACCCATAGCATGCCGGGACCCCACACATCAACCCTGGATCAAGGAAAAGCCACATCCGCTCAACTACAGGACAATTGGGTTTTTCTCAATTGAGTTTCCCTCTTTCCAGATGACTGTAGTTTTCATCAAGTTGATCAAAACAAAAACTAACCATCACCATGTTAAGGAGTGAGAAAATGAACAGATAAACAGAAGTAGTCTCATGCGTGAGACTTTTCCTGGAGAGACACAGTGTAATAGCTATTCACCCCAAGTAGGGAATCATTGACAGATGTACAAAGTGACAGCTGTACAAAAGTTCAACTTGTTGAAATGGATCTCTATTGGGGTCGCTTCCAGCAGTGTGGGTGATGGGTTGCTCATGGGAGCAGGGATGGCTCCAAAGCAGCTGCATCACCAAAAGTTGCGATCCACATGGGTGACAACTCAAAAAGGCTGCGACACTGGCATTCCCTACAGGCCTCACATGCAGGTTGGCAGCTGGTCTTGTCAGCATCTTCTCCCTCATTGATTGTTTGCTTCTTCTATAATCCTGGGAAAGGCAGGGCCTTGGGAAACCATGTCAGCTTTCTCAGACGTGTGAAACTTGTTGACTTCTTGAGTTTCAGGTACCTTCCTCTTTTGTGACCCAACCAGGCCAATGTTTCCTCTTGGCCACTGTGGACTCTGCAGAGTAGATCTGTCGTGTGAAGTCATAGCACTAGGAGGTTAGAGAGGTGACTCAGTGGGTAGGAATGCTTGCTGCTCTCATGCATGATCTGGGTTTGGTGCCCAGCACCTACAGGGATGTTAACAACCTGCCATATTTCCAGTTCCAGAGGACCTGATACACTTTTATGGCCTCAGCAGGCACCAGGTACACATATGGTTCACAGACATACATGCAGCCAAACACATAAATTAGATGTTTTCCTTCCTTCCTTCCTTCCTTCCTTCCTTCCTTCCTTCCTTCCTTCCTTCCTTCCTTCCCTTCTTTCTTTCATTTCTTTCTAGATGCAAGACTAGATATAAACAATTTTAGGAACAAATATAAAGAAAAATGGCTGAAGTTGTGATCATTGGACCCATAAAATCCAGGGGTCTGGGTGAAGCCATGTGTCTGGACTGATAGGGAGCAGTGTGAAGAGGATTTGCTCAGTAAACGGAATCAGAATGCCAAAGCTCACCACAGTCTATGACAGAACCTGACGTGAGGCAAAAGATCAGGAAGTTCAAAAGAAAAAAAAAGTTAAGCCTATTTTGGACACATTGTCATCAAGTAATAATGTAAACTCAGATAAAGTTGACAGTAAGTGATAACAGTGTCTTCCCCCATCCCAGGAACTTATAACTGTGTTGTATGAAATGCTAGACTTCAATGATAGAGAGGATCAGGACACTTATTTAGAGGACAGGAAAGTACGTGCTTTTATTTCCCCCCAGAAAGAGAATTATTATAAATAACTAGCATTGTAAACTACCAGAATTATTGTAGTATTCATAAGGAAAATAGAAACTAAACATACGTGTCAAAATTACAGTTCAACTTAGTGATGAATAAATTTGCTGACAAAACAATGTGTCAGGGTTAAACAAACTAGAGCTTCTATTGCAATGTTTGTTATCTGCAAACTTGAAATGCCAGAGAACATCAATGATACAAAATAAAGAACATCAATGATACAAAAATACAAAGAGAGGTACAATGCTAAGAGCAGCAACCATCAAATAACAATAGCAAGTATGAACTTAAAACACCTTTGATAGGCTGCAATGTAGTAGACCCTGTACCCATAGTTTGACTGCTCTTGAGTGACTATGCCTGCATCACAAGGCTGCTAAGTGCCTGAAGTAAGCCCCGAGACTGTGAAATATAACCCTAAACTCATGCTCTTAGCCAGTATGTAATGCTCCCTTAAATTTTGACATGGGAGACAGAAGATCTGCTAAATTACACACTGTTTCCTCTGCTTAAGACGTCAGGGGTGTTAATTAATTTAACAAGTACTTCTTGAGGGTTTCTGTGCCACAGATAATTTATTAGACACTAGGACTCCAGCGGTGAACATAGAACCCCCTAGTTCTATGTCACTTGGATTCTGCTGTGTTTGTAGAAGAAGCCAAGAATGAAAAAGAAACAAATTGATATATAACATATTGAGGAATGCTCATTGAAATGAAGTACGAGGAAGCACGAAGAAGGGCATAGCATTGGCAGAAGGCTGGGTGCCTGGGAATCTGAGACAATTTACTCATGCCAGCAAACAAACTATAGACTATTGTGTGGCATGGAACCTTCCCTCTACTGAAGCCTATAAGACAGGAGACCCACTTTGTCTTGTGCTCCTGAATGCACTTCAAAGTCCCCATTGCATTGTCTCTCTATGCATCATATTGATAACTCTTTAAAAACATCTCTATGAGAAGGACAATCTGATGCCGTGTTCTCCTGGAACACACTGCAGGCAGAGGGAGAAGCTAGTGCTAAGTTCTGTATTGACGGATGGTGCTGGGACAGATTCCTGGAAGCAAGGGCAGAGTGTGAGACAGGAACCAAGAGGCAGCAGAATAACACATTTTTAAATGATCCGTGTTAGCAGATGAAACAACTGAATCCAGTTCCCAGAAGGAAGATTTTGATTTGGTGATGCTTGTCTCATTGGAACGGAATGTTCTGGCAGCGCCCTGATGGAATGTGCGAGCACCCAGCCAACCCACGAATGCTGAAAGCCTAGGCTCCATGTTCCTCCAGGCACAGGATTTATGGCTGCGGGATCTATGGAAACCAGAGGTGAAGGCTGCTGAGGCCACTCTGCGGCCATGAGCCATAGTGATGTTGGTTTTCTCACGCAGTTATGAAAACATTGCTGAGCGGATGGGTTATGGAAAAACAAGTTCATTCCCCATGGTTCTTGAGGTTGGGAATTCTAAGACCGAGATCCTTGAAAATTCTGTGTCTAGGGTGGACTTTGCCTAGAAAACCACAGGGAACGCTGAAGTTCAACTGTTAAGAGTTCTTTCCCAGTGTACAGAAGACCCTAGTACCTTATAAACCTGGTGTGGTGGCTAAATTCTCTACCCAGGATGCATCCCCACCTATAAGAATGCAGTGTGAGAATCCAGCTGCTGCTCTGGTCATAACACCTGCAGCAGCTCTTTCCTCTGAAGCTACTGCAGGCATCTCTAACGTGGCAGGAGCAGTCTCTGCAGGCGAGCCGTGTTCAGACCATGGACATCCTGGGGGATATAGCTAAAGAAGACACTGTCATATTGTCAGCAATCACACTTGGACCCACAAAGAAGGGTTTGCCATCCCTCCTAGCCTCATCTGGGGAAGGTTTTACCACTCCCATGGGACTGAGGCTCTGGAGTCCTTGACTTGGTCACAACAACGTCAACAATACACGTTGACTCGGGACTTGACTTGCTTTCTGCAGAGTGCCTCTTTCCTGGAACCATACCGAGTATGTGACCAACACTGTAAAGGACCTCAACACTTGTAATGGAACCCACATCCCCCCAGTGCTTCCTCCACCTACTAAGCCTTAATTAACTTCAAGGCAGTGTGTTCCAGGGAGCCTCACTCCAGGGGATCCCTTCTGCAGTACAGGAGCTCTGCCTTCCTGCTCTCTCTTGAGTGGGTAAAATAATAAGATACTTATTTCTAAAACTCATCCTCTGTGAATTTCATTCTTTGAATTCATGAAACAAGAACCCAAGGCCTCTGGCTTTCAGGGGCTTTGATGATTGTTGAGCTCTCAGGACCCCAACCTCCCAACCTAAACACAACAGCTAAGAAAGGCTCTGTCGCAAAGACATCCCATAGCCCTCTATCATGATTATGAGGCCATTAACCAAAATCACGAGGGCTCTACCCCATGACCTAATCACATTCCAGGATCCCAAATCTAAGTACCTTTGGGGTTAGGGCCTCTACACGTGACTGCTGATGGGACAGAAGACCTCCAGTCTACAGCAAGGACAAGTCTTTCAGGCACCTTTCCTCACGGACAGGAAGGACAAACACAGAGAGCAAACAGCAGACAAGACTTGAAGACACAGATGGATTCTGGTGTTGTTTTCTCCCAGAGAAAGAGATGTACTCAGAGCTTGAGGTCCAGAGTGGGACATCTGTTAGTGATCAGGCTGCTCATTGTGTGGTCTCCCTGCTGAGGGGACAAGTCTGAAAAAATTTTGGGATCACCCAACATGACTAGTCTAGTGAGAACTTGGGGACTGTGTTACCGAGGCTTTGTGGCCATTCCCTTTTGCAGCATTGTCTATGGCCCCTGGCCCTCTATGTTCATAGTTTCCAACCAGGTTCCATCCTTCTTGCTAATCTAATCTTCTCTGTATCATCGAGAGATGGCTCAGTGGTTAAGAGCATTGCCTGCTCTTCCAAAGGTCCTGAGTTCAAGTCCCAGCAACCACATGGTGGCTCACAACCATCTGTAATGAGATCTGGTGCCCTCTTGAGGAAGAGACCTGGTCAGTTGTCCTCATCAACTTAGACCATGAAACCCAATATAGACTAGCTTGACAGAACCTCCATATACAGGCTGCCCATGCATGTTTCAGCATTGCCAGGGCATACATTTTATTCATTTTCCCATTCTTCTGCCCTTCGTGGCGTGGCCCTAGTATATAGGTGGAGTTTCCCCCTCACTCTTCTTCAATAGCCCCCATAGATCAGTTGCAGTCACAATGGCTGATAGATATCTACAGTCTGTAGATAGGTGTTTGACTTTGGCAACAATGGATGGGCAGAAGTGACTCTTCTGATGTGAGTACTGCAAAAGTAATGGCCTTGGGAGCTCCACCAAAGGGACCCAGAGGGGAGGAATTGGATCTTTTGGGGACCTCAAACAGCAGAGAAGACACGTCTCCTAGCAGATGGGCACTCATCCCCACCTTCCTCTAAGCAGGCCACTTCGCTCAGAATCTACAGCTTGCTGCTGTTACAGACTCAGGACTGAGTCAGGAGGGCACACACTAAGATTTCCTCATTCTTGTGTGCCAGGACAAAGAATTCTACCAGGCACTCATGGTTATTAACAGAAGCAACATTTCATTAAGAAACAGAAATGCTCCTGCTAAGGCTGGGAGTGGGTTAATGAGCTGCGGAAAGGCATGTGTTAACAATCCCATGGCCAGGAGTCTCATGACCCCTTCTAGGCCGTTTACAGCATAGCCACCCTTTCTCACACTCGGAGAGCCTGGGCATCTCTCACACATGCTCAGTTACAGGGAGCCAGGTGAGGGAGGGTTTTCAGTCTTTTTCTGTCACACTGTTACTCCCGATGACCCGCTCCACAGCCCACTCTGCTGCCACAGCCCAAGTGGGGGCAAGGGCGTCTGTAAGTGATATCTCGGTAGCTGAGAACCCTTCTTGGAGTTCCTGGTCTCCTTATAAAATAATCTAAAAATGGGCTCAAACAGAAGCTTAATTCTATTGAAATTTAAAACAAAACAAAACTTCTGTAAATCCCATCAGCTGCCCAGAGGAGCAGAGTGGAGTACAGAAATAAAAAGTCATTCCATTGTTACCAGCATGGAGGTCCACATGGATGGGAGAAGGGCTTTAGAAAAAGAGAAAGGAACCCCAAAGTACCAGAAAAATGTTGCCTAAGCTCTGACCAGCATCCAAAAGACGTTGACTACATCTTCCTCTGCTTTTCACTATTTCTTGACTGTTTATTTGGCCTACAGAGAACAGGTGGCTGAGACTAACTTGTTTGACCTCACTGGTGACACTGTGACTCATACCCCAGACACAGCTCGCAGGGCCCCACAATTTCCCCTGAGGACTAATGGAGAGTTGGCTGGCAGGGTAGGAAGGAGGTGTTGTGCCTAGAAAGCATTTGCTATCTTGTCCCTGGACTCCGTCTTTGGTCTGTCTGAATGCTGGCGTGTAGGTGAACATGAAAACCGGAGATGTGTGAGCTCCCCCGGCAACAGGTTCAAGCCCTGATAACCAACTAAAGTGTGAGAGTCTGTCTGAAGTATTTGGGCTTCCAGGTGAATCTTTAATACGTATTTTGGAATATTTGCATATGCATATGAGTTATCTTGGGAAGGAGGCATAAATTTAAACACGAAATGTATTTATGCTTCATATACAACTTATGCACATAGCCTGAGGCTGTTTTACATGGCAGTGTTAATAATTTTGCACAGGAAGCAAAGCTTTATGGTGCAGAAGTTTCTAATTATGCCATGTTTGCTGTTGAAAATGGTTTGTGTCTTGGAGCCTTCTGGACTTCTGATTTAGGTGCTGGGGAGGCTCAGTCTGTACTGGCAGAGCTACCGCTTCGAGGAGACTTGGTGGTTGTGTAAGTAGTGACCTCTATCCACCGAGTGTGTCAGATTTACATGTTGGCAGAAAGCATCAACCCGGTGGCAAGGTGCCACTGCTGTTGTCCTTTTATGATAAACGGGCTTGTTTGCCAACTTGGCCACCTCTGGAACCAAATAAAACCCAAGCAGTTGGGTACTGCCTATGAGGGGTTTTCTTTTTGTTTTTTGTTTTTTGTTTTTTGTTTTTTTTTTTGGATTTTCGAGACAGGGTTTCTCCGTAGCTTTTGGTTCCTGTCCTGGAACTAGCTCTGTAGACCAGGCTGGCCTCAAACACACAGAGATCCACCTGCCTCTGCCTCCCGAGTGCTGGGATTAAAGGTGTGCGCCACCACCGCCCGGCACGAGGGGTTTTCTTGATTGGATCATTTGATCGGAAGATCCGCCCTAAATCTGGGCTGCATCTTCTAGTGCCAGACCACACAAAGGGACACAGAAGCAGGAAGCTTTTGCTTTTGCCTGCTTGCTCTTACTCTCACTGGCAAGGTCATCTATCCTGTTGCTCCTTCACTGGGACAACCTCCTTCTGGGATTCTGACATAGACAGAAGACCAGCAGCCCCCTTGAAGACCTCCTAGGCTCTAGCACCAGACTGGGATTGCTGAGACATCCAGTCTCCTGGACTGAACAATTGCTGTTAGTCCTTCCATCTCGACAGCTATTGTCAGACCCTCAGACCGCAGCCTGCACCCCACTTTAATAGTAATAATAGTAGTAGTAGTAGTAATAATAATAATAGTCTATATTTATTCTATTGGTTCTGTTTCTTTTGAGAACCCTGAGTAGTACGTACACAAGCCATCCCCGGGAAGTCACACAACACACACAGTGTTATCATGCCCACCTCACTAGACCTGGCAGGCTTCAAGCCTTCAGCAGACATCTGTCGTAGAGGTTGCTGTGAACCCAGAATATGCCTGGATAATACGGTGGCCTGGTGTGTGACAAAAAGCATTTGCCAAGCACAATTAAGCAGGATGAGGCCTGCAGAAGAGCAGCTAACCTAATCAACGCCGCACTGTTAGTCTGAGGCGCTGCAGAAATTAATTGTTGTTGTGCAAACGTAGAGCTAATTGAAAATAGGTCTTCTGGATACATTGAAGCAGGCCCTTGAGGACCCGTACTTCCTAAGCTTCCAGCACTCGCTTGCAGGCAGCTTGTCACCACGGGGGATCTTTAAGTCACCAGCACTGGCTTTTGATCGTGTGTGTTTATTTATTTGTGTGAATTTATTTTTTTATTACTTTATTTGTGTGTGTATGTGCTCACAAGCATGAGGAGGCCGAAGTTAAACCTGAGGTGTTCTCCTCAGCTGTTATTTTGTGAGACACAGTTGGTCGCTGTCCTGGTTAGCTTTTGCCGACTTGACACATGCTAGAGTCCTTTGGGAAGAGGTGAGCTTAGGTGAGAAAATGCCTCCATTAGGCTGGCCTGTGGGCAAGCCTGTGCAGCATTTTCGTGATTCATGATTGATGTGGGAGGGCTCAACTCATCACGGGCAGTGCTATCCCTGGACTGATGGTCCTTGATGCTATAAGAAAGCAGGCTGAATAAACCAGGAGAAGTGTGCCAGTAAGCAGCGCTCCTCCATGGATTCTGCTTGAGTTTCTCTCTCCAGTTCATGCCCTGACTTCCATCAGTGATGGAGTGTCAGCTGAGATTTTAAGGCAAAATAAACACCTTCTTCCTTAGATTTGGTTTTTTTATTACAACAATAAAAACACAAAGATAATCACAAACCAGTAACAATTCAGACAGGCTAGCCAACGAGTCCCAAGAATTCTCCCGTCTCTGCCTCCTCAAGATGGAAAATATTGGCTGGTCCTTTTATTTTTATTTTATTTTTTAAATACAGAGCGCCATATATCCCATGATATATATCCCATGATGCTCTCACTAAGTAGCTGAAGATGGACTTGAACTGGTAGGCGTGGAGGTGGAGTTAGCAATCAGGACAGGATAAGAAGAAAGGAGGCAATGAACCATGAGCTGCAAGCAGCCTCAGCCCTGACTGACAGTGTCAGATCCAAACTTTGACAGGCACCATATGCATGCTTCCTCCTAGGCGTCTTCCAGGCTAAGTGTGGTTCAGCTCTTCCTGTCTTTCCACTTCTGAGGTCTCTGGAACAGGGACTTTACACCAGCTGTCCTGAAGAGAAAGCTGGTCCTTTGTTTTGCGGTCTTGAGTGTGGAGGACATGGAGTGGGGAACAGGAGGAGTTCCCACAAGGGCTGTAGACAGTGTAATAACATGGCAATGTTAAGGTTGGGTTTGTTCTTGTAGGAATAGGTGCTGGAGAATGCCACCCTCTTGTCACTATAAAGAACAATTTCTTGGGGTTGGAGAGACAGCTTCGTGGTTAAGAGCACTGGTTGCTCTTGAAGATGACCTGGGTTTGGTCATAGCACCCACATGGCAGCTCACAGCCATCATCAAGTCCAGTACAGGGAATAAGACACCATCTTGTGAACATTGCAGGTACCAGGCACACACATAATGCACATTCATACATGCAGGCACGTACTCATGTTCACAAAATGAATAATAAATATTAGAAAAGAAAAACTGAGCCAGTCACTTGCACTTCCCATTTCCTCCACAAGATGGCGCCAGGCAGAATCTTGGGAGACAGCTCAACTATAAATCCAGAAAGCCATACCCCCCAGTCCCTGGTGGCCTTGAGATGGCCCCAATTGATGGGAGTGATTACATACTTTTTGGCAGGCCAGCAATGTTTGGCAAGGCTTCCACCATATAGAATGATAGCTGCCGTTTTTCTGAGTGTGGGCAAGTCAAGCACTCAGCATGCTTGAGGGGTGGTCTCCACGCCCAGGGCACAGGTAGGGAACTGAGGAGGAAGGATACTGAGTGGTAGGATCAGAATCCATCCCAAGGTGTCTATATAGTTCTTTCTATTAGGAAAAGGCTCCTGGGTACATCCCAGGCATGGGAAAGGGAGTCTTAAAAAAATGTATGGGTGTGTGTGAGCAGGTGTGTGTGTGTGTGTGTGTGACCGTTTGTGTGTGTGTGTGAGCAGGTGTGTGTGTGTGTGTGTGTGACCGTTTGTGTGTGTGTATGTGTGACCATTTGTGTATGTGTGTGTGTGTGTGCTGGCGTGTATGCTCATGTGTGTATGCAC
>NC_022028.1:20778102-20829708 GCF_000317375.1 Microtus ochrogaster | reverse complement strand
TGTGTGAGCTGATGTGTGTGTATGTGTGACTGTGTGTGTGTTTGTGTGTGTGAGCTGATGTGTGTGTATGTGTGACTGTGTGTGTGTGCATGTGTGTGTGTGAGCTGATGTGTGTGTATGTGTGACCGTTTGTGTATGTGTGTGTGTGCTGGCATGTATGCTCATGTGTGTATGCATATGTGTGTGTGTGACTGCGTGTGTGTGTGTACTGGCGTGTGTGTGTGTGATGGGGTGTGTGTGTGTGTGTGTTTGTGTGTACATGTCTCATCTTCAGGAACACGATCTACCTCCCTTGAGACAAGTTTCCTTCCTGATCTAGAGCTCACCAGCAGTAAGTGTACGCTAGGTTGGCTGGTCGGTAGGCGCCAGGGATCCTCCTGCCTCCACATCCTCAGGGCAGGGTACAGGCATGGCCAGCATTTCCAGCATTTTAGCATGAGGCCCGAGTATCTGAACTCAGGTCTCGCAGTTGCACGACAGCTCTTTAGCTACTTTAGCCATCTCCCCAGCCCTGGACTCAAGAAAGTGTGCTGTCATTGCTCAGACACCATACACCTTTTCTGAGTAAGGGTCTCTCACTGGGCTGGCGATTGCCGAACAGGCTAGGCCGGCTGTCCTGAGAGCGCTAGGGATCTGCCCCTGTCTGTCATTCCAGCATTGGGAGTACACACATGTAGCACCATGCTCGGCTTTGTAGATGAGTTCTGCTGACAGAACTCAAGTTCCCACACAACAAAGGACATCACAGGCCAAATTATCTTCCCAGCTCTCTTAAATAGATCTGTTTTCACACTCGGGGGTCACAACCTGTGCCCAAGTCAAGTAGGATTACTCATCCTCAAAAAGTCAATTAAAAGACAAATTAATAGGGAAAGGCAAAGAGAGAGAGACACACACACAGAGAGAGACACAGAGAGAGGATGAAGTACATCTTTTGGCTCCTGAAGTGAGATCCAAGTTTACATAGGAGACCGAGGATGTACACACCCACAGAGGCCTGGTCAAGGTGCCTTAGTCTCATGCTGGAAGATGGTTTGACAAGTTGCTTACTGTGTGAAACCTCCCTCTTGGAGACAGGCTCCCCCTCTGGTTGGTGCCCTTTCCTTCCACCTCCCAGCAAGACGTTTCTGGGAAACATCCCATTTCCTTGTCATCCATTCTTTCAATAGTCTGATGGTGAGCTAGGAAGACACGGGGCCTCTTCAGAGCATCTTTTCTGGGGCACGGGGTGCAGGCAGGGATTCAGAGCCATTGTTAACTCCAAGTCCCAAGCTCCCAGGAGTCCCTTTAAAGACTCCAGCTGATGCCCACCACTCCCTCCTGCAGTTATTCATTTGTCATGCAGACACGAGGACGGTAACAATAAGCCAGTTTTGTCCCTTCCCCTTCTGTCCAGAAACCAGAGACTCTCAGAAGAGTGGAGTCAAGTGCACTGTGTACTTTTCTTGGGACCCCAATACAGTAAACAAATCCTTAATAATTGACTAACACAGAGCCTGTGTGCTGTATGATAATTCACTGTTAATGCGAGCTTTCTGCAGTACCTAGGGCTGCTTTGTTCTGAGCTCCAGAATGGGAAACCAGGGAGCTTAATTGGTGCTGCTCCAAGCCGAACACCTCCTTTGCAATTACACATAAATTATGATTCATTACAGGAACAATCGACTGCATTACTTTCATAGACTTCCATTTCACTGTTGAAAGTCAAGATTTCTCTAATAGTTTTCCATTAAATCAGCTTGATTTGTGAGGCTTCCAAGGTCCCCGCAGTCTCCTTCCGTGTGCCTTTTGCTGTTAGAAAGTACCAGTTGGTTTTGCACCCATCTGGGCTAAGGCAAATGCCAGGGTGCTCCCTCATGGAAACACGGAGCACCACGGCCCTCTTTTGTTTCCCTTACCATTCCTTTTAGTGCTGGTATGGATGTGATGTCCTTAGAGTTCTGAGCTTGACGTTCATCGCTTGCTGAAAGAGGAAGGAATCCCCGAGGGGAGAGGGCATGAAGATGGAACTCCTTGCCCAGGCTGCAGGGAGTAGTCACGAGGCATTGGTTCCTTCCCCTATCCTCACTCTGACCGACTCTGCTACTCCAAATGAGACATGCTGTGGGCTTTGCTGATAGAGCTTCCTTTGAGTATTTTCTCTTCCTTTAAACAACCCCAATACCATTCATCCGGCCATCAGGTTGGTCTTGGTAGCATCCTTACTTTGGTCCATCATCAGTTTCCTATCTGTTTGTTCATGTCTCCCCAGGAATAGTATCAATTAACACTTTGTTGTGTGGGTTTCCTAAGCATGATCTTGGACTTTTGGAAAGGTATGATGAAGAATATTCAGATTTTTCTTCAGCTTCTGCCTTTGACTGCTAGATGAACTTGTATCTAGACTCATGTACCTCCTGGATTGGAATCCAAAATTGGAGTCTATCTTCTGGCACCTTTATTTGGCATTAGTGCCACAACTTCCACACTTCTGGCTTTGTATATGTTGCTGATGTTATGCGTCTCTTATTCCTTCCAAAGTCAAATATACCAAAGTCTGGGAGCTGGAGAGATGACTCAGTGGTTAAGAGCTTGTGGTTTTCACTTCCCAGCACCCTAGTGGAGGAGGTCACAGTTGCTCGTAAGTCAAATTCTTTGTGGAGGAGCGTGCCATTGAGTTAGCTGGAAATGCTCTGGGGGAGGCTTTGTGTGAGGTGGCAGATGACACCAAGGTGTTGTGAAATTAAAGCGTGTCTGAGCCTGGACCAGTAGACACTTCTGGCCTCTGCAGGCGGTCACATTACATTCATATGTACATACTCACACTCAGATACACAGACTTACACATGACTAAACACAATAAAATAAGTCTTAAAAAATATAATGAAGTCTAATTATAAGAAGCTGTGCTGGATGCCACTGAAAAATCAATATAGAGAAAAAGACTGGCCACAGCTCTTTCATTTAACTTACTTCTTTAATGACATGGTTTTCTAGCAGAGAGATAAGTGAATATGCTGTAAACCTTGTGTGTGTGTGTGTGTGTGTGTGTGTGTGTGTGTGTGTCTTAGTTAGGGTTTCTATTACTGTGAAGAAACACCATGACCATGGCAACTCTTATAAAGAAAAAACATTTAATAAAGCAGCCTACAGTTCAGAGGTTCAGTCCATTATCATCATGGATGGTCATGGCATCATCTGGGCAGACATAGTGCTGGAGAGTTCTACATCTTGCACAGGAAACAGGAAGTGGTCTGAGACACTGAGTGGTACCTTGAGCATCTCTGAGATCTCAAAGCCTGCCTCCACAGTGACACACTGTTGTAGAGCTGGATCCATTTAGCCAATGACATCTGGAGGTGACTTGCCATGGGTGTGGTTTTCTCTGATACAGGACTGGATGAGACCTGAGGTGGGCAGCAGGTGGTGTGCTCTCTTACTTGGATGCGGAAGGATTCTGATGCACCATTCAGTGACCTGGTCTGGAGCTTTCTCCATCCTTCCTTGGTGGATGAAGAGGCAATGGCATTGCTTCCCGCGGTAGCTGTGAGTGTATGTGTTCTTTAATTTGTCCCTTAATAACTAAGTTTTTTTTCCCCCAAGCATCTGTGGATTTCTTGCAATAACATACTTGTTCTAACAAGACCAAACTGACTCCAAACAAGTCCACACCTCCCAATAGTGCCACTCCCGTTGGGGGCCATTTTCTTCCAAATCACCACATTCTACTCCCTGCCCCCCAAAGGCTTGCAGTCATATCATAATGCAAAAAATGCATTCAGTCCAACTTCAGAAGTCCCCATAGTTTATAACAGTCCCAAACTTAATTCAGAATCAATAAGCAGATCATAGACTTCCAACATATGACACAAGATAAACATTACTATTCCAAAAAGCAGGGAGGGGAGCATGGTGAAATACTGGAGCAAAGCAAGACCAAAAACAGTTGGGCAAACTCCAAACTCTGCACCTCCATGTCTGACATTAAAATGCTTCTCAGATTTTCAACTCCTTTCAGCTTTGTTGACTGCAACACACTTCTTTCTCTTGGGCTGCTTCCACTTCCTATAGCAGCTCTCCTCGGCAGGCGTCCCAGAGTTCTGGCATCTCTAACATCTTGGGGTCTGTAGGCCCCCATTCAGGGACACCCCTGACACATGCCTGACCTCGGAGGCTTTTCCTAGTCAGAGAGGAAGATTCCATAGCACCTTTCTTTGTTCTCGAAGCCAGAACCATGTGGCCAAAGCTGCCAAGTTCTGTTGCTTACTGGGGCTAAAACATGACTCCATTGTTCAATTATATCTTTACTAGCTTTCTGTTTTCAAGAATTTCCTTTACTGCCTAAGCTTGACTGTCCTAAAACTTGCTCTGTAGATCAGACTGGCTTTGAACTCAGATTTTTCAATTACATCTTCACCAACTTTCTGTTTTTGATGATTTCCTCCATTGCCTAAGCTTGGTTGTTCTGGAACTTTCTCTGTAGACCAGGCTGGCCTCAAACCCACCATCCTCTGCCTTCTGAGTGCTGGGATTAGAGATGTGCACCACCACCACACAGCTCAAACCTTTTCCTTAATTCCTTTTTACAAGTTGGAACCTCAGCTGGATGGGACCTTGCCCTGAGATCACCACTCCCTTTACTCCATTCCTTAAAGATTTAGCTCCGTCCCACATTCTGGTGCTCCTTTTCTCCTTAAATATTCTTCCTTACTCAGCTTTCTCCTTTTCATTATGTATCTTCATTAGAGTTAACACTAGTAATCACACAATAGAGTCTATACTTGGCTGTTTTGAGATTTTCTCTGCCAAGGGAATTAATCCAAAACTCTTCACTTTAGCCTCAGGCAAACTTTTTGGAAAAGGCAAAAGGCAGCCACATTCTTCACCAAAATAATTACAAGAACAATTTCTAGACAACACATTAAAGTTCTTCTTGGAAACCTCTTGAGCCAGTCCCCCACGTAAAAGTTACTTTTTAGCACCATGTCCCTGCTAGTACAGCCCATTAAGCACTGTTTAAAGCAATTTACCACTTTTTTTTTCTAGACAGGGTTCTCTGTGTAGCTTTGGAACCTGTCCTGGAACTAGCTCTATAGACCAGGCTGCCTCAAACTCACAGAGATCCGGCTGCCTCTGCCTCTGAGTGCTGGGATTAAAGGCGTGCGCCACCACTGCCAAGCACATTTTACCAGTTTCCTAACCCAAGCTCCCAAAGTCCAAATTTCTCCAAACAAAAACATGGTCAGACCTTTCACATATGCATGTGTGCATGTGGAGGCTAGAGGAAGATGGTGGATGTCTTCCTCAATTACTCGGCATCTTATTTTGTGAGGGTAGGTCTCTTGCTAAATGAGGAGCTTGTCAATTCAGCTAGACTGACTGCCAGCCAGCCCCTGGTATCCTCCTGTCTCTGGCTCCCCATCACTAGGATTAAAGGTTTTAAGATTCCAGCATTATACTGAACGTGCCTCCCATCAGCTGGAAGCCCACCTGCATTCAGGAAAATACCTAGTCAGCCCAGGGGGCCTAAGATCATATGTCACTTCATCATGCATTGTATGGCTACATTGTGCATTAGGTGAGCATGAGCAAGCTTTCCCTTTTAAGTAAACTCTGCCTGCGTGTTTGCTGAAGTGCTATAAATAAAAGCTCAGAGACAGAAATTGGGGTTCAACTTGAAAGTCATAAAAGAAAAACAGCCAGCTACTGGCTCTTACCTTAACCTCAGTCAGAAAATGGTGATCCTGCCTCCAGGAATCTCAGAATGAGACTCTGTCTGAAAACTGTCTCCTCCTGTTTTATCATCTTCTCTAGGGCTAGGATTAAAGGTATGCACCGCTGGGATTAATGGCATGGACAGCCCAGTTTCTATGGCAACTAGTGTGGCTACTGGGATTATAAGTGTCTGTCATTGTGGCTACTGGGATTAAAGGTGTGTGTCATTACGACCTGGTCTGTAAGGGTGACCAATGTGGCTACTTTATTTTTCTGATCTTCATACAAGCTTTATTTATTAAAATACAAAAAAATGCCACGACATTTCCCCTTTTTGTCTAAAATAAAAAAGAAGGCTATAACTAATATAAGAAAAACTATATACAATTAGTACAATAACTACGTGTAATATATTCTGGCAATAAATACATCAACAATGTCTAGTCCATTTGCATTTGACAAATTCAGAGAAAATACTCCATATGTATCCTATCTTGGTGAGTCCAAAGTCTTTTACCTAATGTAATTTCTATCTTAACTTTCTTTCTGTGTGAGGTAAACAAGGAAAACTATTACTATCCAGTCTTTAACACTCTCAGAGACCCAAGAAGGAAATAATATTAGCTGAGTAAACAGGAAGTGTAAAATAGTGATTTCTAAAAAATATGAATAATGACAGAAAAAAATGGCTGTCTGGACAGTTACCCAAAGTTCCTCTTTAACATGTGGCATCTATCTTCAGCCTACAGGCCTAGCATATCTGACAGACTTTTCTGTGAAGCAGGATATTCTGAAGGGCTGTCTCTCCTTGTCTTGACAATGTTTGTCAGTCTCTTTCATGTCCTGCTTCTCTAATTAGGACAGCATACTGTCAGCATTTGAGGCAGGGGCATCTTCTTGCCTAGTGGCCTACTTTTGCCACAATGAAAGTTAACTCAATAGGGCCATCCGCTCCTATTGGAGATTTTTCAGGAACTCTTCCTTGATCAAACTTTATTTTTCTTAACCCAGAATGAATCTGTAGCCTCTCATTTCCTGTGAAAACAAAAACAAAACCTCTTCTCTAAAGTAACATATCTTTTGACTTAAATTTTGAAACCAAGGCATTTTCAAAACACATATGTTGAGTTAATCCAGCAGCATTTATAATCAAATGTTTTCTAGCAGCTGTTGCTCCTTCCTCAGCAGTCAAACGACTCAATAACAATGCAATAACATACAGTATCTTGATTATGGTTGTATTTTCCCTCTTTACATGGCTGTTTTAATATGCTGTCTTTTATTTTTATTTAGGTTTTTTTGAGACAGGGTTTCTCTGTGTATCTTGTGCCACATTGGGCACCATTTTTAGCACAAATAATATTTTTAAGATGAATGATAATAACCAGCATGGCTGTTTTACTTTTCCGATCTCCAGGCAAGCTTTATTTGTTAAAATACAAATGAAATGGCACTACAGTTTGCTCCCTTCACTTCCTCTTCTTGACCCACACAGCCCCCTTACCTTTGCCCTTTCCTAATAAACCTCCACGTGGGTTTGTTGAGCTCTGTGCTTCATTCCTCACAGGGTCCTATGGCTGCTACATCACTACATAGTGCAAAGGTCCCTTTAAGAGACAAGCTCTGCCCACTCCCACTCTCTCTTTCTGCCCTTTCTCTGAGGAAGCAGGTCACTGTATCTCTGTCTCTTTCTCTTCCTCTTTCTCTCTCTCCCCTCTCTTCCACAATACACACTTCCTTGCTATATACGCTCTGTTTGTTGGTGTGTCTGTCCCTCACCCGTCTTGGGCTCTCACTCATTTCATGGCCCCTTGGCTCACCAAGGTCCACTGAGCATCATTCTGCAGCAGGC
Organism: Microtus ochrogaster; assembly: GCF_000317375.1. Taxonomy (NCBI): domain Eukaryota; kingdom Metazoa; phylum Chordata; class Mammalia; order Rodentia; family Cricetidae; genus Microtus; species Microtus ochrogaster. The sequence continues at coordinate 20,822,162 of NC_022028.1, read as the reverse complement.
ATGCTTTATTATGTGGGTTTTGGGACTGAACTAAGGTCTTCATGCTTGTTTAGCAGTCTACAGGCATCACTCCAGATCCCAGTACTAAGGCTTTTTACCCTATGACCACTTCAGGGAATCAGGTACCCAGGTAAGGAGGTCTGTGCTGTGTTGTCCCAACGCCTTGTGGAGGAGCACACAGTTGAGCTACCTAGAAAGGTTTGCGGAGACTGTGCGAGGCAGCAAGTGACAAGGCACTCTGAGATGAGGGCATCTCTGAGCTTGAACCAGGGGACAATACATTTTATTAGGAGAGCTCCCTCATCATCGCACCAGGGCTAGGGAGACAGCCCAGTTGCTTAAAGCTCTTACTGCATACATGAGGACCTGAGCTCAGATCCCCAGAACCCCCATAAAAGCCAGACACAGTTGTGAGTATCTATAATCCCAGTGTTCCTACAGGGAGATGAGACATGGAGGCAGGGGATCTGTAGATGGTCACAGGCCTGCTAGCCTGGCATAGGCAGTAATAAAAGGCAAAAGACCAAAAAAAAAAAAAAAAGGCAAAAGACCCTGTCTAAAACCAAGATAGAAGGCAAGGACTGGCGTGGAAGTGTACCTGCACTTACATACTCACATACATTCAGATGTCTGGACAGACAGACAGACAGATAGACACACACACACAATTGTAAATTAACTCTATCCTAGTAGCCATTGTAAGGAAATGTTTTTTTTTCCTATGTAACAATAGGATGGAATCAATGGCAAAATTTGAAAACAACCATCAGAGAACAGAAGTTGGGTGAACAGTCTGAATCCCACGATTAAGAACAATGACAAAGAAAATGGCATCAATTCAGCAAAGGCAGGAATTATAGAAAAGAATGGATAGAGGAATTTGTTAAGTAAAAACATTAAATAAGATGTCAAGTACAATTCTACCTGTCAAGATTCAGTATTAATCTAAGATAAATTCTCAACTAAAAATACTTCCAGGTGGAAATTTACAAGACACCGGAAACAACAACAAAGCACAGTGAGAGCTGTGGGTGATCAGCTAGAGAAGCCACGGCAGGGACTAGTCACAAAAACAAGGGTGATTCTTTTTTTTTTGGGGGGGGGGGGTTCGAGACAGGGTTTCTCTGTGGCTTTGGAGCCTGTCCTGGAACTAGCTCTGTAGACCAGGCTGGTCTCGAACTCACAGAGATCCGCCTGCCTCTGCCTCCCGAGTGCTGGGATTAAAGGCGTGTGCCACCATCGCCCGGCTTAGCAAGGGTGATTCTGAGCAACATATAACTCAGATTCCTAGGGCTGAAATACACCTTCCCACTATTTCTGGGGCAGAGGCAGGAAGGCAGGCTTCAGCCCTGCTTGGGGCAATAGATACAGAAATCACAGAAGCCACCCAGAGACCCAGTGCCACCACCTCCCCACCCCAGGACACTCCCGGGCAAGACTTAGCATGATTTGGAAAGAAATGTGAATCGTCCACTTGTGCACTGAAAGCAGTTTGCAGACACAGACAGCAGAACAGTGGAGTTACACATTACAGTCTGAAGCTATCATGCATGCAGTAGCAGATTTCACTCAGAAATAAAATGATGTCTGTAAAGATTTGAAAAATGATTTGATCCTGTTTGCGTTTTGTAGACAGGCTATGTAAAGTTGCACTGTTTTTTTTTTAAACCCATAAACCAGCCACAAAATTGAACATATGGAACACTGAGCACTAAGAAAAAAACTCAACAATTTTCAAAAATCAGAACTCCTACAGACCATTTGATTTTGCCAAAGTTCAATACAATTAGAAATGATCTGAAGATAATGTACAAAAAACACACACCATCTAGTATTAAGAAAGATATAAAAATTACAAACCAAATATGGATTAGAGTGCATAAAAAAAACATCAGGAGTCTAACAAAAATGGAAATGGAGAGGAGAAGCCAGAGTTTTAATTTCACTTACAAGAATATAATAAATACTGAAAATATGTTTATACCCAACTGAATGAAATGAATAAAAAGTGTAAATAGTTTTAGCAGGAGAAATAAATTAAAGGACAGAAATTAATGTAGTGGAGCCAGATAAAATGTCTACTGTTAATTATTAAAAGATAAAACTACAGATAACATTTAAAGAAGACCAATAAAATCAGTCAACTTGCATCTGATTATAATAAAACAAGACTATCTGAGTGCAAACACATTCCCATGTAAATAATGAGGTCCATGGCTGACCACGGACATGGAGGAGTCTCAAGCTGTGAAATATAAAGACCTTTATACTAACTTGGAAACATTATGCAAGAGAAATAGTTTGTCAGGAATATGTAAAAACAAAAACTGAATTTGAAACAATTGAAAGCCCATTATGAAATTTTAAATGTCTACCCCTTAAATATCAATAGGGCTACACAGTTTTGTAGGAGATTCAGAAATCAAATCTTCAACAAAAGACCAGCAGTGTATTCATGAAAAAAAGATCTAGAATATGAAGCATAGAGATTGCAGGGTGGTCAGTTTACTCTGCGAGGCTGAGCAATTCCCTCCACGAGGACCTAAGATGAGAAGGCCACTTTGAAACACAGAGCGGAAATTTCCTGTAACAGAGACAGGCAGGGTGCTGTGTGGAGAGGCTGAGACAAGGGAACCCCTGCGATTACAAACATGAAGTGAGACTGTTTGAAAAGATACAAACTTTCCAGTGATATTTTAGTCGACCCATCACAGTCTTACAAATGCAATATTCATTTCCAGGAAATAAGTAGGAAGGCTGTAACTGTGTGATAGTTGTGAGTCCCTAGCACAAAGTGAGGAGGTTTGAACACCCTCATTATGAGTAAGTAGTTCTGGAGGCTGGAGAGGTGGCTTTGTAGGGAAGAGCTCTTGCTGCTTTGGTAGAGGACCCAAGCTGTGCTCCTAGCACCTAGGCTGAGCAGCTCACAACTGCCTGTAACCCCAGCTCCAGAGGATCCAATGCCCTCTGCTGGTCTCTGGGGACACCTGCACACACACATTTAAAAAAAGAAAACAACTAAATCTTTAAAAAAATTAATGGGTGGTGCTGTTTCAGGAATAATTACTAGATAATCTACCCTGCTGATCTTTGATGGGAAACAAATCACTTGACCATCTATATACACACACCACACAATATTGGATTTCAGAGAAGGTTGCACTAAAAGCCAGGACAGTTATTCCAATGTGTTTATTCAGAGAATGGAGGCCCAGTGAAGTTCTGTGTCCTTGCAAGAAGGCAGCCAGAGAGGTTTGTTAGGAGTATTTGCAAAAGAGGGAGTTGAGTTTGGAGTTTACTGGAGAACTTGAGGAACTTGGCTCAGGGCTGGGTGATTTTGTCAGAGTTTAGCAACATAACTGATCCTTGTTGAGTGTGTAGGCAATAATCTAAAGAACTTGGTCAATGGCCGGCAAAGGTCAAGGCCAGCCTGGGCTCACACTCCTACGCAGCACACAGCTGGTCCATCAAGGCTCTCTGTATTCTCATCAAGTATGGTGAGTCTGCTTATTGTCTGAGAACCCAAGGGGAACTGGAAGCCCCGGCAGTCACATTAGTGGTACATCATCTTTATCAAGGGCAGAGGGATCAGGATTTCCCCTCTCATCATAATCCTGGGTGTGGCAAAGGAGCAAAGCAAAGACTTAGAAATGAATTGCTGTGTTGGGAAGAAATAGAGGCATCTGCATATGTATCGATACATTGAGAATATTCAAGAAAATATGCAAAAAAAATTTGGTAGGTCAGCCAAATTTAAAAACGGTATGAATGAAGTTCCTCCCTACATATCAGCAGTTACCAAATTAGAAACTGAAAATTAAAAAAAAAGGAAAATACAACATTCCTCTGTATTCAGCAAATCTAAGCACAAAATAATCGGACACAAACCTGAAAAATTACAAAGTTATAAAATATAAGCAAAATACATTAACAGAGATCTGGTAACTTTAATATTTAAAGGTGTATATTTTTCCCATTATCTTTAGACCATCTCACCAAAATCTCTCAGACTTTTTACTTGAACATTCAGATAGAGACACAAATACATAATAAAAACCAAGAAAACATTGGGTTGGCATGGAAGACTGCCATAGAGCTGTGTGTCCTGGTGTGTGTCTTACCCGTGCCTGACTGAAGCCACTTTAGGAGGAACGAGGCTCTATTCCAGCTTAGAGTTCAGGGGATCCAGTCAACCACAGCAGGGAAGACACGGCTGCACCATCGTGAGGCCAGCTAGTCACATTGCAGGACAGAGAGATAACAAGACAGGAGGGAGTCTGAAGGACGTTGAAGCCTGACAATAATGCTGGACTTCCTCCAGTCAGGCCCCACCCACTGAAGGCTCTCTCACCTTCTCGAGCAGCGCACCTGCTGGGAACCAAGAGTTCAAACACAAGCCCATGTGGACATTTCACAATTAAACCACAAAAGTACCATTTTGATCAGAAATAATTGATGGCTTTGTGACTTGTGTAAGCCTCAATGGTCTGATTACCAGGATGGGATCGTAATTCCTAAAGTGGGATGAAGATTTTGAGGCAATCTGTGCCATTATCTTTGATCAAAATAGCATCTCAAGATTGTGGGAAATTCAGTGTTCTAGTGAAGAGTGTAGGAGCAATTCAGATTTAGAAAATTAAAGAAACCAAACTCTTGTATTCCAGAATGGGAAATTTCAAAGTATATAAATTAGAAGAAATTTGAGACAATATACACAAAATACTTTGAGGAGAACACATATAATTTAGACTTTAAAAAAGGAGACAGAATGTGACGAAGGGAAACATTATTTTGATGAGATAACAAATGGTGAATCCTGGGAAACAATATATAGTTAGAGTTTATTATGTATCATACACACAAAAATAAGAATCAGCAAAGAAAAGATGTTGTTGAAAAGAGAAATGAGAGAAAAGATGTTTATAAGAAATTCAGAGGTTAAGGATAGCATTAAAAAGGTGCTTAATATTTCGAGCAAGTGGATTTTAGCCATAATACTTTGTTTGGAGATTCAAAATTAAAATCATTAATCCTCCCCTCCAGCTGCAAGAATGTAGGCAAACAGACCTTTCCACAGGCAGCACAGAAACCAGCAGCTGGGAGAAGCCCTCCGGGTATGAGCTACTGACCTACACAAAAACAGCAGGCGCTTTGATGAAGAAATTTTACTTCTGGATATTAGCTTCACAGTTAAAAACAAAACATCCACTTTGACAATAGAGGTGGTGGCATGTGCTTGTAACCTCGGAACTGAGGAGGCAGACACAGACATCTTTTGTGTGGTATGAAAGGAGGGAGGGAGGGAGAGAGTCTCACAGAGCCTTTGGCCATCATGTGGCCTACAATGGCTGGTCAAAGAGCTGTGCTTATCTCTGAATTTTTGTGATGAGATTGCTAGGCCTGTTTTCTTGTTTGTTTGTTTTGTTTTCTAAATGATGACCCTAGAAAATTGAACTCGGGTTCTGATACTTGTATTGCCTGACAAAATACAGTGCTTTGTCAACCAAGTTATCTTCCCAGCCTCCAAACCAATGCCCATTCCCGACAAGTTAACCAGTTTAGGATGCTCTGCTATAGCAGCACAAATGGACCACAAGCCCTGCACTGAAACCAACTCCCACGTTCCCTGTACCACAGGGCTTTCCCAGCCAGAACCACAAGACTCCGCATCCAACCTCCTAGGTCTCTTCTGATCAATAGGCAGTCTAGACATGATGAAAACAGACGTGAGGACAAACTCCTGTGTGGTTAGGACCTCCTTCCCTGCGGCTGTTGGGAAGGCCTCTGACACCTGGACCGGCGGTGTCCCCACAGTCTGCCAAGCCAGTCTAATCCAGTCAGAGCCATCCCAGGGCCCTTGTAACCCTCACCTGACCGCTTCTGACATTTGAGAAAAAAATTGCTGTCTGGAGGTTTCAGGAGCTGTAGGGAAACATTCATGGGAAGGAAGGAAGGAATGTCTTTCCTTTCGCTGTGCCTTTGTGGTTATTTTGCTATTGGGATTCACAGATAATATAATTCAAAGAATGTACTGTGTGTCTTGAGACTTTAATATCTTTATTTCCAAAAATAATATTTAATTCATTCTTTGAGAATTTTATTCAAATGTATTTTAATTGTATTACATACCCCTGCCTCAACTTCTCCCAGATCTACCATCTCCACCCTCACCTCTCTATCCACGCAACCAAAGAAAACATTGAGTCTCTACCCCACATTCAATAAATCTAGTCTGCTGCTTTGGAGACTGGGGCCTTCCCTGGAGAGTGGCTCACCTACCAGGGGTCACATCATTGAAGAAAATTGACTAGTTTCTCTCTCCTAGCAGTTATCAAATGCCAATACCTACTCAGCTACCCTTTTCTGTCTTGGGATTTTTTTTTTAAAGATTTATTTATTTATTATGTGTACTGCATTCCTTTCATGTGTGCCTGCATGCCAGAAGGGGGCGCCAGGTCTCATTACAGATGGTTGTGAGCCGGGAATTGAACTCAGGACCTCTAGAAGAACAGTCAGTGCTCTTAACCTCTGAGCCATCTCTCCAGCCCCTCTGTCCTGGGACTTTTTCCGGCTTATGGTTACCCAAATGTTGTGCATACTGACACAAACACTGAGTTCAGACTTGCAACTGTCCTGTTGTTTCTGGAAAACACTGTCTTCTTGAGGTCACCCCCACCTCTGGTTCTCTCTCTCTCTCTCTCTCTCTCTCTCTCTCTCTCTCTCTCTCTCTCACACACACACACACACACACACACACACAAGCTCTCCATGTGATGAGGGAATCTTAATAGTGATAGTGGGTTAAAGTGGGATCCTTCAACTCCCAGAGCAGCAGGAAAACCTTCCTGCCAAAATCAGAGAAAAGGCACACTGTTTTAGGGAACTGCTTCTGTGTGCATGTGTGTGTGTGTGTGTCATATGGGTCATGTGCACATCTGTGCATTTGGATGGAGGCCAGAGGTTGATCTTGGGTGTATCTCTCAGGTACTGTTCACCTTATTTATTTATCATTTATTTATTTAGAGACAGAGTCTCTCCTATTTCTGGGGCTTCCAGTTCAGCTAGCCGTCCAGTGAATCCTGGAGGTCCACCTGGGTCCAGCCTCCCCACTCTGATTTGTTCTGTTTTGTTTTAGTGTGTGTTCTGAGGATCAAACCCACATCCTCATGCTTCTTCTTGTCTGGCAAGCACTTTGCTGATGGAACTATTTGCTAAGCCCAACTTTTAGGTATTTTGTTTCTTTTCCTTAGGTATTTTGTTTCTCTTCCTTCAGTCATCTTTCTTAGAATGGCAACAAAGTGAAAAGAACAGCACCTTCCCCTGAACCTTCTGCAAAGCTGATGGACTGATTAGATATCAGTCATGGTGGAGGGGTGGGAATGTTGCAAGTTCAGAGCTTAAGTATCATTTATCTTGGGCTATCTTTAACCCCTTAGTAACCATTCCTCGTCCAAGTCTGTGTCTCGCCATGTCTCATGACTAACAGGTAAAATCCCTTGGGAATGCATCTCTATAACAGAACATTAGCTTCCACCAACTAAAACACCAAGGATGCTACTGGATTGAGCATGGAGCCTCGAGCTGAGATTTCCCCACTTTGCTGCCAACTGTCTACTTAATGTTTCTACCTATGTGTTTGAAATTTTGTTCTGTTACTAAAAACTTGATAAACTATTTCCACATTGGGGCATGGAATCTGGGGTAAGCCAAATCTGTGTTTCTGGGCCACGGTCACTCATATTTGACTCCAGAAGACAATATCTCCTATCCTTTTTGCAGTAAGAGTTCCCTCCCCACCCCCCCACCCCCGTATGTGTGTGTGCGCGCACATGTGTGTACGTGTGTGTACAATAATTTTGGAAAAGAAGCTGTGTCTGCACAGACTGATTGACCAGTTAGGAGTCCAGTACCATGGAGAGGTTGGAATGCTGTGTGTGTAGAAGTTAGTTACCTTATCTTGGGCTAGTTCTAAGCCCTCCAGGACAGCCATTCCTTGTCCACCTCTGTATTAGAGCTAACATCTTGGGACTAACAGATAGAAACCTTTTGGAACCTATGAGCATAGCAGAAAGCCAGCTTCCACCAACCCAGATCTCAGAATGTCATCACTGTCCAGTCATCTAGGGTCTATAGAAAAGCTTCCCCCATCTTACTGTACCTGCCTCCCAGATGTACCTACCAGCGTATTTTAGAGCTGTTTGGATTAATTCATTAATTTAACTTATTTCTCTGTCTTGTAAAACTATAAAAACTTTATGAAACTGCTTCCATATTGGAATGTGGAATTGGGAATAACTTAAATCTGTGTTCCAGGGCTGTGGTCAGTCAAAAATGGCTCCGGAATAAACTATCTCTTTTTCCCTTTGAGATGAGAACTGCGGTTTTTCCATTGACATGTGTGTGTGTGCGTGTGCGTGCATGTGTGTGTGTGTGTATGTGTGTGTTTAATCTTGAGAACAATTTTATTAGCATTTAAAAGAGAAACCCCAGGGTGTCAAGCTGTAAGCCCGAGCAGCTGCCTGGAGGAGAAAGATGAAGAAGAAAGAGAAGACTGTGTTATTTCAGTTAGTCATGGAAGTCAACTGTGGTGGACAAGAGGCCACTGGGGAGCAGAGCTTTAGAGAAAGAACGAAAAAGCCCACAGAATCAGGGAAAGCATAAACTTGGGTCCCGGCCAGCAACCAAAAGAAAGAGACAGAAGCGAAGAAAAGGCAAATGCTGTGGCTTCACTCAGAAAGGCAGGCAGACGAAACAGAACCCCGTGGTGGCTCGGGACTGCTGAAAGTTGTGTTGGGCAATGACAGCGGGAAACCTGGACGCGATAAAACACGGAGACAATGCCGAGAAGGAAAGAAGCAGCCTTTGAAGCCCTCCCTGGGTGCTCTGCTTTCAGACAGCATCCTAGCCGTGGGTGCCTTTCCCTTAGACACAGAAACCAAGCCAGGGTACAAGCAGGGCAGAATAAAGAAGTTCCTTTCGCTGCCAGTGGGATTACTGGCACCCACTACTTTCAATAACAAAGTATTTTATTAAATTGTATTTCAAGTTAAGAGAAGAAAATGAAACGGTATTTAAAGGGAGCAGGGTGCTGAGCTTTAAATAAACGTTGCCTTGCCACAAAAAGATGCAATTCTGTGAACGAAGCCTGTGAGGTTGAGAAGGGAAACGTGAAAGACATTAGGGGCCTGGAGCCTTTCCGTTCCCAGCTCCACGGCTCAATTTCAGGAACTATTAACGACGCAGCGTTATTAAAGACAAGGTTCTGGTGTTGCCACTTACAGGTTCTCGGGATTTGGGGGGTGATATTTATGTTGCCTTCATCAAAGTGAATAGCCTTTGAATCCCATCTTGTAATCCCTGTTCCCACTTTCATCCTTTCCTCTATTTAAGTGGACTTAATATTTAGGAGTTCTTTGTCTCACAGTTCTGGATCTTTTGGCTGAATTGGCTGAATTTTTTATTTTGCTTTATTCTCTTGTTTGATGTCTTTTTTTTTTTTTTTATCACCAAGTGTCCCCTCTACCAGAAAGCCCTTCTGTCTGTTCTTTCCATAAATTCCTGGCAACAACACTGTCGGCTGCCCCTGTAATTAGAGTGGACTCAAACTGGGTAAATGGCAATTTTTTTTTTTAGTTCACACTCCACCATCCTTCATGGGGTAGCCTTGAACTGTGTTCTTTAATGGAACAAAACGCACATAATACAAACTTAAAATTTAAACATCTAAAAAAAAAATTTAAACATCTACCTCTTGGTTCACATGCTGTTCAGGCCTACCACTGTGCGTCAGTGGGAAGACATTTTCCCTTCTACAGTCTCTGATGGTTGTAGGCATTCCCGTTGTCTGTGTGTCGGCATGTGGGCACGTGTGTATGAGTGCCTGTATGAGGGCTGGTACACCCTTGTCATGGAATGCATGCATGCGGTGGTCAGGGGACCATCTCACAATCTCATGTGGCAGCCTTTACTTTTCAGCTTGTTTGAAACAGCTCTCCCTCCCTCCTTCCCTTTGTTTCTCTCTCTCTCTGTCTCTGTATCTGCCCCGCCACCTTTCTGTCACTCCCCACTGCGCTCGCTAGGCTAACTGTCCCACAAGCTTCTGGAGACCATCCTGTGCCCCCCTCTCACTCACCATAGCAACACTGGGATGACAGGTCTGTGATGTGTACACAACTTATCTGGATTCTAGGGATTCAAACTCAGGTCTCACACTTGCATGATCACACAACTCTCCTGATCCCCAGTCATTAGAGGTTTTCGTTTGCTTTTGCTTCTGTTTATTGAGACAGGGTTTTTCTGTCACTTTGGAACCTGTCTTGGAACTCACTCTGTAGACCAGGCTGGCCTCGAACTCACAGAGATCCACTTATCTTACTCCCAAGTGCTGGGATTAAAGGTGTGTGCCACCACCAACCGACTATTATAGGCTTTTTAAAAATGTGTTTATTGTTATTATTCCTGGATGTCAGTTTGGCTGGCTATGACGTTCCAATAATTATTTTTTAATTTTAATAAATTTTATTGTTATCAAACTTTCTCAGTGCCATTGTATTCCAGCATTGGATGTGATTTGAGTCTGAGGCTAGTTGCATGATTCATGCTGGTCATGCCTCTCTCCCTTGCTTTCTACATGATAATACAAAATGTCCATATTAGTCAGGGTTCTCTGCAGTAACAGAACATGCAGAGTGAATCTCTCTGCATATAGAAAGGGAATTTATTAGACTGATTTTCAGGCTATGGTCTGGCTAATCCAATAATGAAGTTTCAAGAATCCAGTAGTTCTTCACTCCACAGGGCCGCATCAGCTGGTCTTCGATATACACCGGAATCCCAAAGAAGCAGGCTCCACTGCCAGTGGAGGAACGGGTGTGCTGTGCTAGCAAGATGAGGGCAAGCAGTGAGTCAGCAAAGCTTCCTCCTTCTCCGTCCTTTATATAGGTTGACAGCAGAAGGTTAGAGGTGGGTCTTCCCACCTCAATAGATCTGGATGAGAAGGAGAGCTTCTCACTTTGACTTATTTAATTAAGCAAAAATGTCTCACAGGTGTGCCCAACTATTTGGGGGTTTTAGTTAATTCTAGATATAGTCAAACTGACAACCAAAATAGCCATCACAATGTCCTTATTATTTTTGTTGTTGTTGTCAATCTCTTTTAGTTAGTGTAGAAGAATGGGTTTCTCTGTGACATTTCTTGTGTATGAATCCTTGTATTTGAATCATATTCATGTTCCCGTTCCTCTCTCAGAATAGACCCCCTAGAGCCTTCAACCCTACTGACTATCCCTCATAGGACTGGAAGGTACTCTGCATTAACCCAGCTAGGCACCCTGAAACCTCTAATGGTGGCCTGTCTACATAGTCCCCTAGTGCGACAGTGTCACGGAAGCTATGGGAGTAACCCATCAGCGTCTGATTGGGTCAGAGGTCCATTCCATGAGACGGAACCCATGCCTGACACTGCTAAGGTATCCTGAAACATGAAACTGGATAGGCCATGGGTCTAGGGGAAAACAAGATGCTATGTTCTGTTAAAGGGACATATCAATACAATGGACTCCCAATGGCATTCTGCTCTATCCATAGATCAATGTCCTGCTCAGCCATCATCAGAGAAGCTTCTTCTTGCTGTAGGTCAGAACTGACACAGAGACCTACAACTGGACAATGGGCAGAGAGTGAGAGACTTTGGAGTACCCAGTCCTAAATAGGATGTCTTCATGATACCCCTTCCTTCAGGGCTCAGAGAGCTATGTGATATAGGGGGTGGCAGAAAAAGTGTTAGAGCCGGAAGTAGTGAATGATTCCAAAGAAACAGTCTTCCAGACTCAACATGACTAACACACAAACAAACTTACAGAAACTGTGGTAGCACACACAGGGCCTACACAGGTTCAAGGCACTGGGCTCCTAGGTCTGAGATGAGTGGACCATGCCTATACTGTTTATCTATGTTTATGTCTCCTCCATTTTAGCCTGAACTTCCTATTAGGACTAAAGATGGGTTTTGGTGGTTGTGGGGGAGACTACTGGCCTTCTTTGTTCCACTTCCTAATGTGGTCACTGAGAAGAAACCTTCTATTGCTTTTCACTCTTATCTATGCCTTTAACTGGACTAGTGAGGATGGGTGGCCAAACCTGGTAGTGGGGGGGTGGGTGGGGGACTGTCAAGACCCAGGCTCTGACCCTAACTGTGCTAACATCTAGGTCAGGGATGCTACCCATTACCCTTCACTGCCTTAACTGAGGCGTCTCCACCTGAACTGTCCGGTGTATTGGCATGGCGCCTGCCATCCCTACAGCCTCCTGCGGTCTCACCTGGGGCTATACCAGCTTTACTTCAGTAACTCTCACAAAGATTTACTTCAGTAATTCTCACAAAGAATCCACAGCAGCTCAGTCTTAAACAATAGGGTCCCTCTCAACAGGACACCGAGTCACAAGCTCAGAGCCAAGGAGCATGCCAGCAAAAGGGCACACTCTTCATGCCTTTCACCACAACCTCGGGCTGGATGCAGGACACAGACCTGCTGGCCTGTCCCACAGGTAGGACGCACGCTGGTCTCCTTTAGTCCTGTCGATGGGGCTTCTGCTCCCCTCCCCCTCCGGGGAGCTGCACAGCTGCAGCTAGAGCTGTCTGCTTCTTTTCAGGGCACAGCCCTTCTGTATGTCAGCTCATTTCGTCTGTCCTGTCAACCCCCTGCAGGGTTTCATATGCTCCTCCACCCTTTCCCTCTCTGCAACCGGCTCGTCTTTGTTATCCCGACTCCTCTCATTCGCTCCCCTACGTGGAGGCAGCCTCTGATCTATTATTTTACCCCCAAGTCTCCACAATGGCCTTTTTAATCCCTACTGCTTATTAACTTAGCCAAGCCATATCGCAATGGCAACGGCTCTGGGTAGAATTTTCCAGAGGGACGGAGCGCCTTTTAGATCTGTTTCAATTTGGATTCTTTCATTCATGAACATTTCCTTCAATTTTATCTCTAAATATATTCTTTCCTTCTTTGTGGGATTTCCATTCAAGGACACCAGTTGATGGTATCGTGGCTTTCCCATGCCTCCCTTGTCTATTCCTTGCCTGCCTGTCTCTGTGTCTTTGTTCCTGATGTTACTATTATTTGACTTGTGTAGTTCACTGCATTGCTTTGGTGCCTCTGGTTATTTTTGTTTGTTTGGTTGTTTTTCGGTTGCTCTTTGTTTTGTGGTTTTTCTTTGCTTGTTTTATTCTCTTTTTAACTAATTCCCTCATCCTTCATCTCAGGACTCACATTTAACAGGTTTTCTCTGCTATAAAGGGCTCACATGAAACCCGCCTTCCATCATGTTGTCGTTGTGGTTTCTCTTGGCCTGATTTCTCCCAATGGAGGTTTGTCTAGCTACTGGTGCCTTTCTATCTGTTCCACAGGCAGTAACACCCTAGGGCAAGTTTTCTTCCACACTCTTTCAGACTTTTCTGATATTAATTATCTTCCTCCCAATTACCAGCCAAGACTGCATGCTGACCTTTGAATGACCTTCACTGAGAGTGAACCTGCATTTCTCCCTGCCTCTGAGAGCCTCAGGAAGGCCAGGTGAATTCTAATTGATTTTATTAATAAAACCTTGGGGCCAGATATGCTGCAAGATCAGAGAGAGAAAGAAGTTAGCCACAGCCAACGCTTACCTTGCTAACTCCTCAGTTGAAAAATGGCTGAGCTCCTGTCTCCTCCTGCCTTATTACATTCTTCTCTCCACCCAACCATGTCACTTCCTGCCTGTCCAGACCTCCAGACCTCTATGGTTAACTAGTGGCTACCTCTGCCCTCTGATCTCCAGGCAAGCTTTGTTAGAGCACAAACAAATATCACCACAGTGAGCTTCCTTCTTCTCTCTATTGGTTACTTGTCTCATAGCTGCCGAAGAGATCTGACCAAATCAACCTAGAGAACAGAGGGTTTATGTTTGCTCACTGTGCGAGGCTCAGTCCCGGTGGAAGTCACTGCAGCAGGACTGGAGCGCCAGCTCTACCACAGTGCTGAGTTTCGAGCAAGGAGCTGAGGATTTAGAGAAACACCACACAGCTGGTCATTGGTACTAAGAGAAAGCCATTTATTGAAGGGCGAACGTGGTCTGTGTATACACGGGCTTGCAGCACTGTGGGAAAACCTAGGGTTGGGAAGTTCCTGTTATTGAAGGGCCTAATCAGTAAACAACTAAGTGGAACAAGGAGCTTGCCGCTAGGCCAGGAGGTGCAAGATGTACTTGCTAGCCAAGGTCAGCAGGGAATAAACAGACATGGGGCAGGGCGGAGCAACACAGGACCTTGACACAAATAGTCACAGTGCACCCTTGTCAGGAAGAAGGAGTGCAGTGAGGGCTGGTGCTGAGCTTGCTCCTCCCCTTACGAACTCTGGGACCCCAGCCCCTGGGTTGGTGGCACTCAGACTTAGGATGCATTTTTCCACCTCAGTTAACCTAATCTAGAAACTCCCTGCAGATATACCTGGGGTTTATGTCCTAGGTGATATTAGATCCTCGTCAAGTTGACAGTCAGTATAAGCCACCATATCCTGTCTAGACTGAGCTTTAGTTTTTAACGTGTGGTAACTTTATTCTGTTATCACCAAATTTGGGAAAGTCGGAAGAATGCTTGAGAGAAACGTTCCCTTATCTCCTCTCTGTTCAAGTTCAACTTGACGGGGGACTGTAGTGCTTTCTGAGCGTGGATACGCTGATCTTTCATTTTGATTCCCTTTGCACACGCATGCGCACAAAAGAGATGAACCCTGAGTATCGTTCCTCCACTACTCTCTGTTGTGATTTTTTAAAAAAGCAGTGTGTGAGAGAGAAAGAAACCATGTGACAGAGTTCATGTCAGGGGTTTTTATTAAGGAAAGGGTACGTAGAAAGAAGGCGAGGGGGAGGACTGGCCTCTGGGGACAGGAGCAGCAGAAGAGAAGAGAGGTGCAGAGGTGGGGGGAGACAGAGAGACAGGCAGGGAAGCAGAGAGAAAGAGAGAAAGGGACAGAGAGAGGGGGGAGGGAGGGAGGGAGAAGTTGGGCAGGGCCCTTTTAAAAGGGAACATAGTGAATGTGCACAGGAGGTGCTCTTAGTGGCTGAGGACTTAGCCTGTCAGAACCCCAAGGGCCGACCAGTACAGATGCCTGAATGCTAACACTCTCCATCCTACTTCTTTGAGACCATCTCTTGCTGACTGGAACTCCCCAGGAGTCTAGGCTGGAAGGCCAGCAAGCCTCAGGCAGCCATCCGTCTCCGCCTCCTCAGCTCTGGTGCTATAATCTTGAGCTACCACACTGGTCTTCTTCTCTTTTATTTTTTAACCTAGATTCTAGGAATCAAGCTCAGATTCTCATGCGTGTTCAGCAAATGCGCTACCACCTGAGCTACCACACCAGTGCCATTTGTTGCTCCTTTTTAAAGCTGTGGAGTAATGTGCCCTGGGCCCAGGGCCCTGTCGAAGGCAATTGATGAGGACTGTGTTAGCTCTCTTCCACAGATGTCAATTATGTCTTCTGTTAGAGTCCTCCAAGGCCTTGCCTCAGCTTCTGCACACCCTAGCCCATCCTATTTTAAGTGGGAACCCACAACCAATAACCTTGGGCCACACTTGCTGTGTGCACCAGCATCCTTTCAGGACTGCAAATCCCTCCTTTGGAATAGCCACTGGCACCTTATTCCTGTGTTGGTGAGGAACACGCATTTCCTTTTTTCTTACATGACCAGAGACATAGCGTCTTTATTGTGCAGTGAATGAAATCACAGTTCGGGGATTGGGGCGTTGCTTAGTTGGCGAAGTGCTTGCTTTGCACACACACAAGGATCCGAGTTTCATTCCTTGGATCACCACAAACATGCTGAACCTGTTGTTACATGGTTGAACCACCAACACTAGGGAGGTGGAGACATGCGGATACGTGGGAGTCATTGCCTGGCAGCCTAGACTGCTCCAGAAGTCCTAAGCAATAGTGAGAGACTGTTTAACTTGAAAACATGGTAGATGACGTGTGAGCAATACCTAGGGAACACTGCCGGTCTGTGGTGGCCTGAGCTGATTCACTATGGGCTCCCCTGTGGATGCTAGGGAGATAGTTCTTTGGGGGAAAGAAACAGCTGGAGGGAATGGCTGCACACAGGAAGTGTATGGAGAATGCCATTCCGTCTTTCACTTATTAAAAATCTCTCTCTCTCTCTCTCTCTCTCTCTCTCTCTCTCTCTCTCTCTGTGTGTGTGTGTGTGTGTGTGTGTGTATGCTTGTGTGAGGGGTATTCCATACACATGTGTGTTTGGTGTGCGAATGTGGACAGTACAGAGGAGAATATTAGTGTCCTGCTCTCCACTTTATTCCCTTGAGGCAGAGTCTCTCACTGAAACTGGAACTGGGCTTCCACTTGTAAGCCCACATCATCTTCCTCTCTGCTTTCACAGCATTAGGATTAGAGGCACACCCAAGATCATGCCTGGCTTTTTACATGGGTGCTAGGGATTCAGATCCTGTTCCTCAAGTATTTGCAGCAATGCCTCTGATCTCCTGAACCATATCTCCAACCCTGGGTTTCATTCTCTGACAAGTGAACCAGAAGTTCAGAGAGGACTATGGACAGCTGAGAGATATATACATTGGCAATATAAACATTTTAGAAAGCAGATGGCTGAATGTACCTGAGACCGTAAGATGTGGCAGGTGGAACATTCATAATTCAAAACACACAAATTTCTGAACCTCCCAAGTCTAAAACTTTTTGAAGGCTGACACAATACCGCCACTGTGAAACTGTTTTATGCACCAAATTATTAGAAGACTAAAATATCACATTAGAATATTAAATATTAATATAAGGTATAGATATCAAATATTAATCTAACATTCAAAATACTCAATATTAAAATCACAAGATACACGCTGTGTGTATAAAGAATATGGGAAACACATAAATCTTACATTTACCCAGGTCTCATCACTGAGAGAATATTCGGGAATCACAAGAAGTCCAAAATCAGAAACCACCTCTGTTCTTTCAAGCGTTTCAGATAAAGGACCTGCACTGAGCTTCTCCACCCGCATGGTGGTTTAAAGAAGTTTAGATGAACGGAGGACAAAGTATGAAGTGCATCTGTCTCAAGGTGCTTATCATGCACGGGAATGAACAAAGTAGGCGAGTTGGTAGGTAAGCGGCCAAAGAAGTCTGGGCATAGCTACCAGTGCTCTACTTCACAATGCGTCAGTGCGCATGCTCAGACCCCGCCTCGGTTACTTTCTTGTTGCTTTATTAAGATACGTGGACAAAAGCAACTTAAGGAGAAGGTTTTATGCCAGAGAATTATAGTCCATCAGGGCTGGGAAGGCATGGCAACAGGCAGGGAAGGGGTGGTGGCAGGAGAAGGAGGCTGGTGGGTCCCACTGCACCCCCACTCAGGAAGTAGAGAAAGAAAAGCAAGCTTCTCACCTGGGAGTCCGGGCATCTGTAACTTATCAAAGAGTAGAGCGCTGTTCTACCTTCCCTTGACCTGGGTTTTCACCAGGGTGTGAAACACAAGCAAGGTGTTGCTGTTCCCCCAGGCTTTGGCATCACCATTGGGACCCCTGCTCACTCCACAGTCAGCGCACCCCGCTTGGCTAGCCCCGTAGCTTCTTCCAGGTATAACACAGGTTCAATCCCTGCCAGCAGGTGCTACTGGGAGCACCCATCCAGCACTACTAGCTCCTGCTCCAAATCCACTCTAAGTGTAGCTTCAGAAAGACCTTTGCAAAATGCCATCTGCCCTGGTTGATGTGCACTGAACACTTATAAGCAGGATGCCTGGTTTCTTGACATGTGTTAGGTGGTCCACCTAGTAAGGGCCCAGAAATCATTTGCTGGAGGAGTTGGTTGGCTCCCCTTAGCGTCTGCAGGAACTGGTACCAGCACGTGCATTCTTGTGACTATCCCTTGCCCCCTTACGGCCCCAATGTCCAGCGTTTCACTTCAAATCGGCTAATTAAGATTGCACCTCTAGAGCAGCTGATGACCTTGTCTTAGAGAACTGGCCCTTTGAGGCCACAAGGACACACATCTCCACAGAGGAGAAGGATGCTCCACTAACAGGCTTTGAAAAAAGCACAGCCAGGTCTCAGGGCACAAGATGGATGAGGCTTGCTTGTCAAAAGTGGCCTGGGGACAGCCTGTCTTCTTGTAGCGTTAGCATCTGGTGTAGGGAGTGTTCTCAGGAGCAGCTTCTCCACATGAATCCTGCCTGATGCTGTGAGACCACATCTTCCCTCTCCACCCTGGAAACCTGTCCTTTTCCTAGGTCCATCTCAGACTGCAGCTGCTCTGGGAGTGCCCTACCGCCTCACAATGGGGACTTCTCATTTTTCTTAGCTTCCCTGGCTGCACTCAGTACTTTGTTCAGCTCTGATCACTTGTTTTTTTTTCCATTGGAATATATACATACATACATACATACATATATATATATAATTTTATGTATCTATATAAAGTCTAGGAATCACAAATGAGAATAAATATGTAATATTTGTCTTTCTAAGGCTGGATTTAATTACTTAATTCAATATCTCCAATTATACCTATTTTCAACAAATGATATAGCTATCTTCTTAGCTGAAAAAATCATATATATGTATGTGTATTTGTATTTTTTCTCTACTCCCTTATTATCAGACATCCAAGTTGCTCTTATAGCTTAGTGCTTGTGAACAATGGTGCAATAAACCTTGATGTGCAGTTGTCTCTTGTTGTGGAATAATGCTCTTGTACACGTGTAAAGATTTGTCACTCACATTGGTTTAATAGAATGCTGATTGGCCAGTAGTCAGGCAGGAAGTATAGGTGGGACAACCAGACTGGGAGAATTCTGGAAAGAAGAAAGGCAGAGTTAGTCACCAGCCAGATGCAGAGGAAGCAAGAAGATGACAATGCCTTACTGAGATAAGTTACCAAGTCACGTGGCTAAACATAGATAAAGATATGGGTTAATTTAAGCTGTTAGAGCTGGTTAGTAATAAGCCCGAACAATAGGTCAAACAATTTATCATTAATGTAAGCCTCTGCATGTTTATTTGGGACTGAATGACTGTGGGACCAGGAGGGATAGAAACTTCTATCTACAGTCTCTATATGTTGTCCTTTGGCTAAATAAATCCGTAGGGTGTACTGGATATTGTGCATCTATGTTGCTTTCTGGATTCTGCATACCAACTTCCTTAGATGCTAGACTAGCTACAGCCCTATCAGCAGTATACAGGGATTCTCTTTGGCTTACATTCTTATGGTTTGCTTAGGGACCACTGCTCTGACTGGGGCGAGATGGAACCCAAATGTAATTTTAATTTATTCTTCTCTGATGACTGATGGGATTGAACATTTTCTTATGTTTATTAGACATTTATAACTCATCTTTTGAGAATTGCCTGTTCATTTTAAGCATTTCCTTTTCTTACCTCCATTTTTCCATTTCTCCTTCTTTTCCTCCCTCACTCTTTTCCTCCCTCTCTCCCTCTTTCCCTTCCTCCCTTACTTTTCTCCTTCCTTCCCCTTCCCTTTGATAGCCGAGAACCTGCTCAGTGTTAGGCACTGAAACACATATGTGAAGAAAGTAGGCCTGGCTAGAATAACTGAATTGTGGGAAGAAGATGAAGGGAGATGGGGTGTGCACCTGTGGTCTGGGAAGCACTCCTGGGTGAGGAGGTTTGAGTGTGATGTCTGGCATGAGCCAAGAGCAACAAGGCATGAGGGATTCTCCGTCAACAAGCAGCACACCTGAGACACAAACACTCAGCGCACAGTGCGGTCAGCCAACCGTGACAGCGGAGGATGAAGTCTACAGAGAGACCATCTGGCCTGGGCACTGGACCTCCCAGACACCATTACTCAGAGCATCCGCAGGTTCCCAAGCATCACACTTCAACATCCCTCACAGAGCCCCAGACACCATGCGTGCGCCTGAAGTAAATACCTCTCGGGGCACAAGAACTCATCCTCTACCTGGGAAGAGTGAGTCTCTGCTCCTCAAGACCATTCTTATCTTGTTCATGTAGGGAAAATGTGATATTTCAGATCACAGGAAGTAGGGAAATAGAGGCAATACAAGAACAGAAAATTGTAACTCACAGATGAGCAGCTACGAGTGCACAAGAGATGGAGGACAAGAGTTCTATCTATGTAATGATCATTCCTCAACTATTGGGGGGTTGGCCTTTTTTGTCATTCTTCCCTCCTTTCTCTTTTTCTCTCTCTTCCTATGTGTGCTCCCTGATGTCTGGCTCTTACCATCTTTCTGCTCCCTCTTCTGCTCCTTTCTGGTCCCTGAGCCTTGGGGGTGGGGTGGGGAGATGATATTGATGTCCCGTTTGTGGCTGAGGACTCTGTGGCCACTTCTTCTCTGCGCTTTGCCCTGGTGTGAGTATCCCTATTAACCGCTAAGCTGATCTTGAACAAATGGCCCTGCTCTTTCAGCCTGCCAAGTACTAGGTTAACAAACATGTGTTACCACATCCAGCGCCAGTCTTTGTTCTTCTCAGCAGATTCGACAAGGCCATCTGCATTATGGAGGGGAGTGCGTTTCACTCAAAGTCCATTTATTTAAATGTTAACCACAGTTTGTAAATATCTAGACAGTGTTTGACCAAGTATCTGGGAACGACAGCCTAGCTAGGTGACCTAACATTAACTAACCATCCTAGCCTCGTAGCCTATTGTATACACGTGGCACACAGCGGAAGTGACGATGACCCACCAGTTTGCGAGAAAGTTCTTGGGCTCTCAAACTTCTAATAAACTCTAGGCACACCCAGGTCACACCTTACAGTAGCCAGTGGTATCTATTCACAGAGCAATTTGTGAGGTTGATGAGGGGAGAGTCAGTAGCAGGGCTGGCTAGGTTGGGGACCTTGAGGAGACACGCTAGCCAGTCTCACATTAGAACCTGTTGCTTCCTGTCACCCTCTCGTAGTCTCTTTGTGGGGGTGGCTTCCGCTAACTGTAAATTAGGGTCCACAGAAGGCTTCACAGAAATGACAGAGGTCCATATGGAAGTGGGAGAAGTGAGAAGACAGTGGGCAGCCAGCAGGACGGCAGGACCCTCCTGCAGTTAGTTCCCCAGGCTTGCTGTCTTTGAAGAGTAATGGCCATCTCGGCAGTTGGTACACAGAAGCGTCTCCAGGTTGCTCAATGCACTTCACATACATGCCTACCATGGCTAATAGCATCCCATATAGGTGAGGGAATCTGCCACTCTCTCTAGCATCCTTCTCTTGGCTACATCAGAGCCCATTATCTCTGCGTGGTTCTCAGGAACTTCACTACTGGCCACAAATGCTTCGTCTTAGCTTTTCTTCTTTGGTTTAGGAACCAGGGGATCTGGGTTCTTGCTTCTTACCCTAAGAGGACTTGTGAACTCTGACAGACCTCTCTAAGCCTCCACTCACATCCACTAAAATGAACTCACTCTCCTTGCTGTCCTCAAAGGACCGGCAGAGAATAAGCGGCATCTTTGAGAGCACATAGGAAACCCACGTTCAGATTAGAATTCATGTATCGTCAACTCCCATTTTACTCCGTTTCTCAGCTCTGCTTCCTCCACAATAATGCAGGGAAGCACTGATGGGGAGACTCATTTTTGGTTGGAACAGCATATGAGGAACATAACTTTGACAGAGAAATATCTCTACAACCAGAAGGGGGTGAGCAACAACTCATCCTGTGCTGTCCCTAGGCACTTGCTGGGATTTCTCTAGTTTCCCTTGTCTAATGTCCATATGAGACTATTCAGAGTTCTCAGAAGAGCCGTGAAAACTTTCTTCTTACAATTCAGCAACAGAAATCTGCAACATACATCAATTTGTACTTCTATCCTTTTCATTGTTCTTTCTGTACTTTGATGCTCCAAAACTCTTTTGTAATTCTCTTTTTGTTTGAAGATTCTCCTTTTGCCACTCTTGATAGACATGTGAGAGTCTCAGAAACCAGAACTGCCACTGTTTTCCCAACCCACAAACATAGATCAGCACCTGTGACTAGAAAAGTTTGAAAACTTATTTAAATCATATTTGGTCTCCACATAGATAAAAATGTTCAAGACACAATAACAAAAACATGTATCCATCACTGAATCCAAGAAAATCAAGACTCAAACATTTTGGAACAATCAACACATACAAATAAAAATGAACGGAATGTTAGAATTGCTTACTAAGGTTCTGGAAATTTCACAGAAATGTTTTTAACATTTAATTACAAGTTCTCTTGAAACCCACAACAATTTCAGGAAGAGTGATGTCATTAAAAAAAAAACCAAGTGCAAATTTATGGGATTGCAAAAAAATCAAGAACAGAAATGAAAGGGCTTAATAGCAGAGACGATGATCTGAGTCAGAACTGGCATACGTAAAGACAGATCAATGGTACTTAGTCTGAACAGTAGAGGAAACTGACTTAAAAACACAGACAACAGGCCTTCAGGAGCTTTTGCAGAGACAAACGAGAATTCAAATGCACTGTCCTGTCCCAACAGAGAAGGGAAAATGAAATCCTGAGAAAGTATTTTAAGGAATACTCACTGACTACATCCTAGTTCCAACAAAAGCTACAAACCTAAAGCTGGGGCGATGACGCAGTCAGGAGAGTGTCTGCCATGCAGGCAGGAGGACCTGGATTCAATACCCAGAGCCCACACATGAAAGATGTGCTAGCAGGCACTTAGACTTCCAATGCTGGGGTGACAGCAGATGGCTCATTGGGGCTCCCTGGCCACTCAGCCTCATCACACTGATGAGTTCCGGGTTCAGTGAGAGACTTAGTGTCCAAGAATAAGGGGGAAAACAATCGAGGAAGACATTAGTGTTGTCCTTTGACCTTCACGATACAAACATATGCACGTGGATACAATAAGTCCTGACTCAATAGCTAACATGCAGGCATATATATGCACCAACTCCCTTAAGACCTAGATTTTGATATCCTGAGAAGACTTCATACAAGGTATAAACAAAGAAATCTATTCTGAAACATAACATAATTAATATTTTTTTGCAACAAAACAATCACAGGAAAAATCACGAAAGCTGCCAGCTGTCAGAAAGATGTGCCACACGAGTGTGAGAAAACCATTTCGTTTTGTTTTGTTTTTTGAGACTAGGTTTTTCTGTGTAACAGCCCTAGCTGTCCTGGAACTAGCTCTTGTAGAACAGGCTGGCCTTGAGCTCACAGAGATCTGTTTGCCTCTGCCTCCCGAGTGCTGGGATTAAAGGTGTGCGCCACCACCGCTCAGAGGAGATACCACCCTGAGTGCACCCGATACCACCTTGAGTGCACCTGATCTCGGAAGCTAAGCAGGGTCGGGTCTGGCTAGTACTTAGATGGGAGAAAACCACTTTTAAGGAAGGTATAATTCTCTGCCCCTTGGGGTCCCTCTAAGATGGTACTGGCTGGAGAGCTGAGAGGAATTTCTATAGGCTGAGCTGTGGGGGAACACTTTTGGGAGCTTTCCTCCAAGACCCCTGATACCTGGGGCTTCTCAGTGGGAGGGGTGGGTTGGAGACCCAGAAGGACACAGAGACATTCCAGATCAGGCCACTTTGAAGGTTCTTTGTCAACTCTGCCTTCTAACCTGCTTTAATATCCCTGAAGGTTAAGAAGGGGTCTTAATCTAGAGAAATGAAGAATCTACTATGGGCCAGGTCTTTCAGTTTGATATAATGTATCTGTCTTTCCTGGTGTGGCTGAGGTGATTCTGGCTAGTCTGGTTCAGGAGTGAGCCCACCAGGCTGTCTTCTTTGCTAAGTAAGAGTCTCCAGTCACTTCCTTCTGTTGGGAGGAGGATGTGAGTTTTCCTACTGTGTGCCTTCCCTAGTTCATTTCATAGTTCCGAATTCTAGTGTTGTGACTTCCCATCTCCCACAGAGGAGGAAGGTGCACAACTTCAGGATTGACATGACCAGGGCACAAGGAATGAAGAACCAAAAACACATATATAGAAAATCTGAGAGGTGTGATGGTGTGGCCCTTGTGCCTGCCGGCAATGCACCAACAGCCCCAAACTCAGCACGTTTATAATACAAAACTAAACAAGGATGCACGTTAGCTAATCTTGGGGTGTGTGTGGTGTCTGGTGTTTGTAGGGGAGCAGTCTCGGGCTGGTATGAGCCAGGAAAAGAAAGCAGTAGTTGATGTTTTCAGTACACACTGTCATCTGTTCTCAGAGCAGGAGAAGGCCTCATCTCTCTTCTGAGCCTGACCTGGGGAAGGGCTTGACATTCCTGTGGGTCTGAGGCCCTGGGATTCTTGACATGACCATGCTCGACATGTAAGAACACATGTTCGCTCAGGACTCCACTAGCCGTGGGATATTATTCTAACTAGGAAACGTGTTACATTTGCTGGCACTGCATTTTTGTCATTATGTAAAGATGTGTTCCGCGTGTTTCACCTTGCCTGCCTAAGGGGCACCTGATTGGTCTAATAAAAAGCTGAACAACCAACAGCTAGGCAAGAGAGAGATAGGTGGGGCTGGTGGGCAGAGAGAATAAGTAGGAGGAGAAATCTAGGCTTAAAAGAGAAGGAGGAGAACATGAGGGAGAAAAAGAGGGACATGCCCAGGATCAGAAGCCACTCAGCCACCAGCCAGCCAGGAGAAGCAGTGAAAGTAAGATATACAGAAGAAAAGAAAAGAAAACAAAAACAAAAAGCCAAGGCAAATGTAAATGAAGAGAAACAGGAAATAAGAGGTAAGATAAGGACAAGCATTCATAACTAATAAGACTCTCTATCATGATTTGGGAGCTGATAGATGGCCCTTCAAAGGAAGCCTGATACACTCCACCTGCTCCCCACAAGTAGATACAATACTCTGTGGGTTTGACATACCTGTCCTTCCTTGTTGATCAAGATGTAACTTATTTCAGCTTTTACTAATGTCTGGATGCTGCCCCTATTTGCCTATGATAGATGGATGTATATGTGTTTGTTAAGGATACAGCACAGGCAAGACAATCCCGTTTATGGAAGGAAGTGGCCTGTTCAGCAGATCCCCCACAGAGAAGAACAGTGGGTCCCAGTGGGGTGGAGGCTGAGCTTGGTACTTGGTATTAGAGAACATTCCGTTGGCATGTGGGCAGCTCTAAACCTCGCTAGCAGGATCTAGACACGAGGCCAGCAGACCTGAATTCCGGTGCCTCATGATTCCTCAGCACAGGGTCCTTCAGTGTGCTGAGGACACTACCACTATCATCGGAAGCCCTGGAAGAAAGTTTGGCTGAGAGGCTTATGCCGGCTCTCAGTTCCTTTGGTGTTGGTGGTCTTTTACCGGATTGCCATTGACAAGAGTGGCTCTGGCCCTTTAAGTCCCTTTGTAAGCAAACCAACACACCCATGTAGATAGATAAACAAAACCAGAGACTTCATTAATCAGAGACTGTCAAATTGTCTTTGAAAGTAAGGCTAACCAACTGGATATGTCCTTCTTTGCCTTCTTATTTTTCTTGATGTTCAAAAAGGACTCTCTTTTCTTTTACATGTTTGTGTTGTGTGATGGGTGTGAGAGTACCAGTGTGTGCAGGTACTTGTGCACAGGTATGTGCACGAGTGTGGAGAGCAGAGGTGGATATTGTTGATTTTCTTCATCTTGCTGTTTTTGGGGTCCCGAGGTAGGGCCTCTCCCTGAATGTGGAACTGGTGAGTTTGGCTATTCTCTGCTTCCACCTCTGGAGCCCTGGGGTTACAGGCAGACACCAAGCCACCAGCTATTACACAGAAGATGGGGAGCCCAACGTTGTTGGGTAATGTGTTTTCTTTATCCTCTAAGCTGCCTTGTCCGTTCAGGGACAAGATTTTGCATTTGACCCTTACTATTTATTTTGGGATCTATTTTACATTACACTTTTCTTCCGCCCGATTCTCCAAATGCTTTATGCACATTTTCTCTGATCCCACCAAGTGTCCCTCTAGCAGCCTACACCTGGCGCTGCATGGTTCCTGTGCTGCAGCGTTCTCACATGGCTGCAGAAGCTGAAGGTGCCTAAAGTAATCACTGAAGAACTGCAGTGTGGGGCGGATGAATTGCAGGAGCCCCAGGAAGATGCCATGGAAACAAACAGCAAATGTGATGCTGGCTTGTGGCCCTTGCTGCCTCTCCCAGGTGTTTGGAGGGTGTCTTCTGGGATGTGAGTTCTGTAGTTAACCCAGGCTCTCAATTTTCTGGAACACTTAAGTCCATCTAGGGTCAGACATTAAACCAGGGGAGATGCCAGGAGTCAGGATGAAGGAGGGGCTTTAATTAGAGTGGGGAGAGAGGGAAGTACAGAAGGAAAGGGAGGGATGAGAGATAAATGAAGTTTGAAAAAGCCACAGGAAATCATACTTTATCTTTTCCTAAGATTATCTATCTGTCTGTCTGTCTCTCTATACCACTAGGGGTCATAATGTCTCACTACATGGCCATAGTCTATCTAAGAAGACATGAGCCTTTTGAGTCATTGGTCAGGGTTGTAGAAACAACTCCCGCAACAATAGAGGCTATTGCTGTTGCTCGTGTTTGCCTCAGAGAATCTGAAGGTATTCAAAGACCCTATTGCTGAAGACACCACACACTCTGGACACAGGGGTGGAAGAATGAAACCAGAGCTGACCTGGAAGCCTTCTCCACGAGGTCTGACTCTCATAGAACCAGAGTGTGCCTTGCAGTCTGCCAAAGGAGAAAAAGCAATCAATAAGAAGGGTAGCTGTGCTGTGGCAAAGTGGAAGATGGTCAGTTACTCCTCTTGAGCCTCTCTTTAGCAAAACACAGCCGCTTTATTCTCTAAACACTTCCCCAGATGTTTATCTTTTGATGAGATTCCAGGGTTACCTCCAGACAGTTTTTTTGCTAGTTAATCATTGCTTTCACGGTGAAGCAGGAATTGGAGTCTCTCACGCTGTGGTTTCAGATGATATCACCAGTGACTGATTTTTCAGTCAAGGAGCTCAGAAAAGGAAGGCTGCTTTTCTTCTGAGGAAGCTGGGCATTCAGGAACAGAGAGACAAATGAACCTTAATCTATGCTTTGCATCATAAACAAGTGGAATTTAAAGCAAATGGCATACTTAAGTGAGAAATACAAAATCTAGAGGAGCCAGGAAGATGCCTCAGTGGATAAAGTGTTTGCTGCCTACATGTGATGACAATTCTTAGTTGTCAGTATGGTGACATCTGGAATTAACCCAAAGCTAAAACTGGGGGGGGGGCACATCTGTAGGGATTGTTGCTTAATTTGAAGTAGAAAGATCTGCTTCTAATCTGGATATTTGAGGTAGGAAGACATGATGTTAGTCCAGATATTCTGAGCTGGGAAAAGACAGATTTTTAATCTGAGATCTTGTTGGGCCATGCCTTCTTTTTTTTCAGAGTGAGGTTGGATATTTATTTAGTGGGTTATGGAGGGGAAAGGGAGAAGGGGAGAAGAACAGAGATGAGAGAGAGACAGAAAGAGAGGGAGAGAGAGAGAGAGAGAGAGAGAGAGAGAGAGAGAGAGAGAGAGAGAAGGGAGAGACAAAAGCTGTCTCTTCAAGAGGGAGACGGAAAAAAGGGAGCCACACTTCTGATGGAAGCCCATTTAAGGACATGGAAGAAGGAAGTTTTTGCTTTACACCTGCTTGCCCTTGCCTTACTTACATGCCCTTTCCTTTAGTGACATTGGAACTTACTTCTTTGGGTTTCCAGCTTATACTGAAGACCAACTGAAATATCCAGCTTCATGGACTGAGCAACTACAAAGTTCAATTCTTGAACTTTCCATTCATAACCATCCATTTTTGGATTAGCTGGACTGCAGCCTGTATGTATGTCATTCTAATAAATCACACAGACAGACACACACACACAGACACACACACATATGTAAACTCTATAGACCCTGACTGCCTAAGCAGTCTCACTGAATAAGCACGGGAACCCAGAGTCTCATTTCCAGAACCCGAGTGAATAAATGAAACTGCGCAGAGCAGTTTACATCTATAACCCCAGCATGGGAGAGGCTCAGAAAGGCAGCTCTCAGGGACTCACTGGTAAGTTAGTCTAGTTCAAACAGACTGCCATCACTCTGCTGTCACCTGCCTTGTTTTTTGAGACAGAATCTCATTGGCTGGAAATCTAGTAGACAAGGCTGATGGGTCAGCAAGCCCCAGAGATCCACTGTCTCTCTGGTCATCGTCCATGATGGTTGGAGATATTCTAGTATGATCACCTTGTGTTCACCCATGCCCCTGTCAGTAACCCCTCACCCTTGACCCATAAGTAAGTCCAATGAGCTCATGGCTTCCCTAGGGTAAACTCTGCTTTGCTGGATCTGGGAGCTTCTGAGGAGAGGGTAGACATTGTTTGGTTCTCCCCACAAAAGGAATTCTTGCTACAGGTTTGGTTGGATGTGGGTTGTCCTCTGAGGTGTTAGTGTTGGAGGTTGATCTTAATGTGAGGTTATAAAGAGTTAGTATTTAGTGGATGGCTGTAGGTCACCGAGAATGCATCCCTAACGGGGATGGTGACATTTCCTGTGAGACTTTCCTGAGTTTTCAGGGAAGGGAGTTATAAAACCCCTAACCTAGCCCCACACAGCCTTGCTTTCTCTAACCTGATCCTGTCAGTGCCTTCCTCATGAGATGAGACAGCCATGTGGCCTTTTCTGTTAGCCTCTGTGCTGTGATATTTGGAATATTGCCTCTCTTTGTTTGTGTGCATGTGTGTATATTTGTGTGTGTGTGTGTGTTTGTGTAATACATATTTGTGTGAGCATTTGCAGATGTTACTGTCTGGGATTGGGAGCAGACAATAATGCCAGGTGTTTCCTCAATGGTTCTCTATCTTATCATCATTATTATTATTGTTGCTCTTATTATTATTGTTGTTGATACAAAGCAAGATTCTCCCAAGGGCGAACAGCCTGTGTTTGCCCAGAGTGGGTCTCTGTTTCGATTTGAGCTCCTCTACATTGGGACTCAGGATGGGATCCAGGTGTATCCCCGTTCTTCTTCGTCACCTCCCCTCCACATCTGTTAAACATTACATCTGCTTCTGTTTGAACATGGGTTGTTCCAGTCCCTGATGCAACAGTGTTGAGAGGCATCTGGGTCACAAGGAACCCACCTCATACGTTCTCTTAGTAACCACGAAAGCGGGTCATTGTATGGTGAGGTCAGTCTCCCCATGGTGTCTGCTTTCGTGAGCCCGCTTGCTCCTCTGCTCATGGCCATGCTACAAAGCAGCATAAAGTGTTCACTAGAAGCTGAGCTAATGCTAAAACTCCAGAACTGTGACCCCAAATCGACTTCTTCCCTTTATTAATTTTCCAGCTTCTACAATTGTGTGACAGAATATTAATAAACCGAGAAAAACCGAGAAAAATTCTCCAGAACACTAACACTTTTATGACTGTCGAGCACCTGCTTCCTGGGAAGCTCCACGTCTTCTCAGGGTCCCTCTGCCCCTGGCACTAGCTTAATGTCCCTCCACAGGTACTTCTTCCTGGTGCTAAGACATGCAAGTGGTCCTGTCCTCCAACTGGCCACCATTCGTCCATGCGATTGCTTGGTTAATTCTCAAGTCACCCATGGCATCAGAAGCAAGGACAATGCTCAACTCTTTTGGTCATTGTTGAGCACATCTGTCCATTGTAGTGCCTGCCACATAACAGTAGACACTTAGTGACATTTGTCAACTAGATGGACAAGTCAGATGTGTGGAGAAGAGAAGCACTTTTGTGAAATATTTTGTTTCTTTTCTTAAAATGAAAGTATGTGTATATGTGTGTGTGTGTGTGTGTGTGTGTGTGTGTGTGTGTGTGTGTGTGTGTGTCTAGGCCAGAGGCCAACCTCAGGATTTATTCTTCAGGGCACTGGTCATCTTACTTTTTGAGGAAGGGTCTCCCACTGCCCTAGAATTTGCTAAGTAGACAAGGCTGGTTGGCATTAAATCCTGGAGATCATCCTGTCTCTACCTCTCAACACTAGGTTTCTAAGCACACCACAGTGCCAGCCTTCCTGTGTGGTTCTGAAGATGGGACTCATACCCGTAAGCTGCATTAACTGACCTCTAGTACCACATAGGTTTTTTAAATTTAAAAATCATTTTGTTCAAATCCATTTTTTGGGACTCTGGGGGCAATGTATAGGGTCCAGGTAACTTTGAATTTCAAGTGCTCATGGATTTACTAGCCTTGTTGTTCTGTGATATGTAGTCTGCTTCCTGCAACACTTTGAAGCACTCTGGGGATTACTCATTACAGTATTTTAAAGCTAATTCTGATATGCTAATCAAAGGCTTCACTTTCTCCTCTAACCCTTTCCTGAAACCAGAAGGGGAAGAAGGCCATTCCCGGGCAGGCTCCTCATCCTTAACCAACAATCCTCATAAAATGCTTATTAGGCGATAACTCCAAAGGCCAACCTGCAAATGGCTGACTTGCATTTCGTGATTTAGTGAGTGTTTGTAGTCGCCCAGGTAAACCCAAGTACAGAGAATTTAAAAGAACAATCACAAAATTAATCAAAGGATTCAAAGAGTATAAAGAGCACACACACACTCTCACACACACATGCACGTGTGCATACACACACACACACACACACACACAGTTTGATGAATTTAAAGAACATGATAATAAACACCTGAGCGATGCCCAAGAAAATACAAATGTATGGCTCAGTGAAGGGACAAAGACGATTTAGGATTTAAAAACTAAAATTTAGTAAACAAATTAAAATATTGAAGAGAAGTCAAGCAGAAATTAAGATGGAATTGAAAAACTCAGAAACCCAATTGGAAAACTCAGGCGAAAGTCTTCTGTGTAGAATGGGTCAAGTGGAAGATAAAGTCTCAGGACTTGAAGGTAATAGAGGAATTGGACCACTCCAGCAAAGAATATGAAAAACTTATAACACATGCACACTCATACGTGCATGCACACGTGCAAGCAACATGGAAGAACAGAAGAACACCACAAAAAGACCATTCTCCACATTTCTGCACAGTTGAAGCAGAAGAATCCAAGTTAAATGGCCCTGACCAAATTTCATCTATGTGTTCTCTACCAGAAATTCATTTTAGTTTCAAAGATAGGAGCCAGTTTGAAGTGATAGGTTAGAAAGAAGGATTCCAAGCAAATGGGACCAGGAAGCAAGTGATTGTTGCTATCTTACTATTTGACAAACAAACTTCAAACTAAAACAAATCAGAAGAGATTTAAAAGAACATTTTATTTTAATCAAGGGGTAAATTATGCAAGGAGGCATATAATCCTAAACATATACACCTTAAACTCTAGCATAACTCATTCCTTTAACAAGTAGTTCACTTAAGGAACAGAATAACTGCAGTTTATCAGTACTAGGTGATTCCAGTGCCCCACTTTCTCCAATAGACAGATCATATGAACAAAAAATAAATAGTGAGACATCAGGATTAACTGACACCATATTTCAAATGATTCTAACAGATATCTACAGAATATTCTATCAAAACAGCAACAAAATACATTCTGCTCAGCAGCCCATTGAGGTGTCAATAAATGTGTCATGTATTGAAACAAAAAACAAATTCAGAAAAATTGAAATAATTCCATTAATCATATTCAATAAAACTTAAAAACAATGTTAAATGGATCTCTAGTAAGTACACAAACCCATGGGTATGAAAGAACGTATTACTGAATGATGAATGAGTCAAAGAGGAAACCATAAAAGAAAAATTAAAATTCCTGGAACTAAAATGAAAATAAAAACACAGCACAATGAAACCTCTGGGACACATTAAAAGCAGTCTTAAGAGAGACATTTATATTTTAAGTGCCACTATTAAAAAAAAATCAGAACGAGAACACATAAATGACTTAATTACTCAACTCAGGAATTTGGAAAAACAAGAAAAGAACACTAAACTCAAATCCAATAGATGACAAGAAGTAATAAATATCGGGTCAAAAATTCAAGAAGTAGAAACAAAGAAAACAATACAAAGAATCACTAAATCTAAGAGTCGTTTTAAGATCCTAAGCTGACCTAATCAAAAGAGAGAAAGAGATAACCTAAACAGACAGAATAAAAAATGAACAGGGAAACATTATAACAGATACCAAAGAAATTCAGAATATTTTGAAGAAATACATAAAGAACTATATTTCATAAAGTCAGAAATTATAAAAGAAATAGACAGACTTCTAGATTCATTCAAACCACAAAGCTACACCAAGAAGACAGCAATACTTTAAAAAGACACACAATAAGGAGACTGAAACAGTAACAAAGAGGCTTCTGACTAAAAACAGCCCAGGCCCAGCTGGAGCCACAGAATTCTTCTAGGACTTTCAAAGGAGTGAAACAGCTAAAACTTTTTATTACTTTTTAAAAAGTAAAGCAAAAAGGCACTTTAGAACCCGACAAAGTCAGTGTTACTCTAGTACCAAAGCCAGGCAGAGACATAGCAAAAAGCAATAAAAATAAATATCCCTGAAGATGGCTGATGCAAAACTCCTCAGTAAGACACTTGCAAACCGAATACAGGCACATATGAAAAAGAAATCCACTGTGATCAAGTTGGCTTTACCCCAGAGATGCAAGTCAATACACGCAATAAATCATACAAACGGACTGCAAGAAACAATTCGTGATCATCTCAATAGAAAACGAAGAGGTCTTTGACCAAATTCAGCACACCTTCGTGATAAAAGTACTAGAGACAGTGGAACTGGAGGGAGCATACCTCAATGTCATAGACAAACAAAAACAAACCCATGGCCACATCATCCTAAATGGAGAACAACTTGAAATAATTCCACTGAAATAAGGAAGGAGACAGCTGTCCATTATCCATATTGCTTTTCAATACAGTACTCAAAGCACTAGCTAGAGCACCAAGTCTACATAATTATAGGATTACAAATAAGAAAGGAAACAGTATAATTATCCATGTTTGCAAATGATTTGCTATTACACATAAAGACCCAAACTTCCCCCAGAAGAACTTCTAGAAATAATAAACAATTTCAGCAAAGTGGCAGAATACAAAATCAACTTACAAAAATTAGTAGCCTTTCTATAAACCAGCAATGAACACTCTGAGCAAGACATCATGAAAATGCTCCCATCCATGATAGCATCAGAAATATCTAGACATAAACCTAACCAAGGAAATGAAAGACCTCTACCCTGTAAACTTTAAATATCTGAATAAAGACACGAATAAGACACTAGAAAAGGGAAAGATTTCTCATATTCATCTGTTGGTAGAATTAATATTTTGAAAATAAAAATGCTGGAAAAAAACGTATGGATTTTATGAAATGCCAATCAAATGCCTCACAGTGCTTTTTCATAGAAATAGAAAAAAAGTATTAAGACTCATATGGAATCATAAAAGACCTCAGAGGGCCAAAACAATCCTGAACTAAAAGAGTAATGCTGGAGCGATTACCATTCAGAATTTCAAGCTTATTACAGAGAGACAGTAACAAAGACTCCATGGTGCTAAAACAGACATGTACATCAATGGAACAAAGCATATGACTCAGACATGAATGTACATAACTACAGCCATCTAACATTTTATTAAAATGCCAAAATACACAGACACACACACACACACTGGACAACATCTTTAGCAATTAGGAACAGCTAATTCAACCTTCTTTGAGACTTCATCTTCCCCTAGTCAAAATGGTAGACCAAGCAAACAA
Source organism: Microtus ochrogaster (assembly GCF_000317375.1). Taxonomy (NCBI): domain Eukaryota; kingdom Metazoa; phylum Chordata; class Mammalia; order Rodentia; family Cricetidae; genus Microtus; species Microtus ochrogaster. The sequence goes on along the minus strand of NC_022028.1, from coordinate 20,788,469 downwards.
TCGGCCAAAGAGTGTGAGGGAGGGGGAACCTTCGTTTGCTTTGGTAGGATTGCACACTGGTAAGACACTATGACAATAAATGTGAAACACTGTCAGAAAGCTAAAAATAGATCTACCATGTAGCCTAGCCACAGCACTCAGCATGTGCTCAGAGGACTTGAAATCCCATTTCACAGGTATCTCCTCAAGCACGTCCACGGCTACTGTAGTCACAAAGCCGAGAAATGAAAACAATCACAGTGCCCTTCAGCTGATGCACGGTGAATGAAATGTGATACATGCAGGCAAAGCCATACCCACCTCCTTTACGGAAAATGCGGTGAAGACATTTGCAGGCACATAGATTTAATGAGAAAATATAGTGAGAGAGGTAACAGGGACCCAGAAATATAAACACCATATGCTTTCTTTTACTTGTGGATTCCACCTTCACGTCTTTAGATACCAGCTTATCACTTGGGGCAGCCATGGATACTAGAAAAGTAAATGGAGACAATGGTAGGCGGAGATCTAGAGAGAGAATTACTAGGATACAGGAGCTGTGAAGGTGTAAATGAGGAAAACGGAAAAACATCTGGAGAGGAGGGAGGGAAGGCCAACAGTGATGGAGGAAGGCAGAATAATAACACTACAAATGTTTGAAAAGGCAAGAGATAATTAATTATTTTATGCTTACTTAAAATGCACATATGTAACTACATATATTGAATATATATAATTTACATCATATTTACAATAAATCAAGTTATGCCTCTTGGGGTGACAATGTTTCACCCAAGGGGAAGCAGAGAAGGAGAGGTTGCTGAAGCTCATTGGCCATCCACCCTAGCTAAACAGGTGGACTTAACAAATTCTTGGACTTGTCTCAAAAAATAAAGTGGAGAGCAATTGAGGAAGATACCAAATGTTGACCTTTTGCCCCCATACAGACATGTATACATATGTGAATATGTGCAAACACATATAGGAAACAACTGCAAGAGTAGAACTTGATCACTATTTTCAAAGGTTGGAGCATGAGTATAATATCCCATGAGAAAGGAAATGATGCTAATAGATAAAACCTAGATTCCATAAACTACTGCCTATACCTAGGGAAAAAAATCAGTTTTCCACTCAAGATGGGGATGCATGTGAACTTGTGTCGTGAATTTTTTTCTCTGGGGAAATGGGACACAGTGTCTGTCTACTTCAGATGGAGCACTGAGAACACACCAAAGTAATAAATAATTATACCAAAGTTCAATCTGTTGAAGCAATGAGTTTATTGGGACACTTAGAGGAGCATGGATGAGAGGATCAGGGATGACTCAAAGGCAGTTACATCAGTAACTGGAAAGCCCAGCTTAGTATGGGTGATACGTCACGAAAGCTGGAGCTCCGCATGACATGCAGGTGACTCAGTAGATTAGAGAATCTCCTCCAGGTGCTGTTTAGTGCTTCTATGACCGTGGGAGAGCTGCCTTGTGGATCTGTAAGCTTAGCTTTTTAAGACCCATGAAGCTCATTTACTTCCTGAATCTCAGGAGACTCACTCCTCCTTCCTGGAGAAAGTATTTCAATTCAGAATTTTCTGAGCCTTCGAGAGCCTCCTCAAAGGAAGGAATATTTCAATGTATAATAAATTACAAAATGAGACAGTCTTTACAGTCAGGAATGAGAAGTGTTACAGTTGAATGAACTTTGCTGTAGCAATAAAATAACCAAGTGTGTACATTTATAGTACAAGAGACCACACCCAAGTGGGCTGGCATCTTAAAGGCTATAGGCTGAAGGTGTTCCCACAGCACAAGTGCAATGTTTTTTTTATTAAAATCATCTTTCAAAAGCTAAAAAAAGAAATTACTGCACATCACTCCACTCCTTGCTCCAGCTCTTGTGTTCTTTCTGGCCTCCTCTCCTGCAGTGTTCCCTCAGCTTTGTTGGGATGATATAGATATTCATGCAGAGTTAAGCATTGGGCCTCTGTGCTGTGCTAATAGTCGCTTCCTCTCAGGAGCTTTACTAGAGGTTATGAGTCTGTACTACCTACCACCCATTACAAAAAGAAGCTTCTTTTCATGACTGGTTGAGGCTGTAAGCCTCAAATATCTATAAGCACTAGAATAAATGTTTAGAAGTCAGTTTGACAGGCATGTCGTATCAGTTTAACATAACAATAACAATAGTAGCTTCCCTACTGGGATCTATGATGTCCCTAGCAATAGATTTTTCTTCTGGCTTACTGTACCAGACATAAAATTCCTCCTGTGTATCAGGGATTAAACATAATTGTAACTCTGTTGGTTGTATCCATGATAGCAATGCCGCTATTGCCCGACAGTTCTCATTTGGTTTTATTTTATAAAGAATGACTAACCAATTCTAATGTCCACTTGTATATTCAAAGGGCCTAGTACAGTAACAATTAAAACTACTTCTGAGATGAAGAATACATTTGGGTTTAAGATATATTAAAAACCCATTCTAGTCAAGGTAACATCATATATTGTCATTAAGTTAGACAACTAGATCAATAGAACAGTTTAGTTTAGACACAGCCCCATTTGTACAATTATAGCTGAGTTTTTGACAAAGTGCAAATTCAAAGAGTATAGAAAAGGTAGTATATCCAATAAATACTGTGGCAACAATTCAATATCTATTTGTACAACTTAGTTTTGATTTATCCTGTGCAACTGAAATGCAAAAACTAAACTATAAGTCTTCATACAAAGACACCAAGACCTAGGGGAAGACTTTCCTATGTGTAGGAGATACTTGATTACATGTAGTAACCAACCTGGTCGCAATGAAGGTAGTTTAAAGAGGTGTTTGTAATCCCCTTGGCTCTCAGATTATCAAAACTATTCTCTAGGAATTCCAAACTGGGAAAAGGAATGGCTCAAGCCTGGACCAGCAGATGAGGAACTTGCCTCCCAGGAATTGCTTTATAAATTGCCATATGACTTTACAAGAGACCTTAAAGCAAGGACAAAGGTCAGTGTTGGGCAGAACCATGCCTTGACCAGAACTGCTTAGCTATGCACCCCTATAGCCCTCCATCTAAACATAAACCACATGTCAGGGCTCTGAAGATGGACTTCCAGGTCACTGGACCTCTTTGTCCCTATTTCCAATGTGGCCACATTGAATAAACCTCCTTTTACCACTTGTCACTATTAATTTGTCTCTTTAATTGGTTTATTGGGAATGGGTGGCTGAACCTGGCTTATTAGGGCAGCCAGGACGCAGGCTCTGATCTTCATGGCTTTTGTGACAATGTGACACTAAAGGAATTGCTGGGGAAAAAACAACAGCTGATAATGAAATCTCATCCAGCTAAAAAGTGTATGCTTTTCAAAAGACTCAGCATCACATGAAGAGACCAGGAGGAAATATTTGCTTAGACCCGATAAGAACCTTGCATGCAGATTTGCAAAGAACACCCCAAACAGAACACCCCAAACTCAACAACAAGAAAACAAACAGTCCAAATAAAATACCAAAAAGCTAGAACATCATTTTTCCCAAGTAAGATCTGCAAACAGGAACACAAATTCCACTAATTAGTGGGCAAGTGCAAAGTACTGCCATGGTGAATACCAGCTTACACCCTAAACTCTGGAGTCTGATTGGAGGGCTAGCTTCCAGGGGAGTCTTCAATACTTCCTTCATGACAACTTTTATTAAATTAAGTCTGGTCTCCCAGGTCCTACACCCATGGAAAGACAGTCACACCTGTGGTCCTAAAGCAGCCGTTTGACTTGCTGGGCTCATGGTGAGCAGTTTCTAAGTGTCTGTGTGCTGGTTGCTGGATACTGACTTGGCCTACCGAAATGTGAGCACCCACTTTTGCAGCTCCCATTGTCATTGCTGCAATGTCCTCTGGATAAGGCGATTGGGAGGAGTTTAAAGGATCAACACCATTTTTTTCCCACTGGAAGGCGATCTTTGGAAGTCCAGTGTATTCAAAGGCACCAACAGATACAGGGGTAATTTAGAAAGTTGTTGACCATACACAGGAAAAGGACTAGCAGAAATTGCAAAGACCTTAAGATTTCTGTATCACAATGGTCTCTATCAGAGGGACAGTACAGGACAGTTAACAGAAGAGAAGCCATGGAGAAAAGTTGCTGAGTTTGGAGTTTACCCAACTGGCTTCTGGTCTTGCTTTCACCCAATATTTCCCCATTAAGTTCCCTTCCCCACGTTTTGGAAGGGTAAAATATATTCTGTGCCATCATATGTTGGAAGTGTGTCATCTGCTTTTTGATTTTGATTTTACGGGGGATTAACAGTTAAGAGATTGCATGAATCTCAGAAGAGACTTGAACTTTAGAGCTTTAAGTAAGTTTGGGACTGTTATAGACTATGGGGGCTTTTTTTTTTAAATTGGACTGAATGAATTTTTGCATTGTGTTATGGCTATAAGCCTTTGGGGAGCAGGGAATGGAATGTGGTGATTTGGAAGAAAATGACTCCCAAAGGGAGTGGCACTACTAGGAGGTCAGACTTTGCTGGAGTGAGTGGCCTTTTTGGAGGAAGTGTGTCACTGTGGAGGCGGGCATTGAGGAATCATATATGCTCAAGCCACACCCAGTGCCTCAGGTCACTTTCTGTTGCCTGCATATCGAGATGTAAAGCTCTCAGCTCCTTCTCCAGCCCCATGTCTGTCAGCATGCCAGCATGTCCTGCCTTGATGATAGTGGACTGAACCTCTGGAACTGTATGCTAGCCCATTAAATACTTTCCTTTATAGGAGCCGCCCTCATCATGGTTTCTCTTCACAGCAACAGAAACCTTAACTAAGACATTCATCAGGGTAGGTTTGTTGGTGTGTGTGTGGGGGTTATGACAGCAAATAAAAGGCATGGCAGCAGGAGACGGAAGCTGAGAACTTGCCTTCAACAGCAAGCATGAACAGGAAGTAGGGGGAGACTGTACATTTTAAGCCCATTTCCAGCAATACACTTCCTCCAGCAAGTCCACACCCCTTAAACCTCCCCAAATAACACCATGAATGGTTCCAAGTTGTTTAAATGCCCTAACTTATGAGGGCCATTTCTTATTCAAACCACCACAGTCACCACACTATAAAATCAAATATCCAGTTCTCAGCAACAAATCACAAAGTAAACAGGAAGGGAAAATGAATGAATAAAATATGTCACAAAGAGACAAAAGAGGTGAGGATAGGTGGGGGGCAGTGGCAAACGCAAGCAGTGTACAATCGTGTATTTGCATGAAAGTATTATTAAGAACCTATCATCTTGTGCCCTAACTAAGAAAGCCAGCTGAGTCAGGAAGATTGCCTTGAGTTACAAGCCTGCTTAAACTGTATCATGAGTTCCAGGCTAGCCTGGATAACAGACTAAGACTGTTTCAAAAGAAGCAAAACGGCTGGTAAGATGACTGTGTGGTTAAAGCATCTACCCGGCATGCATATGGACCAGAATTTGGACCTCCAGAATCTACATAAGTGCCAGGGGGGTGAGGCAGCCCCGTTGTAAGTCCTGCCTCGGAAGGTGGAAATGGGATACCCAGAGCAAACCGGCTAGGGAGAATAACTCTGATGGCCATTCTTGGTTGTTAATGTGACCACATCTGGACTTAATTAAAACCCAAGCACCTATGAGGAACTTTTTTCCTAATTAAATCATTGGAAGTGAGAGTCCCACGTTTAACCTGGATCTTTTGAGGTGGGAAGGTTCACCTTTAATCTGGGTCACACCTTCTCCTGGCAGCCTATATAAAAGACATAGAAGAGGAGGCTTGCTCTCTCTGTCTGCTTGCCCTTGCCTTGCTGGCAAGTCCATTCCTTCACTGGCATTAAAGCCCACTTCTTGAGGATTCGGACATATACTGAAGGCCAGCCAAGACATCCAGCCTCATTAACTGAACAACCACTGTATTCTTGGAACTTCCATTGGTAAACAACCCTCATTGGACTAGCAGGACCACAGCCGGTAAGCCCACTATGACTTCCAGTCACTCAGCATGCAAGTTGCTGCCCATGGACGTATTTATAAAATGTTGGTACCCATCTCAGAAATGCCATGAGGGTGGCCTGTGAGGTAGTAGACACCCGGATTTCTAAAGTTCCCGGCAGTTCTACTGGGAACCAAGGTTGAGAGCCCTGCCCTCCAGACTCCAGAACCACAGGCCTGGCAGGTCCTGCCTCTTCAGTTCTTCCACTCTATTGGCTAGCACTTCTCTTGGGAGCCTGAACTGGATTCTCTTAGTCTTACATGGGCACAAAATGCCTGTTCTTTTCTATTCTTTGAAGAACAACGCAGCTCTTCTTTCAGGTCTACTTTTGCCAAGAAGCCTTCTTCTGGCCATGTGAGCCCATTTGGTATGCTTGTTGTTGAAGTGGTTGGTGTTTCCAGCAAACTCACTCACAGGGTGTGCTATAGGCCTTTTAACTAAAGGGCAGGGGGCAGAAGACACAACGCCTGGGAGCTCATGAACTACCAGAATCTGTGCTGGGATTGATACTGGGATGCACGGACTAGTCATCATCAACAAGATTAGAATATAAAATAATGTGCTTGTGCTGTGCTTTTTTTTCTTTTTTTATACTTTATATGCAATTGTATTAGCATATATTAATTACAAACAACAATGGGCTTCATTACAATATTTTCACACATGTATATATTGTATTTTGATCGTATCCACTCCCGCTATTCTCTCTTGACCCCGCCCACTCTCCCTGATCTCCTTTCTCTCCCCAATTAGTCCCTTTTCTACTTTCATCGTTTTCTTTTGCTGAACCATGAGTTTAATTAGTGCTCTTACAATCGTGTGCGGTTTTTCTTTGAAAAACTAATCTGAGTGTTCTCCATGATGAAAGCTCATAATTTGCTAACTTGTTAGTCCTTTCTAATTAAAACCTAGCTGATGTTTTATACGATACATAAAATATATATTTTGCTAGGGATATTTATAAATTCAGGCTTATCTCATGAAATCTACATTGTGGCTCTTGGGACATGAGGATTCTTCTGTTTTCATTACTAGTTTGCATAAGATCCATTTTCTCATTTTGTCCACCATGCGTTAACTTTATTCTTAATAGTCATTCTTAATGATTTCCTTTGTTGCTTGTTTTGTTCTGCTTTGAGGCAGGGTCTTCATGGATCACTGTGTAGCCAAGACCTTGAACTTCTAACCTTCCTGCCTGCAACTCCACGTGCTGCTTATAGATGGCAGATGGCAGACGTGTCCCACGTTTGTCAGTTGCTGGGAATCAAATTAAGACTTTCATGCTTGCAAGGCAAAGTACCCTACTGATTGTGCAATCTTCCCCGGCTCACCTAACAATTTCCTGATCAACACAGAAACGGCGTGTATTTCAGGTTCTATAACAAATATTAGGAAGCAGTTGCTGTTGTGGGGTATCTGTCAGAGAAGACTACGGACATGAGTTTAAGCCAATAGAAAGTCTTTATTAGCCAGCCAGCAACTGCGCAGGGTGTGTAGGACCTGAGCCTTTTTCAGGTTGAGCTTTTAAACCCGAAAACCATGTTCTGGGCTGACATACCTCACTCAGTTGGCAAGAATGGTTAGCCAGAAGCAGAAGAACTACAGAAGCCAAGAAGCAAGGCTGCTACTTTTAGAGACTTTCTCAGAACTGTGAATGAGGTGTTGTCTATGTGCTGAGTTTTATGGCCTGAATGGTACTTCCCTCATGGAGTCAGTTCTGGTAAAGTCTGGGGTCTACTAAGGTCTGAGGGTCTGTTACACTGTCACTTCCTTTTTATTGGTAAGAATGATGAGGTTCAGAAAAGTTAACTGGAGGGTAGAGATAAAAAATGAATAGAGAAGTAAAGTCAGTGGAAATCACACAGTTTGCAGAGCAGATCTGTGATTTAGACCCAAGTATGGTTGGCCCCAAAGCTTTCATATCATTTTATTTTGCTTCTACATTTTAACTATTGTTGATGACAGTTCATTGATACATTCAAAAGAAAACAAGGTGAAAGATTATTTGGAGACTTGGTTGATCTATCACAGAAAACTGACCCAAGAAACATACAGCACAGTGTGAGGAAGAATCTTGTTGCCTGCTGGACTGAATCTGAAATCAACCAAAAGGGAGTCCTGGTAGACAGGCCAGTAAAACATTTTCTGGAAAGATTAACGGGGTTAGACTGTCCCTCATAGTGGATAAGAACTTCTGAAAGTGACCCAGACATAAAAAGGTTTGAGGGGAAACAAGGTTGCTTTTGCCTGCCTGCTTTTGTTCTTTGCTTCTGAATCCATCCACTCTGCTGCTGCATCCTTTGGTGCCATCAGGTCCAGCTTTCTCAGTCTTTTAATGTGAACTAAAGATCAGAAATCCCATTTCCAGAAATCCACCAGGCCCCTAGATACCTAACCAGTACCACTAAAGCTTTCAGAGCGGTGGCCTGAACTAGGTTCTCATTCTTTCCACACAGATTACCACCACTAGACTGCCCAGCCTGCACTGTGTAAACCAATCTAATAGATCATATTTTCTAATATATGTATGTGAGAACATGGGACAGGTCCTTCACTGTCGCATCTCTCCTGTATAGACGTTCCTGCATGTGCTGGCTAGACGTGGTGGGAGTTTTCAGAAAGAGTAACATGTCTAAGATTCTGTTGACAGCAGAACACAGGAAGCAGAGAGGGAGGACCAGGCCCTGCCCTGGCTCTTGAACTCTGGGTGTCAAAGGTTTCTCTGATGCTGTTCTTGATAAATTCTCCTGATTTCCTTGTCAGAGTTAGTTCATATTTATGACCACCAGTCCTTTCATCTCTAGAGTAGGGGTTCCTGCCTGCTGGGAGCAAACTGTTTCCCTTGCTGGAGAATGAGTTGCTGAGTGGCTCCCTTTTAACGAATGAGAAAAGTCCTCTTGGCTGTGGAGAAATGAAGTCAGAACCAGCACCTTACCTGCTTCCGCTTCATCTCTCACCCATCTCATTAATGTCAATGCCCTGAGACTGTCAAATCTGTCCAAGAACCCCAGGCAGGCACTGCTGCCTACACTGGTTCCTAGGAGGAGCACCTGTGACCCCAGCATCTGCTCAGTCGTGTCTGCTGTCCGCCTGTAGCCTTCCCCCATCATCCAGTGTTGTGAAAGAAAGGATCCAGGGTATGAGATGGCTCCCTTCCACCAGGGATCTCAAGACCTTCTCTTTTCCTCCTCATGTGAAGTGTGGCTTCCAGTCTCTCCCCCTTCTAACCTGTCTGATCTTAGGTTCCTTCAAGCTCTTTGTTCTGAATGGTCTCCTTGAACCTGTTATTTTTTTCCCAGGTTACATGGAATCTACTGTCTCCCATTTGCTTTTACCCAGATCCCCACTCCCGGGGCCCAACAGTTCTTACCTCTTCCTTGGAAAGGAAGTGTTTGGAGAGTGAAGATCTAGAGGCATCAGGGGCTGGCGAGGGGGCAGATCCATGAGCGCTGAGGTGCTTATGAACACTTTGGGTAGGAAAGGAAAGGACCAAGGCTATAGCTGGAGATAAGTGGCCAACCTGGAGCTGGTGTTTGCAGAGCCAGCCACTGAGCTGACATCCTAAGATTGGCGACTGAACTCTGAGCAGGCAGGAAAGCAAGACTCAGCCTTCCAGTCAAGTAGTGATTTGTACACTGCATTCCACCTTCTAATTGCTTTTCAAATTCCAGCTGGAATTCTGTAGCGCATGGAGGGGTGGAAATACTGCAGCTAGGGCTGAAGGGGCTCTGTGGGAATGCCAGCTCAGGATGCTAATCTTGAAATGTCATTCTGTTGCTGAGGGTGGGAGGGAACAATACATTTTTTGGAGCAAAAACAACAGCAGCAGTTCATAATGTGTATTATCAAAGTTCTTACTAAAGGATCATGAAAGAAAAGAGGCAAGCAAGAAAGGAGGAATCCCTCCTTAGGCTCACATGTTTGAACACTTGGTCCCTTGGTTGGTGGTGCTATTTGGGAAGATCGTGGAACCTTTGGAGGAAGAGTTTTGATGGAGGAAGCACGTCACTGAAAGTAGTCCTTGAGTTCTTTTGGCTGGCCCATTTTCTGTTCTCTTTCTGCTTTGAGACTGCCCATCTGGCGTGACAAGCTGGCCTCATGCTTCTGTCACCCTGTCTTCTCTACAATGATGGACCATATCCTTTTAGAACTGAGAACCAAAATAGACCCTTTCTCCCCGAAGCCACTTTTGTCAGGGTATTTTATTGCAGCCACAGAGAATTATTTAATAGAGGGATATTGATTCAGGGGCATGACTAAGTGGAAATGAGAGGGTAGGGATATGGGAGAGGAGGGGGTGTCTTCACAGTTATCACCACCACTATCATCATTATCATCACCATCATCACCATCACCATCATTATCACCACCACCACCATTATCACCACCATCACCAC
>NC_022028.1:20756811-20778002 GCF_000317375.1 Microtus ochrogaster | reverse complement strand
CACCACCACCACCATCTACATCACCACCATCATCATCACCACCACCACCATCATCTAATGATATTATGATAACCTACTATTGTATTCTAAACAAGAAACTAGGCTGAAAGGGAACCGATCATCTTTGTTACCCAGCACCATTGCTGTTACACTGAGATTAATTGAAGTTGAATAAAAATAAAACAAGGGGACCAGTCTCAAAAGCAGATGCCCTTTACTAGAACAATGGATCCCAGCAGTCAGTACATGAGAGTGGGGACTGCGTGCCAAGGACAGGTAGGGAAACTATTGGGGTGGACATTGTAGGCTCAAGGCTGAGACATACCAGCGGATGGTTTTCCATGTGTTGCTCTTCTTGTCGGGTATCTCCAAGTGCCTGACTGCCTGCAGATGTTTTGGTTTCTATGCTGACTTTCTCGTCAAGCAGATGTTCTCACCAGTATGCTGAGTCAGAAGTTTCTTAGTTCATTCAAGACTGTTTTAGTCCTGAATCCTGCATTCCAGACCCTGAAAGCATGAAATAGAAATGAGAAGCAGTATTCGTCGGGCTGCTTTCTGTTGAGTCAGGTCAAAGCCGGAAGTTCTCAAGGTCTGTCCTCAGGATCTAAGGGTCAAAAGTCGGGTGACTTCATGTAGCAGGAGTAATTTAGTTTGTTTGCTGAGGTGGGTTGTGTTACTGCTGTCGTGTGCTGCTGGAGACATCTTTGAAAACAGTTCATTAGACAGGGGCTACAGTGAGGAAGAAGAGATCAAAGCTTAGGGGACCTCGCAGGAATGTCCATTTTCTTAATGTGGATCTGGTGATGATGGTGACCTGACCCAGGAGGAACTTCTGTAAAAAGTTTAAAGGACAGGGTGAAAACTTAAATATGAAGATTATAAGGAAGAAAGTTATTATTATTATTCTTATAATAATAAGAAAGGAGTGATTCAGAAGTCAGGGTGGGAGGGAACCAAAAGCCCATCCAAAGAGGAGCTTGATATTTTTTTTTCATGGCTCTTCAGTTTTTGGACCCTATCTCAAATCAATTTGATTCGTTGGTATGGAAGCAGTATTGTTTCTGGAGAAAGGCACAAACCCCATATTAGCAGTAGTGAGGAGGGCTAGGCCTTTTTAGTACCATAGTCACCAAAGAATCGAGCTGGTCCTGATAGAAGCCAAGCAGCTCTGAAAGGTTTTAAGGTTTTTTTGAGAACGGCTGAGGCAGAGAAGTTTACTGGTGCAAAGAAGCCCTCAGTCCAGCTGCTTTTGTTCTGAGGCCTGAAAAATGCCCAGAGAAGAAGCAAAGGGATGAGTTGGATGGTCCATTAGTCCCTTTTCAGAGGTCCCCTGAACTGCTGTTAAGGGGTTGGGGGCTCAGTCTGCTCTAATGGCTTTGCAGTTGGAGAAGGGCATACGTAGGCAGGGCAGCATTTAAAGTGCCTCATAGAAGGGTCAATCTGAGGGATGGGGATAACACTTTACAGGTGGCAAAGGTCCAGAACAGAAGACCATCGTGTAATGACATTGTGCACCCTTGAGGTGTGTTAGGGAGTGGGGTAGCATTCAAAATGTGAGACCATCAGCACATTATAATTCTCACTGAGAGTGTAGTTAAGAAAACAGTTGGGGCAGCTTTGACCTTATTAGAGGAAGAGGACAGACAAGAAAACCATTGAAAGAACCTTGGCAAACTTTGTCATAGGTGTTAGCAGGACTGATGGGCTTGCCACCATTGTAAGGCCATCGTTTGACAAGAGCTTTAGATCTTTCTCATTAGTCAGCATAAATGCAGAATTGGCCATTGGGTATTTTTCGCTATTTGCGAGGAACCTTGAGACAAAGTTAATAAAAGAAAAATTAACATCATGATTATACAACTGGCCGGACCATGTACCAGAATCCTGTAGAAGGAGAAGATAACTGGGTAATGAGATGTTTGTTACATCAGACTCCTGCAGAAGGAACAAGCACCTGGAAGCTTTGGGAAATAAGACAGTTAAAGTCAGCATCTAATTGGCAATTTAGAGGAGAAATAGAATACTATTGGGTCCTTTTATAGGACTGCCTAGCAACATCCCAAGGACAGCTATTGGGTGTCCTGAATAAAGTTCCAAACCTGTAAGTTTGATGGCAGAGGACCTGGCAGCCTCCTCTATTCAGAAAACAAATGGTTGTGGTACAGAAGGCTCATTACAGATATGAGAAATGCCCTCGGGAAAGAGTTGGCTAGCACAGGGTTAGGTTTGGCATCAACATTTAAGAAGATAGGCTTGCTTTTCTCATCTGTGGATAGCCACAGCAGTGCTAATGCAGCCAAAGTCTTGTCCTATGTTTGGATGAACGCGCGCGCGCACACACACACACTCTCTCTCTCCCTCCAGGAAGAGAGTCATTAATGAGAAACAGTTATTCAAATAACGTTTCATGAGGTTGAATACAATGTCTGAGGACTGTGATTTTTTGAACTGCTAAAGCAAAATACTGATCATCCTGGTTATTCTTTCCTCCAGGGTGTTTAAGGCCACGTAGATAGCCAGAATTAATTTTTGTTTTTCTGTCAAGACCAGTGAAACACCTTGTTCCTGGGAGAAACTTGGGTGTGGGAGAAACCTTTGGCTCTTTTAGTCTTTTTTTTTTTTTGGCAGCTATTCCATTTATGTGGGGCTAAGTCAAAGACCTTGCTTCACCTTTCTTTCTCTTGGAGCTGTGGAGCATACTTTTCTTTGGTGTTGACCCTCCTCTTTGTAAACTTGACACTGGTTAGAATTCAGCAGACCGGGTCTCCATGGACTCCCTGCACAGGGATGAAGATGGATGGTTACAAACATTTTAAGGGATGTCCCATAATTCCCTGGAACCTGGTTGACTTTGGAAGGCAAGGGGAGACATATTCTTTTTTTTTTTAAATCCCTCTGATCATATTAATTTAGGCTTCCAAATATGATTATTGAACACCCTGAAGGTCAGTTATACCAATATGCTACTTTATTTGCTGTATAATATTTTAAAAGGCACACATTTATATATACTCACTCATAAATGGCTTTTAGACACAAAGCAAAGAAAACCAGCCTGCAATTCACAATCCCAGAGAACCTAGACAACAATGAGGACCCTGAGAGAGACATACATGGATCTAATCTACATGGGAAGTAGAAAAAGATAAGATCCCCTGAGTAAATTGGGAGCATGGGGATCACGGGGAGAAGGTTGAAGGAGAGGGGAGAGGAAGGAAGGGGAGCAGAGAAAAATGTATAGCTCAATAAAGTAAAATAAAAAATAAACTTGGATTAGACATGCAGTTTAGCTGATTTTTAAAGTTGTTGATCTTTGACCTTAGAAACTTTAATACTATATATGTCATCACTGAGTCTTGCTCTTTATGTGCCTTAAATTACTAACTCAGACCTTCATAACCTGTGTAAACTTTAAATAACTAACTCAGACCTTCATAACCTGCATAAACTTTCTGGCCTTCTTTTCATCTTCTTTGTACACATCCAACCGTTTTAATCTTCATATATATATATATATATAAATATATATATCCTTCTTTACTATAATGACTTCCAGCTTTGCTTCCTTCTAACATTTTCTTTTTTTCTTAATACCATGAGACATAATCTTATGAATAAACTGGTTTACTATTGTTGTGACAATTTCCTTCCTGAGGAAGGGTTAGACTAAGCAATGTCGGTCCCCTCTCGTTCTGAGGTCCCAGTGACAAACCCAAGTTCAGTCTCATCGAAACTCACCCTAGGGAATCAATCAGTGAGATTATTGGTCCTACTGACAGAGAAGTTGGTAAAGGGTTACTGATGAGAGTGTGGGTGACCCGGAAGGAATCACACTGAAGTCTTTACTCAGTATGTATGAGGGTTTTTTTAAAAATAGCTGCATAAATAGATCTTTTTTAGTGTTTTCTTTGTCTATATAAAATTGACTGGGGTGGGCTGTTCATTTCCTCTTTTTGTGAAGGAGTATTAACATTTAATGAGTCCCATCGAGATTATTTTGGGCAGGCATAGCTGAAAGTACAAAAATGGCAGTTGTTTAATTTAGAAGAAATGACAGAAGCCCTGTATTCTATGAGACAGATATTAGCATTCTTTCTTCCTCATTTTATTTTAAAGAAAGAGGCTGGAAAAAGTAAGAATCTTTAAAAAAAAAAATTTGTTTTTAGAAATGCAATAGCAGTAAAAGAAATCATTAGGACACTTAAAATATCTGTATTTATATAATGTTCATTTATATATGAGGCATATTGAAAAGCACAGACATATACTATTCTTATCTAAAGGGAAGATGGTTGTCCAATAGAAAAAATGTATCCTGGAGTAGAGCAGCCATCTCTGAAAGTCAATGTATACCTCCAAGTGACAGGGACTGTGTTGTAGAACCAGAATTGGGATAAGGATCAAGTTGATAATATCTTGACCAGAACTCTACAATTACAATTATCTCATTTATACAAGTAGATTTAAAATTTTTTAAATGAAAAATCTCATATTTTACCTCTGTGGTTGCACTGATTAAATATATTTCTTATCTTTTACAATAATTTAGTTCCTTAAAATTTTAGTTTCATTATGAACAAACTGAAGCTAGACCACGTCATTAACTTTAGTTCTCATAGCACTTACTCAGAAGCTAACCAAACACATCACTAAAAAAGAACAAGCAATAATCGTATGTGAAAAGACAGTCCATCCATACATAATCATTCATAAGATATGCTTTAGTAAGCCAAGATTTTGAGTTTTATTGTTTATTGTGACTGTGTTTCTTATAATCTTCATCCTGAAAAGGAAATAGCATAAAGATTTTTAGGAGACATGCCTGATTGGGCAGAAACAAAAGTGGAGGGTTCTCATGACCGTGTTGGCTTTCTTGTCAGGCAGATGTTCTTATCATTCACTGAGCAGTAAGGTCCTCAGTGTCTTTGAGCTCTTTGTTTTAAGTCATTAACCCTCCAATCCAGCCCATTAATCCATCTGAAGGACTTCCCCTTTGCCATTACCACAGGTGATGGACAGAACAAGGGGTGGGGTCTACTGGGACACTCATACCTCCCCTTGGGGTCTCTCAACTGTAAAAGTGGTTATATGTTTATAGCTTATCCGAGGTCTTTCTTGCATCTCATGTGTTAAGTGCTCAGCAAGCACAAAACTTCCCCTACTTTTTAATATCTTCCTCTGTCCTTCTAAATCCCGCCAAGACCCTGCCAGTCCTGCTATAAACTCTCTAGGAGCTGAGCTCACCCTTCAACTTCAGCTCCCATATATCCCTCCGGTCCCCCAGATGCCTTTGCTCCTGGTCCTTTGCATCTGTGTGTTCTAGCATGATGCTTCTTCCTGAGCTGCTTATTCAAGTGTTGCACCCTCCTTTGTGTGTGTCTGTGTATGTAAGGACACAGCAGCTCCGGGGAAGTAGCCGGTACTCCTCAGCAACTTCTTCAGGTACTTTTTTCCCAACCCAAGACAGTTTCTTCATAGCAGATTCACAAGGCTGGACATTCTAGTACATCACTGATACGAAGGTGCTCTGCTGTGCCCTGTATGACTCAGACGTGTTTGGGTCCTTGGTGCATTTAGCAAGTTAATTGTTCATCAAGGGGCTGGGACACTCACAGACCTAGCCTGACATTCTGACAGCATACCAAATGACTCTCCGTGTTTGATTTATGGACACAGGCTCAGCTCCTGGCTGGCTCATGTCAGCATGGGCTAGAGTGATAAGCACACATTTATCTCCTGGCCTTGATGAATGGCACGGCAGGGCTGTGCTGCAAAGGCAACAGGGCCCACCCCCCGCCCCGCGTGGGAAGGGGACTGTCACAGAGCACATTAGGAAAACCTGATCAGACTCCTTGTGGGAGGACAACGCCTGGATTTAAAAGCTAGAATTTTAATTATCATACAAATTAGAAGGAAATTAATCAGCTCATATTTTATGGCCAGACTCGGAGTGGATCACTGATGCTTAACTTTTTTTATGGTGGATCTTTGATTAATTGAGACACAGCACAAAGGTATAAAGCCCAAACTCTAGCTGCATGCCAATCTCTTCACTTCCTCCCCACTTGCCCAGCGCTGGGAGGATGAGTGGAAAGAGAATACTATATACCAAGAAGACACCTACACGTGCAAATACGGCGCAGTTTGATTTCCCCTGAGATGCTTCTCGGCCTTACCACATTTTCTCAATGTGAGTGTACTAGAATCTTCTGGATCTCACTCCTGTCTTTTGCATGTTTCTCATTGGGTGAAGATTGCTGAGTCACCAGATGAAGGGCAAATTATGGCAGGAGGGTCACTGCAGAGATATCAGAAGCCCACACCCCACTTTCCATGTACCCTACCTTCATGGGCCCTGGACCACAAGAAAACTTGTCAGTTAAAGGATAATTCTCATAATCATCCATGTCCCCAGTATACTCCATTTTCATGGGTCCTTGTATTAAGGGAGGAGAACAGAGAGAATGAGAGAATGAACACACACACACACACACACACACACACACACACACCACTATCAAGTAGGGTATTAGAATGTTTGGATATTGTTAACAGACTGGGGAATCTCCAAAATGGCCATCTGCATATTAAAAAGGCTGAGAACCTTGCTAGTTCTAGGAATCTAGATGCCTAAGCAGCAATTCCAGTCTGGTCCTGGAGGCCTGGAAAATTTCTGGATATTCATTTATCTTCAGTCCACATTAGAAGGCCAAATAAATTAGAGTCTGATGTCAGTAAACAATGACATCATTGTCATCTTCATCATCGTCATCATCACCATCATCACCATCACCATCATGATGTCACCACTAACAGCAGCAGCAGGAAGAGGATAGACATACTCACCAGTGGGAAGTGGAGGCCGGTAGGCAAAACTATTCTGATTTTTCCTCAAACTTTTTATGTATAGGTATCTTGCCAAAAGGAGCTACCATCCTGGGGGTCTGTCTTCTCCCCTTGATTAATTCCTCTCAACAATGTCCTCACAGACTTGCCCAGAGGTGTGTTGCTGGGCGGATTGCATCAAGCTGACAAGATCATGTCCCTGAACCACCGTAAAACTAGGCAGCTAAAGATGTTTCGTTTTTGTTTTTATTTTATTTTTTAATAATATTGGCCCAGTCATCCATGGCTCCAGTGCTACCAGGGCTGATTAAATCTGGGGAGAGCAGAGAAGTTTGGAGAAAAAGTGGGAAGCCAATGTGAGCTGCCTGGACCTCTATAATGAAGAGTTGCACTGCTGTCTTTTTTTTTTTAAGATTTTTTTTTTTATTTATTATGTACACAGTGTTCTGCCTCCATGTATGCCTGCAGGGCAGAGGAGAGCACCAGATCTCATTCATTACAGATGGTTGTGAGCCACCATGTGGTTGCTGGGAATTGAACTCAGGACCTCCAGAAGAGCAGTCAGTGCTCTTAACCTCTGAGCCATCTCTCCAGCCCTGCACTGCTGTCTTAATTGGGGTTTTATTGCTGCGAAGAGAGACACTATGACCACGGCCATTCTTATAAAGGAAAACATTTAATTGGGGCTGGCTTACAGTTCAGTGGCTTAGCCCATTATCACCACGGTGGGAAGCATTGCATCGTGCAGGCAGACATGGTACAGGAGACAGAGCTAGGAGTTCTGCATCAGAGCAGCAGGCCACAGAAAGTGAACTGGCTTGAGATTCTGAGACCTTAAAGCCCACCACCTAGTGATGCACCTCCCCCAACACAGCCACACCTGCCCCTACAAGGCCACGCCTCCTAAGAGTGCCACTCCCTATGGGCCCACCTGTATCTAATGGTTAAAAATTATGTTTGCATCTATAAAGGGAGCACATGTGGGAGTGGGAGGACTTCAGGGGAGAAGAGAGTTGGCTGCTCAAGTTGTCCTCTGACTTCCACATGGGCTGCACTTATAGATGTAAAAATAATTTTCAAGACTTAGATACAGATTAAAAATAATAAGAGCTAGCGTTTTCACCTGTAAATTAGAAAGCTTGTTTTGATGAGACAGGCCCTCTCTTACATTAGTGTGGAGTGGAACAGGTGTGAAGAGAATTTGACAACATGAATACAGCCTAAAAGATAATTATATCTTTTGGCCTATAATTTAACTTCTAGGAAATTATCCTAAGTAAAATTTAAAATACAGAAAAGGCACGATGTGTGAAAATTCATTTACTCAATAAATATTTATTAAGAGCTCACTATGAACCTGATGTTTTTCTAAATACTGGAAATTTAGCATTGAACTAGGAACAAAATCCAGCTTCAAACTGGTGACAGAGATCCAAGGCCCGAGTACCGGGACGGTCACACATTAATAACAGTGCCTTAAAGTGAGTGTCAAGATGGCTGGGTAGGTAAAGGTCCTTGCTGTCATGCCTGATGACTTGGGTTTAATTTCTGGTTTTCAAATGATGGAAGGAGAGAACTACTTCCCCACATTGTCCTCTGTCCTTTCCATGTGCCCCGTGGTGTGTGCCCAGTTAACTTGCGTGTGGAGAAGAAAAGCAATCTGGCAACTGCAAGAGTCCGAGTCTTCTTCCTGCCTTTTAGTTCTTAACTCTTATCCAAGGACGGGACAAACCAGAGCACAAGCAAGTCCAACAGGAGCGGCTGGGGGGCATAGATGTGTCAGGAAAGCTCCTGCCTTGCAAGAATTCTGCAGGGTTGTGCATGCTGGTCACTCCACTCCTGTAGACCAGGATACAGGAGGGTCCCTGGACTCTCTGGTCAGGCCAGTCTAGCCAGTTGGAGAGCCCTAGGTTCAGTGAGAGACCCTATCTAAAAAATAGAGTAGAGACCAATTGAGGAAGCCAACACACACACACACACACACACACACACACACACACACACACACACAACAATAATAACCCAGATCTCTGAAAGAAGTCTGGGACAAAAGATAGAGTCATATGGGCCAGAGGGTATGAATATTCTCATAAGGGTTTCCATTACTCTTTTCTCTCTCCTGGTCTTGATTACACGAGGCCACCAGCCAATGAGGTACAGTGGAGTCGGCATGAGTACTTGATGCCCCAGCAGGAAAAGATGTTTTATAAGGAGCAAGTTTGTGGGGAGGATCCTGTGTGCCCAAGTGGTATATTTCATTTTTGTATGAGTTTGTGTGTGTGTGTGTGTACATACATGCGTGTGCACATGCCCACATACTGGCATATGTATCTGGAGGCTAGAAGTCATCAGTAGGCATCTTCTTCAGTTGCTCTCTATCTTATTATATGAGACCCTGTCACTCACTGAGCCTGGAGTTTACCGATTTGGCTAGAGTGGCTGGCCAATGAGCCCCATGGATTCACCTTTCTCTGAGCTCCCAGCCCCATGTGAACTTTATACCCTTTATATTGAAGTTTATACTCTGAAGTTAACACTCTGAGAATGGACTTCCTGTGAGCAGAGGATCCAAAAAGATGCCCAAAGAGGCAGACTGCTTTGGAGAAATAGAGGGGAAGAGGGAGACTACTTCTATGCTGAATCCGGTGGACTCCATCCACACTTGCCCCCACAGTTCCAGAGCAAGCCCTGAGTGGCTAGAGAAGAATATGGACTGGACAGCACAGCAACACTGTGGAAACTGACCCAGCATCAGGCTGACCACTCCAGAAAAAAAGACAAGTCTTGCCATCTAACCCTTACCCAGCGGATCACTGGCTAAAGCTAGCTGAAAACTGAGAATCCTCCGAGAATTACAACATGATTCAGAAGTGTCCAACATAACCTGAAATTGTAGACTTTATGGTAAATGCCCAGTTCTCAAGGGCAATCAATCAATGTAATCAACAAAGGCCGAGTGAGGCATGATGACGAGGTTGGAGCTCTCTCTCAGTTGACCACAAAGACACCACTGTGGCAGTGACACATGAAACAAGGTGGGGAAGCATTTCTAAAACACACAGATAAATTCACAGTGGCAAAACAGAAATCATAAAGGCAGAAGTTGTGGTGTGTAGTGTTGACTGTCAGCGTGACGCAATCCAGGATCACCTGTCGATGGGGGACTTACTGTCTAGACTAGCTTGGCCTGTGGATGTGTCTGTGGGGGATTGTCTGATTGCAATAATTGATGTGGGGAAAACCCAGCCTAACAGTGAGCAGCTCTGTCTCTAGCTTTAGGTCCTGGACCACTTAGATAGGGAGAAAGTGAGCCGAGTCCTGGCAAGCATGAATGTATTGTTTGCTCTCTGCTCTTCACTGTGAATATGACTGTTTCAAGCTCCTGCTGCTTGTGACTTCCCTGTTTTGATGGAGTGTAACCTGAAGCTATGAGCCTAAGTCAACTCTTCTCCCCTAATTTGCTTTTGTGGGGTGTTCTGTCAGAGCACCTAGAAAGGAAACTCAGACAGACCCCACTGCTAGTTTTAGGACTACAATATGTAAAGTCTGCAGCTAGAAAAATTACTAGGTTGATTTAGCTGAATGGAGGGGCTGGGGCTCAAACTGAACCCAAGTTCAATGAAGACGGAGGAAGAGAAATGACACAAGATGAAAGTAGGGGCAGTGTCCAAAGGTCAGACATTTGTGTAATCTATGTCTGTTGAAGGAGGTTTCTGTCCCACCTGGTCCTGCAGCCGTCCCAAAGAAACACACAGAGGCCTACATTAATCATAAACTGGTTGGCCTATTAGCTCAGACTTCTTATTAACTCTTATAACTTAGCCCATAATTCTTGTCTGTGTTAGCCATGTGGCTTGGTACCTTTTATCAGCGAGGCATTCTCATCTTGCTTCCTCTGTGTCTGGTTGACCACTGCAAACTGAGTCTTTCCTCTTCCCAGAAATTTCCTGTTCTTGTCTCCCCACTTATACTTCCTGCCTAGTTGCCCAGCTTATACTTAGTGCTTGGCTACTGACCAATCAGTGTTTTATTAAAATTCAAGTAACAAATCTTTACAGGGTACAAGACAGTTGTCCCACAGCATATGTCTGTGAAAGAGAAGAAAGAGACCACAGGCCTGAAAAGTTGGAGGCTTCTGCCCTTGGTGAAGAACATATGTTTACAAATGTAAGAATCCTGGAACAGCCCCAGTAACTCTCACTTCAGCCCTTGACAGACACTCCTGCCCTCCGCCCCAGGAACACCAAGCCACGGACCTCACTTACCAACCAGACAAGATGATTGCCACAAGGAAGATTTTGAGAATGGTAAAATGGAGGAAACTGATATGATCTCATCGACACAAATGGCACCAAGGAAGATGTATATGTCCTGCAGTCTGCTGCAAAGAATAAAATCCCAGAAGGTACTTTTCAGTGTAGGAGATGGGGCAATTGTGGAGTTTGAAGTTCTTGAAGGAGAAGAAGGATGTAGAGGCAGCAAATGTTGCATGCTCTGGTGGAGTTCCAGACGAAGGCACTACAGACACAGGCAGCTCGGACTATTACCACTATTGCCACCCTTGGAAGGACACTCTGGAACTCTGCATAGGTGTAAGCAGACTTACTAGAACAGTGAGAGTCGGGAGAAATGACTGATCAGAGAGGGCTCCTGAGGGCCTATAGTGGCCCAATTGCAGGCAAGAGACACCATTTGACTGCTGGCATGGGCCTTGACAACAGTGTCATCCTCCTGTGGAGGAAAAAATGAAGGGTGCAGGAGCAAGGCAGATCAGTAGGGCAATGTGCTGGGGCCCTTTTCTCCAAGGAGCCTAGGGAGGATGGCAACAAAAACGACAAAGAAAATCAAGGCACCATGAGCAAAGCTCAGTAGCCACCTCAGCCCTGGGACCATTATGACTTTAGTTATTGACGCAGAAGCCCAGAGAATGCTGAACCACAAGATGACAGCCAAACAGAAACTGCAAACTTGTCCCCATGGGAGGCTGAACAATATAGGGGTTTGGGAAACACAGGCTTACCTCTCTACTACCATCTGGTTTAGTGACCCTGCAGGAAGAAATGGGTGTGACATTCCCACTACCAGAAATTAACAAAAGATTGGAATTGAGGCTCTTAATTGCTTTTCTCTTCCTGGGTTTTCAGACACACTAGGAGAATCTGCATTGTCTATGCAGCATGAGGTTTTATGTATGTATTTACTTATATGTATTTATTTATTTTTATCTAAAGATTTCCCTTTTTGGTAATGGCAAAAAAATAATGGCCTTTTTGAAAAGCCTTATTTTTCTTAGAGCATCTTTCAGAGTTTTTAAATTGTTGCAGAACTGGTCGAGTTGAGACTTTTAAGAACTTCATTTTTGATTTGTAATAAAAGTTTACAACTAGATGCCCCCCCCAAATACCTGTCAATAAAGGTCATCATCATCTTCATTTTTATCATCACCTTTATCTTCATCATCATCATCACCACCACCATCACCACCACCACCACAATCATCATCATCATCATCATCACCATCTATTGTCATAATCATCTTAATAAAATCTAACCAGGCTGAATGCAAAGTACTATTTTCACAAAAGGAATGATTAACTCTCATCTGCTTGTCACACTAAAATCAAATCCAGCTAAATGACAGATACAACTGTAAGAGATAAAACTAGTACTGTTAAGCGATAGGTCTCACTGTGCATTCAATGCTGGCCTTGAACTAATTATTATCTTGCCTAAGCCCCCACATTCTCCATTGTATCTTACATGAAATTGTCAGGTTTATGGTTGAGAAAGAAACTTGGACTGCTCAGTATTTTCTTCAGTGTAACAAAGCAAAAAGAATCAAGACAAGAAAAGAAAAGAAAAACAAGACCCCCCCCATCCCAGACAGAAACAAACCAAAAAAGCAGACATAGATATATTGAATTTCATTAAGTAAAAAATTTGCATGTCAGATGACACCATCACAAATGAAAAAGACAGGCAACAGAATGAGAAAACACACTTTCAAATCATCTATCCAATAAAGGACTTAAGTCTAGAATATATAAAGAGCAATTACAATTCAATAACAAACAGCAAGTCAATTAAAAAGCAGGCAGATGACTTCAATAGCTAACTCTAAGAAGAATAGTATAAACAATTGACAGACAAGAACACAGAAGGAATCCTCCATGGAATTAACTATTGGGGGATGGAAACTGTGGCTACGTTTTCCTGTTGCTCTGACAAAACTCATGGCAGAAGCAGCTTACGGGGGGGGGGGGCGGGGGGAGGCTGATCCTGGTACACAATCTGAATGTACAATGGTATGGCTGACTTGAGCATTAGTCTGCAGAACGCTGTTACATAGAGTGTCATGGAAGTCACATTCTCCACTGTCACTATTAGACACATGCCCAAGGGGGGTCAAAAGCATATGAACACACACATATATGCCTAGCATTAATTGTTCCTGTAAAGAAGAGGAGATAAGCAACTTTCAAGACTTGATGAGTGGGTAAATGACACGTGACATGTGTGTTAGAGATGAACCTGGAGTCCCAAGGAAATGGTCACACATTTCAAAGTGTTTCTCCAATGCAAAAGCCTTACTTCTGCATGCAGGCAGTGTACAGCCCTATCAGGTCAAACAGAGGAGCCCAGAGGCAAGAGGGTCCTGCTGGGCTTTTATCCCTAATACCAAGAGTCCAGAGCAGCGCTCTAAGTGGCAGAGCCCGGCCTCACTTCTCCTGCAGTTGACTAGCGGGGGCACAGACGATGAGCAAAGTACAACTTTTGAGAGTAAGATGCCACCTTGAGCATGTATTTTAATATCAACAAGTTCCAAGCCTGGGGGGATCTGACTTTCTGCCAAGCAGCTTCTAAAATGTTGTCCCATTTAACCCTTTAATAGAAAAGCCAGTGCATTTCTTTTATAGTCCCCACATAGGCACAAAATGGAATATTACAACTTGAGAAGGAAGTTCTGACCCTTGCCATAATAGGGGATCATCCTTGAAAACATCATGTAAGTGAAGGAACCGCAGATCATTTCATTCTATCTGTGTAAAAGTGTGAGAACAGCAATTGCACTGTGAGTATGCTCATCGCTGTCTGCAGTGGTGAGCGGGGATGTTGTGCGTCTGTGTGACAGGGAGGATGGCTGATCACTGCGGAGAACAGGGCCTGTCTTTAGGGGACTAACACAGTCCTGAAGCGATAATGACGATTGCCTCTTTACTGTGAATGTACGAAGATCTGTTGAAAGGCTTTAACTGTGTATGTTGTATGGTATCGGGTTATATCTCATTAAAACTGTTAAAAATGCCCTTCCCAGACACATTACACTCAAGCTGGCAAAAATCAAAGATCATTAATGCTCTCGGAGAAAAGGAATCCAACATAACACTGCAGGGGAACTATTACTTTTATGAATGCAAATTTCTCATGGAAACAGGAATGGTCTGTTTAAGGGCCCCAAAGAATGGCTAATTACAAACCCAGACGTTACCCAGCAGGAGTCTAAGCAAAACAAAAACATTCTTGGCTGAAAGAAAACTAAGGATTCATCAGCAGTAAACCTGCTCTGAAATGGATGCTGAAGAAATCTCTTCAAGGAAACAAGAAAAAAATCAGAACTTAATGAAAGTGAGCAGGGCCCAGGGAGATGGCTCAGTGGATAAAGCGGAGGATTGCCGTGCCAATGCGAGGGCTGGAGTTCAGATTCCCAAAACCAATGTTCTGCATAGGCATGGTGGCCACCTACCGGGTCATCCCTGCCTTGGGGAGACAAAGACATGGTATCCCCAAGGCAAGTTGGCTAGCTAGACCATCTGGAATCAGCAAGCTCCAAGTTCAGTGAGCGACCCTCATTAATAAATAGTCATCAAAAGCGATTCCTAGCATTAGCATTGGGCCTCCTCACTCATGCGTGCATAAATATATATGCACCTCCTCTCATACACACACATACATGCAAACGTGCACGTATATGCCTAACATGCACACACACACACACACACACACACACACACACACATACATGTGTGTGTGTGCGCATAAATGAAAGAGAACAGAAATAGCTAACAGCATATCTCTGTGTGAAGCTTTCTTTATGATGTAAAGACCAAGAACCATAGCATCAGGGAGATCTGTTATGTGCAAATAGAGATTATACAATGACTCTCAGCCAATGGAGAGAGAACTGAAAAGACCCATGTGACTATAAGACATCCGAGTTTCATTTGCAGTGACAAAATGTTGCAAGACTGCGAAAAATGTCATGAGTTTTAATCCCTAGAAAAAGCACAAAGGAAACACACAGATGTGTCCTAAAAGCTATGCTCATGGCGAGAGTGGGTGTGGGGGGTCACTAGGGTCTCAGAAGTTGAGGAAGTGAGACCCTACTGTGTTTCCAACCACCGCACAGACTTTCTAACTTTTATTTCTCTGTCTTGTTTCCTTTCTATGAAATCAGTCCTACTCATGCACCTCTCCCTCAGCTCGACCCACTGATGGGTCTTAATGAGTCTACAAGAAAGAGGACCTGGAGATTGTGGGGGATGGAAACATAGTTCACAGGAGACGGGACAATATGAATGAATAAGGAAGGATTGCCCATTGAGGAGTCCTGGCCTGACGTGATGTATGATTGAGTCTAGACTTCAGATGATTCTTACAGACTTACAAACCTCAGGCCAAATTTGTCTGAGTTGGTAGAACACCTGGATATTGCCAGAATGAAACCGAAGTTGTCTCCTGGGGAAAAAACGAACTTTAAACCTCACCCTTAAAGAATTCTCTGGGGTAAAGTTCTGAGAATCTGAAGTTTGCAATCTGAAAGTCATTAAACAAGCAAGCGTCCTCAGAAACAAGGGTAGGATCATATTTGAAGACCTTTCCCGGGCTGGGCTTCCCAGATACGAAACGGAAACTAAAAAGCAAGACAGGAGCCAGTCAAAACTGGCAGGCCAAATCTGTGAAAGAAGCAAAGGACATTTCTCACACAAGCAGGATACTAACTGGAGCGGGCCTTGCACTTGGGAGGTAGATGCAGGACAGTCAGGAATTCAAGGTAGTCTTTGGCTTCATAGTGAATTCACAGCCAGCTTGATTCGGTTTCAAATGAATCCCAAGTGGGCTAGGGGGAAGGCAGGGGTTAAGAGCACTCGTTGCTTTTTCAGAGGACCTGGGTTTGGTTCCCAGTATTCAAATGGCTCTCAACCATTCATAAATCCTGTTCCAGGGGAGATTCAGTACCCTCTCCTGACCTCTACAGGCACCAGGCACACGGATGGTACACATATATGCATGCAGGTAAAACACTCATGCACATAAAATAAATACATCCAAAGTAAGAAAGGCAGGAACCATTACTGAATGCACAGCAGCTCCCCTCCAATGGGTGTAATGACTTGTTTTGATGATAAAGCAGGGAATGGTAAAAATACCATCTAGAAGCTGGAACAAAATGGCAGACACTACCCTGATCACACGACCAGCAGACATGTCATGTGTCTTTAGTGGGGTAAGTGGCAGCAAGGATAAGGAGGCACAGCTTCACGTCATGGCCCACGTGAACCTGGTCTGAAAAATTCCCTGAACCTCTCAGGGACTTCGTCTCAGGCAAAACGGGATTCTTGGCTTCTAGGATGAGCAAATGCGTTTTAAGCGTGTAAGTTAAAAGAGAAGAGTTCAGAAAGAAAGTTAAGCTGCACAGAGAACAGGGGTGTGGGCTTCTCCAGAGAGAACCAGGCTAGCTGGGTCTTGGCATTAGCTACCTGTACTATTTTGGTGGCTTTCAACTCACGTGGCAAAGAGTTGTCAAAAAGGCCTTCTTCCTTCTTATTCTACTTCCTTTACATAAGTGAAACTATGGGATAGCTCTGCGGTAACTCGGGTGGGATTATAATCCGATAAGACAAAACCAGGAGCCACAAGGGTTGCACAGGGAGTTACCACCTATCTTTAGCTATAAATGAGATTTTTCTAAGTACTGTTTTATCATTGGACAGGTTCATACATGTGTCATATCTTGATCATCTCTATCCCCACTGCCCCCTTTCTAACTGTCACAAGGTCTGCCCCAATACCTCTCCCCCAAACTTCACAATATCACATAGTTATATCTACCTATAGATATAGATAAAGATATTTCCCGCTAAGTCAATTAATGCTGCCCATACAATCATGGAAGTGGAACTGTCTAGTGTGGCGTGAGTGCCCACCAGTGATCACCCACCAAAGGGAAATAAAATGGATCTCTGGCGAAAGAAGAATGTCATCTTTCACCCAGTCAGCTAGGAAGGCAGACAGGCCTTATGCAAATTTTATTAACCATGTTGGAATGCTTCTTTCTTCTCAGGTGGGAGATTTTAAGTAGACTCCAGCGTGGGAGCCTCCTTCCCTTTCCCATGTCCCCATTACTTCCTCTGTGTTTTATTTAGCCTCAGTCAGACATGATGAAAAGGGTCCTTCTTCTTTGTTTTCTTCTGTATATCGTTCCACTCTCACTGTGCAAAACAAGAAAAATACAAAGTCCGTACTGGGGCATATTCTGTGAGGCAGCTGTTGGCATGCCTCGAGACTGTTGAGCACAGAGACGAGGAAAGCTGATGAACTCTAAGGAGAGACCAGGGAAATGTGGGCTGCATGCTGAGGATGTTCAAGGGAAGTACGGTGATCCCATACGAAGGTTAGAGTTCGGAGCATGGGATCGTACCAGCGGCTGCCTCTTTGTTTTGACAGACATGTAATACTAAAATAAGATGTAGGCTGTGAGGAAAAGGGCAGGAGTGTCAACCGAGAGCTCTGCGTTGCAGCTCCATTTTCATCCATGCACCTCAATGTACTCCATAAACAGTAGACAAGCGAGGAACAATTCACTGTCGAGGGCTTGCCTAGCGCACGTACAGCCCCCGTGTTCAATCCCCACCACCAGAAAACCAATCAAAACTAAACACAACAATGGCTGGGAAATGTGACAGGAAGAGGTCCCAGGACAACCTCCTGTACCACTCCAGGTGCACATGCTCAGATGCAAACGGCTATGTCAGAAGTGTAACCATGAAGGATGCCACAAGGGTGATGGTTGTGGGACCCAGGGATGGCATGGCTCTCCAGACTGTTAAAAGGGAGATGAAAGAAAGGGACTTTTAGTTTGGTCCCAGAAAGGAAAGTAAATGAGATGATCCTTCAGACAATGAACTTTATTAGGGCAGAGGGGAGGCTCACGTAACCATTGAGGTCATGGCTGGGGCATGAATTTGGGGAGCATTGTGGTCTGCAAATCATGTCCGAGGCAGCAGTAGCATGATGGGACCATAAGGTGGGAGAATACTGTAGACAGAGTTGGCTTCCGGCCATAGAGTATGAAACCATCTGCTGTGTACTGCAAGGCGGAGTAGATAGAGAAGGCGCCATGGGAGCAGGCATGAGAATGCACCAGCCAGGGAGACAGAGGAAGAGAGAAAAAGGACAGATAAATGATAGAGTGGAAGCCAGAGACCCCCTAGTTTGATAAAGTTTCTCCAGGGGTGGGAGCCTCGACAAAGCTCAGAGCCAGTTTCTCGCAGAGATAAGGAAGCACACTGGATTACAAAACCCTGTTATTTCTTAGAGCAGTGGTTTCACCTGCAGGCCGTGATCTCCATATATATCAGATACCCGTATATATGGATATATAAACATTGCTGTTCATAACAGTAGCAAAATCACAATTATGAAGTAGCCACAGAAATAATTTTATGGTTGGGGGTCACCCCAACGTGAAGGACTGTCCTAAAGGGTCACAACATTAGGAAGGTGGAGAAACACTGTCTTAGCAGTGAAGGGTTTCTCAGGTCTTTGTCTCAAGGGAGAGACTGGGGTGGGGGCAGATACAACCTCAAAGTGACAAACCTGTGCTCGAACATGGATGGGGCCATGGTGTGGCAAAGTCATAGGAGACACCATAAGGCAAAGTCAGAGGAGATCTTCCCAGTTGGAAGATGGGCATAAGTCTCTTTGCTAAAGGCTCTGGAGATAGCACAAGACAGGAACAGACAGGTAACCCTTGCTTTGCTACACCATGGTTGGAGTCTGTATGAGTAGCTTGTTTGGAATATAAGTTTGGCAATTATTTTCTTTGCTGTTTTTACTAACATGTACTGATTACACTTAATAATGAGTTTCAGTATATTTTCATACATGCATATAATACATCTTGATCATATACATCCCTCTCCACTGCTCGATTTTCTCCCTCTCTCACTGATCCCCTTTCCCTTCTTGAACAGTTCCCTTTCTGTTTTCATATGCTGTTTTTAAATTGGTGACATAATGACTTCCATTGACATTGTTTCCAGGAGTAGGCACATCTTATCAGTGACTATATCACTGAATAAAACGTATCTTCCTCCCCAGAAACCATGAACTCCCATAAACCCTCGGGGAGGGGCAAGGCTAGTGAAGCTCCTCTGCATCCATGATGGTGTATTTACGGTGCAAGTATTTTCTATAAAGATCCATACAGTAAATACTTTAGGTTTATGGTTCACATGAGCTCTGTAATAATAACTCAGATCTGTTGTAGCAGGAAATCAGGTACAAAAGCCACATAACTAGGTTGGCAGGGCTGTGCTCCAATGAAGTTCTGACCCTAAATAGATTAAGGTCTGGGTTTGGGCTGCAGGCAGTTTAGTCTCCAGTTAACCTATCCTTAGCTAACCCGAGTGCATAATTTTACACACATACCCTTCTTGCAAACATTTGTGCATATAGATGCATATGTATTGTATGGTCCTACATAATGTTTCTAAATACAGATGTTCATAATTTTCAGTTATTCAACCTAAAAAATCTCCAGCTCCATAATGGTGCAAATATATTATTTCTTCAGTAGAAATCATATTATTTCTTCAGTAGAAATCATACTTTTGGTTTTGAATCTGAATTCTTTTCCTAGTCTAATGCTTCTAGGACCCATTCTTTTATAGTAATGAGCAGGAGGAGTGAACCTCAGATTTCAGTTGGTCATGTGATCTCCGGGGAAGCTGCCAACAGATACTCTATAGAGCACTATGATGCTAAGCTGGGATGCTCAATAACTTTGGTGTAGTGTGGGGAACAGATGAAGTTCTGAGCAAATGTGTTTTATTGACTCACAATGCCTCAGACCCATGGAAACGGGAAAGCCTTCTCCAGGTCAGGCTCAGAGGAATGGCAAAGCCTTCTCTTGGTCTGAGTACTGATATTGATGAGCAGTTGACCGTGTGTGTGTGTGTGTGTGTGTGTGTGTGTGTGTGTGTGTGTGTGTGTGTGCAGGAAGTTTCAATACAGCTTCCTCCTCTGGGATGACTGCAACCTGAAACTACTTCCCTTCAGATCCCTACTGAGATGAGTTACACCCTGTCTTAGTTAGGGTTTCTGTTCCTGTGAAGAGACACCATGGCCACAGCAAGTCTTATAAAGGAAAATATTTAACTGGGGCAACTCACTTACAGTTCAGAGGTCCATTATCATAACAGTAGGGAACATGGCGGCATGCCTGATTTGTTCCTTTTGCTCAGACTAACTGCACACAGTTAGCTCATTTTCACCTCATAGCAAGTTGAAACTGGACTAAAGGCATTTTGCAAATAGATCGTAAGTTTAAAACCTTACAGCTATGCACAAGGCCAGAGTCGCAGGTGTCCAACCAAGGCTGCTACACAAAGCACCCTAAGCATAGCATGCCAGTTCCTCTCTTGCCAAATCTAGCTGACAAAAGACCTATGTCTCAAAGTTTGTCTCTGGACACTGTGCCCCCAGTCACAATGGTCACAATATTACACCTGAAACCCTGAAGCCTTGTGTTGCCATGGTAGGAATGCACTTTTGGCCAGTGAGAGGTAACTCTTGTCATTGTTTTCATTGAGTCAAGCCTCTGGGATGAGGAGAGTTTCTAGGCTAGAGGAGAAGGAGCTAAGAGGAATCATAATCAGGACAGCAGAGTTAGAACAGAGGCAGAACAATAGAGAGACGTGACAGGAACACACACGTGTGAGCCTTTCCCCTCAGATTAATAGCTATCCTAAGTTCCCTTCCGCTGCTCTGTCGCTTCTAACCAGAACTCTGGAAGATCTGCTTGCAGAACAGGCCTCCCAAGCTGTTGATAGTAAGGAAGGCATAGCATAGTGGTAGAAGCATGAGGCAGCTGGCCACATGGCATCCACATTCAGATAGCAGACAAGGTGAATGCAGGTGCTCAGCTCACTTTTTCCATAGGATGGTCCCTCCTGCATTGCAGCTGGATCTTCCCTGTAATGTGAAACCTTTCTGGAAATACCTGCACAGACACATGAAAAGGTGTGTTTCCATGGCCATCCTAAATTCATTCAGGTTGACCA
>NC_022028.1:20738685-20756711 GCF_000317375.1 Microtus ochrogaster | reverse complement strand
CTTTGGCTCATTTTCTTTTTTTTTTTTTCTTTTTCGAGACAGGGTTTCTCTGTGGTTTTGGAGCCTGTCCTGGAACTAGCTCTTGTTTTTCTCTGTGTAGCCTTTGGAGCCTGTCTTGAAACTGCCTCTGTAGACCAGGCTGGCCTGGAACTCACAGAGATCCTCCTGCCTCTGCCTCCCGAGTGCTGGAATTAAAGGCACGTGCCAACACTGGAAAATTTTAATTAATTAATTAATTATACTTAATTTTATGTGTATGGATTTTTTGCCTGCATGTATGTATATGCACCCCATGCATGCTTGGTGCCCACAGGGGCTAGAAGAGGGCATCAGATTCCCTGGAAGTGGAGTAAGAGAGACAGACATTTGTGAGCAGACACATGTGTGCTGGGATCAAAGCCTGGGTTGGCTTCTCTGCAGGACTTGACAGCGTTCTTAACTGCTGAACCCTATTTTCAACTCCAGGCTGTAGCTACCTTTCAATGCACTGTCAGTTACTAGAGGTCTGTTTTCTTCCAGGGAGCGTCACCCTTTGCGAACATATTCTTTCTCTCAGCTTTCTTTTCTCATCTCTTCTTAGCTTCTCTCGGCTACTTGGCATGCACTGCAGGGGTGCAGCAGCCTGCAGGTGAATGTCACCACTCCCTTCCTTTCTAAAGGTCCACTTTCACTCTTGCCCCCAATAAAAACTTCCAGATAGAGACTCTGGCTCATTTATAGCAGGTGCCTTGCTTTTTCCAACATCGGAGACTCGGTAGGTATCAAGGTATGGTTGCTTGAATAAGAATGGTCCTCCCATAAGCGAATATATTTGAATGCTTGGTCCCCATTGGTGGAACTGCTTGGGGAGGAGTAGGAGGTGTAGTCTTTGGGGGAAGGTATATCACCAGGGTGGGCTTGGGGGATTCAAGACTCATACCGTTTTGAGCTAATGCTCTCTGTCTCCTACTGTGGTCCATGATGTCCCTGCTCAGCTGTTTCTGCTACCATCCTTGCATTCTATCACCATAGATTCTACCCTGTGGAACTACATGTCTGTTTTAAATGTCTTTTTTAAAAGTTGCCTTAGCCAAGGCGTTTTCTCACTTCAATAGAAAGGTGACTAAGATAGACGCTGGCAGCGTAGGGTGAGCTATTGATGTGAAGATCCTGACCTTGTTGGCTTTTAGGAGGACTGTAGAAACCTCTGGAATAGAAAAGTGGTTGAAGCTTGTATCAGAGTAGAACTGAGAGCAATGAGGACTGTGGAGGCCCAGCTCAAGTTCTAGAGGGGACCAATATTGACAATGGGGCTAGAGACCATTCTTGTGACACTCTGGAAAATAATGTGACTGCCTGCTGCTCTTGTTCTCAGAATTTTCCTGGGGCTAACTTGAAAAATAAAAGACAGATTTCTTTGGTGGAGGCGATTTCAAGACAGCTTAATATTGACTCTATCCCATGGTTACTAGTAACTACGCTTATGCAGGTCTACAGTAAAAAGCAGCACGCAAGGCAAAAAAATAAAAAATAAACAGCTTGAAGAGAAAAAGAGCACCATGAAATTTAATGTTGCAGCTAAGGCTCATGCCAGGCCTGATCTGCACTGGGATAAAGGGAATGGCTCCCTCAGGATGAGACACCACCCAGATAAGCTCCCAGACTGAAAAAGAAAAAGGCACCAAACCTTCATGTGATTGGACATGACTGAGCCAGGTTCCTGTGACCAGGGTCTTAGCTGGTGGCCCTAATCTCAACCCCTGGCCTTAGAAGTGGTTTGCTTGGCTTGGGCTGGAAGTTCATAGGAAGCCATGTGTCACTTAAACACTTAATCATCACTGCCACAGCTACCGTGGCACTAGCGGAGGAGAGAGAGGAGCGGAAGAGGAAGAGGCTGGGGAATCATTATTCAAAGGGTAAATTAGCGAACACTTATGTGGCAGAAACTGGAAAAAGAACTGTCTATCAGCTCTCTTCACACTGACGTTTATGAGTCAGGCTTTATTATCCGTATTGTGCGGAATTAGACAGAGACTCAAAGAGGTCAAGTCAGGTCACAGAGCCGCACACGGTGGAACTGAAATGTGATAGGCATTTTGACTATACCGTTGAAGGGGCTGTCCCTCCTCTACTCCAGTTCACCTTTGACCTCGGAGCTATTCAGTAGCCAGATGAGCTCCCTGGTACTGGAAGTGATCAGAGGCTGCACAATAGTCAGGAAATAGTGGGCTTTATCTTTGCCTATTTCATACCACAACCAAGACTGAGATCCTACGAGCCTGATCAGTACAGCAGCCTAAAGCAAGGGGAACTCAGACATGGAGCGGTTTCCATAGTCGTGGTGTATGACATCTGCTGTAGTGTCATCCCAATCTTTCTTGTAATGGACAAGTTCAAAGCCGCATAAATAGGTCTGGGGAGATGGCTCTGTTGGTAAAGTGTTTGTCAAGCAAGCTTGAGAACCTGAGTTTTATCCTTCTGAACCCGTGTGCTGCTGCTATTGTTGTTTGTTTAGTTTTTGTAAAGGTTTAATGACACACGCTTTCCAGCTCATTGCTGGGAGACAGAGACAGTCAGATCCCTGGGGCTAGCTGGGCGGTGGTGGTCCACACCTTTAATCCCAGCACTCGGGAGGCAGAGGCAGGCAGATCTCTGTGAGTTCGACCAGCCTGGTCTACAAGAGCTAGTTCCAGGACAGGCTCCAAAACCACAGAGAAACCCTGTCTCGAAAAACCAAAAAAAAAAAAAAAAAAAAACAAACAAAAACAAAACAAAACAAAAAAACCCACCAGATCCCTGGGGCTCACTGGCCAGCCAACCTAGCCTACTTGACAACCTCCCAATGAAAAGCCCTGTCTCAATCAATCAATCAATCAATCAATCAATCAATCAATCAGGTGGATGGTGCCAGATGAGTGGCACCAGAAGTTGTCTTCCAGCCTCTCACAGAGGTACAACCAAGCACGCACACGTACATACACACACACACACACACACACACACACACACACACACATACACCACACCAATGAAACAATGAAGATCACCACTGTGCACTTGTCTGGAAAGTGCTCATATTTAGGAAGCACAAGGCTTCAAATGAACTTCAGGTCTAGGCAAGGAAAGTACTTCCGTGGTCACATGGAGTGGTTTGCATATGCTCTCCCAAGACCTCTGGTTTTCCATACCGTGTGAATAGACAGAGGCCCCTATAGATGCGACAGGACAACTGACATCAGTTCCAACTGAGTTCTCAACAGCTCAGACTTCTATCCTTGGTTTTCCTTTCTCAACTGTGGCTAGCTGGCTTGACCTGGCTAATTGCTGGACAAGGTCCCTCTCGGCATAAGTAACAGGATTGTATCCAAATAGTGGCCCCCGAATCTTACCTGAGTGGATGGAGTGCACGTCCTCAGGAGTTGTCGCTGAGACGTAGGTGCCTGCCATCGACTGCTCTGTCTTCCCATGGACAGACAGACTGTTTCTCTGGACTCTTCTTTGTCCTGGGTCTAGCTCTGAGGCATGGTGTGGATAGAGTCTGGAGACGCCCTGCTCATGACAGCGGCTCAGCCACGCATTATGAGGTCAGTTCTGGCCTTGAGGAAACCTGGTTTTTCTGAGCTGGACAGGTGATGGTAGGGTGGAGTACTTCCAGATGTGACATAACCCAAAGGGAGTAGTGATGTGAGAGGAACTGCCATCTTACACCCATCCCGACCCGGATGCCTCGTGTGAGCTGAGAATAACCTCTGCCAGGCTTGGTTAGCGCACTCAGCTGCACGGCTGTGCTACGAGTCTCCAGAGGCTCCTGTGATTAGCACCAGAAGCCATTTAATCCAAGGGCAAGTTCCTCATTGAAATTAATCTTCAGCACAGCATCGTAAAGCTGCTGTGATATCAGGGGCAGCGGATGGGAGAGGAGCAGAAACTAACCGTGTTCTAAGATGACCCTGAAGTCTTGGACTGTCCACTGCGATGGCCCTCCTGTTGGGTGGCCAAGAGTGTCCTCTGAATGTCTGCACAGATACAGGGGTGACCGTCTGAGTGTCCTCATAGCTCCAGATATGAGCCACATGACTGCCCATGCGGCTCTAGAGGTGACCCTTCAACTGTCCCTGCCACACCAGAAGTGACCCACCTGACTGTCCACACAGTTCCAGAAGTGGTCTTCTGTTAGCACAGCTCCATAGTGACCATCTAAGAGTCAGAGGTGACACACCCAACAGTCTGTACAGCTCCCGAGGTGACAGCCTGGGTCTGCGCTGCCTCTCTCCCACCCAGCTTCCGAGCATTCCTGACTAGTACGGTTCTCCACACTTTCTCTGAGAGTGATTTTACAGTCATGGGAGCCACTCAAAAGCTAGAGACCAGCACTGCACATCCATCTTAGAAGTGCTGGGGTACCCTGGGCCCTGTTCCTTTCTGTTGCTAAGCAGCGTACTCAGGGGAGAGTTTCCCTTGGTTTTACATGATGCAGCCCATGACATGCCTCCGTGGCTTACCCACACTTACTGCCCCTCCCTCATGTGTGTGGCTCTTCAGGGCAGAGTGTGCTCAAGCTGAAGCATCATATCAGTCACATGTACCATCTTGGTGGCTCTCCAGCTGCACCCCAATGTGTTGCCAAGAACTTTTATTGTCTTCCTTCTTCTTCTTGGTGAGACTATAGGGTGACTTGGAAACTCTCTTCCTTCAGAACAGAATCGGATAAGATCAAACCATGAGCCACAAGGGTTCCCCAAGGGAATGTAGTTTTTTTCCAACATGATAGTTTTATTAATTATTTGGAAATTTTGTGCAATGTACCCATCACACTCGCTCCCCATTCCTCCCACATCCACCCTCCCACCCTTGTAGCCCCCCAGTTTAAAACAAAAACCCAAATCCCCACCAAGTCCAATTTGTGTTGCCCATATATTCGCTGGAGCATGGTTAAACTCCTAGAGGCCCATCCCTTTAAGAAAACTGAACCTCTCACCCTTGACAGCAGCCATGGACTGTGAATAGCTACACCTCAGCATCGTTCTCACAGTTTTCAATGATTCTCTTCCTGTCTGGACTGTGTCTCTCTCATTCTTTTTGAGGGAGAGGACAGGTTGTCACAGAAGCCTTCAATGTCTCTCATTCTCAGTTATTGGCCTGCAGTCATTGATTCCACTGCAAAAGAAGTTTCCTTGTCCACATCATCCAGAGGCAGCATGGATACGGTTGCCAGTGGCAGCACTCGATTAGGGACATCATCATGACCTCCAGTGGCAGCAATGAACCACAGACATCAACACGGTCTCCAGTAGCAACATGGACTAGGAAGTGGACCATTCTTCAACTTAGATATTTTGTGGATGCTCAGAGTCAGGATGATCATGCATTGGGGCAGCATGTCTGGTGGCGGGACCTTCATGAGCTCCAGGCTGCTGTACACTACTCTGCGCTTGGCACTCCCAGCTGGTACCCTGGACAGGAACGTCATGGTTGCCATGTGTGGGTAGTGCTGTGGCCCAGGTGGCAGCAGCAGCAGTGGCTCCACTGAGGGTGGAGTGGCAGCTCTGGCCTAGCAGATGGTGACGGGGCCACTTGTGAAAACTTCATTCTTTTACTCACCTTGCCATACTAGTATACAATTTCTTGTCTGGAGATTGCCTGTGTAAAGACCTATGGCAGATACACACGCAGGAAAGAGGTGTAGTCTATGACCAGTTGGAACCACAGAACTTTCTTGGCTGTGACATTATTGAGATGCTCTGCTTTCCAGAGTCCCTGTCTTTCCTGTAGACACGTGCCTTGTTGACTGTAGTAAACAACAGGATTTAGAGGGCTGGGTGAAGCCATTTATTCTGGGCCAGGGTGTTGTCACAGTGTGGAGAGCTTTATGCTTGGCATAATCACAATTGTGCCATGCAAGATCCTTTAACGCTGCAGTGGTTGGCTGTCAGAGCCAACTTGTCTGCCCTTGTGGAGACTGATTGCTGTCCTCTGGTGCAGACGGTCCTGAGGAAGCTGGGATGTAGGTGGGTGGTTTCTTCTCATCCTTTGCCTCTTTAACTTACAGAAGGGAAGGAATGTCAGGAGAACTTGGGTTGATGTGCAAACAGGGAAAGGCTGCTCCTTACCCCTGAGTTGTCCTCTGAATTCCTAGGATATGGCAACTGTTACAACATGGCCAGCAAGGGGGAAAGAGACTACCCAAGGGAGGAGATAGAACAGAACCAAAAGGGGAGGAGAGGAAGTCTCAGGGTAGAGGATCTCCGGAAGCCTACCAAAAGTCAGACCCAGAGGGCAGCCCCCAACCACACACACAGTGGATTCCCACATCTGGGCTCTTCCCTTGGCTAAAGCCAGAAGGGACTCAAAGAAGCTGTATGCCAGAATAGTCCTGCCAAGCAGCAGCCACCAACCCTAAGGGAGAGACTGCAGGCAATCCAGACCACAGTTGTAGTACTGGTTGGTTTTTTGTTGTTGTTGTTGTTTTCTTTGACACAACCTGTGTTACTCCCTGCTTCTGCTTGTTCCCTGCCTTTGGTGCCGGCCACATGGGGACCCTTCTTCCAAGGCCTTCACTCTGTCAGATGCCCCCTCCTCCACCCCTGCCAAGTTGACAAACACGGGCCTGAGCTTCCCCTGGAAACAGTGTAACATAGGCTTGTTTCAGAAGTTTCCCTCAGGCCTAACACAGACAGAATCAAACTTTCTCCTTTGGCTTTACATTAAATGGGAGACAGAGGAAGAAAGGCAGAGAGAAAGAGACGGGGAGAGAGTAGCTGAAGGGGGTCATATAAATTAGGTTCTTGGCCACCCCTGAACCTGTGGAGAGGGGGTAACTTGGGAGGAGGAGGTGCCTGGAGAAGACGCCCTGTAGGGCTCCCTGCTTGGGAAACTCGTCTGTGGGGAACTGAAGCACCCAGTCCATTTCACTGTCAGTGAGAATCACTAACACTAACAGTTAGTAGGCAATGGTGTGCTTTGGTGGCCATGCCACTGATGACGGCTGATCTTCTTGCAGCTGGGGCTGCAATCTTTCCTTATGAGAGAAGACAGGATTCTTAAATAGGTGGACAGTTAGGGAGAGAGGTCCTGGGTGGGGTCAGACAGACATCTGAGAGCTTTAGAGCCCAGATGGTTCTCTCTGGCACTCTTGCCCCAAAGAAAAGCCCTCATTGCTAGGCTTTTTATTCCTCTGGCAGGCGCCGGACTAACTCCCAGCCACCAGGCTGGCTTTCTCCACCATGTTCCTGCCAGCCAGCACAATATATGCTGTGTGTGGTCTTGGTTGAGCTAATTCCCTTCCCTTCACTACTGTGCTTCCAACATCAGATAGCCTGATGGGTTGGGTGGGGTGGGCTTTCTTCTCCAAGGAGATTTCAAAGGTCCCACACATGAACCACCCAGTCAGATCCCTGCTGTCATTTAAAATGACCCAACTGGCCAAATGTATCCACCTGGTCTTACTCAAGAGGGAGAAATGGAGGCACGTTCTGTCCCATACCCTATCAGAACGATATACACAAACCCATACTCCCCAGGAGGCAGATCGTGTCCCTCTCTGGACATGCCCATTCTATGCTGTGTTATGCAGGGGCGAATGTATCTGATTTGTATCCTATGTATGCTGTCTTTGGGGCTGCCAGATATCTGGTGTGGGGTGGACAACAGGTCTCTTGTCCTGTAATTCCTACATTGATGGAGAAGTGGGAAGAAAGTTAGCAGGCAACACTCACCGGGGTAAACGCTGTGTGTTCCGTGCATGGTTTCCAGCCCTAAAGTCAATCAAATCCTGGGGAGAACTTCATTGTTCAGACTCCACAGTGGGTCCTGCTGAGAAGGCCATGCAAGGATTCAATTCCTCCACTCGAGACCCTTGTCTAATTCAACCATAAGGGACTTCACTTCTTGGCGTCACTGCCAAGAAATAAAAAGGTAAATTAGTGAGTAAAGAAAGTGTGTGTGTTTGTGTATGCGTGTATGTGTGCACGTGTGTGTATTTACATGTTTTTGTGAGTGTGCCCATGTGTACATGTGTAGGCTAGAACTTGATGCCATGTAATCTTCCTTAGTCATGTTCCATTTTATTATTTGAGATAGGGTTTCTCACCGAACTGGTATTCACCCATTCCCCACTGGCCAGTGAGTCCTAGGAATCCTTGTGTCTCTACACCCCCAGTGCTAGGATTATAGGTACACACTCCCCACCTGGACTTTTATGTTGATGCTGAGGATCCAAACTCGGGTCATCATGTTTGCATTCTTAGTTTATCGATCTTCCCAGAACCTCCTAAAGAGTTTGTTTAATTTAAAATACATGAAGCAACCTAGTATTAAAGCACAAACATTGAATAGATATAGTAACTTATATCTATGTAAGATTATATCCAAAGACTTTTCAAGTGGAGAGTTAGGCTGGGACATACAGAACATCACGAGAAAGTTGTGGCCAAGTCTTGAGAGTGGAAGACTTTAAATAAATTCAGATGAAAAAGGATAAGTTGCTTTGGCAGCTGTATCCCTCTGTCATATACATAGGCGGCTCCCCACGACGGAGAGCTTTGGCGATGGTAAGAAAGCTACTCATGTGCACATATACCTCTTTCTCCTCATATGTCTCTGTCTCTTTTTCTCTCTCTGCCCCCTCCCCCTTGTGTGTGTGTGTGTGTGTGTGTGTGTGTGTGCGTGTCAGAGGAGTCAAAAGCCTTGTTTTTCAAGACAAGGTCTCTCATTGAACCCATCTGGTTTGTAATGAACCTAAATTGGGAGCTTGCCAATTAGGCTAAATTTGCTGTCTGAGGAGCTTCAGGAATCCTCCTGCCCCAGCCTCCCCAGCTCTGGGATAATGGCACTGACTCCCAGGCCAGCCTTTGTGTGGGTACCGGGGCTGGCACGTTACAGCTTGCCCATCTCCTCCGCTCCACTCGTCTCTCTTTGTGGGTACCACTGAGTCATTCACAACGCTCCTTCAGCCGATATACAAAGGTGGGCCTCATTCTCTGGAGGGTAAGGATGCTAAACTGTAGATACACACCTCACGGGGACCAACCTCTGCCAGTGAGGAACTTATAACAGATTAAAGCTGCATACACCACCTGATCCCCAGCGTTCCTCCAAAAGTGAGTGAATGCTGCATATCCTCTCCCAGCACGGACTGGCAGACCTTTCAGTATTTCCAGACCTTTCTTCCACTTGGTCAGGGCCTCTCCCGGCTCTGGTTGCATCAAATGACTGCTGCAGAGAACTCTAGAATTGGGGCTCTGGGCATATTAGGAAGGGACAACTAACCCGAAACCACTTCCTGTTGACTTGTTCACACACCTTCAACACATTTGCCTTTTAGGGCTCCCTGGTGTGCTAGGAATCACAGAACGTGAAGGTGAAGACAGGAAATACCAGCCTCCAAGAATTTACCATTCACTAGAGGACACTTTCAAATCTCTGAAGTACAGGGAAATGGTGGTAAGCATCACCGCGAAATAAACACTTAAATAGAGAAGAAATACAAACAGCCTTGAGAAACCCAAGAAACCTCCTCAACTATGCTTCCATCTCTCCCTCTGGAATGAGCCTTGGCTCCCACCCACTCTGCACCGTCTCTAGCCAGCTCCTTTCACAGAGCCCTGCATGGCTCCATCTTCCTGGGCTCTCCCTCATGGAGCTCCACGACGTTCCCTGTGGTCTTCT
Source organism: Microtus ochrogaster (assembly GCF_000317375.1). Classification (NCBI taxonomy): domain Eukaryota; kingdom Metazoa; phylum Chordata; class Mammalia; order Rodentia; family Cricetidae; genus Microtus; species Microtus ochrogaster. The sequence continues at coordinate 20,747,066 of NC_022028.1, read as the reverse complement.
TGAATGAATCCTGTTCCTGAATCTAAAGCAGAGATCCATAGCATGCCTGCACCAGTTCATTATCTTGTTGCTGTGATAAAAGCAACTCATGGAAAGAAGGGTTGCTTTTGGCTCAAGACTGGAGGGTACTCACCTCCAGAGGACATTGCAGTGGAATCTTGAAGCTGCTCACCCCACTGCCTCCACAGGCAGGAAGCAAAGAGAAATGTATGTTGATGCTCATTTTCCTTTCTCCTTTATTATTCAGTCAGGGACCTCAGATCATTGACTGAACCACCCACACTGGGGTGGGTTTTCCCACAAGGGTTAACTCAAGCTAGGTAACTCAAAAATACACAGGGGCTTGTTTCCATGGTGATTCTCAGTCAAATTTGAGAATGGGACTGGAAAGATGACTCAGCAGTTAAAAGCATTTGCTGCTCTTGCAGAGGACCTGAGTTCAGTTCCCAGCACACAGGTCAGGTGACTCATGAATTACCTGCAATCCAGATCCAGGGGATCTGATGTCTCTGGCTTCTGCAGGTACTGGCACACATGTGCACATACTACACACATACGTGTAACTGAAAGTTAAATCTTAAAAGATAATGAACCATTGCAAGACTAGTGGATGCCTAGAACTGTACATAGTACAAAACCCTACATATTCCATTTTTATCTGTATATGCAACCGTGAAAAAGTTTAATATGGAGATTAAACACACTAGATTACCATGAGCCATAGAAATCTCAGGACGTCTCTCTTAGCTCACTGAGAACATTTGCCTTTTCATTTATGGCAGCGCCTTGTGGCTTCTCTTTACACACCCAGCCCTGTTACCCTGCCTATGAAAGATGACATAAACACAAGCACTGTAATACTGGGGCAGTACCATGCACGACTACTGACTGACTGCCTGTTGTGCCGCATTTTCCTCTGACTGAAGCAGCCCTCCCCCACAAGAACGTCACACAACAGTCACTAACACGTGAGTGGTGTATTCAGCTCGGGTGCTCTGGACAAAGCAATGATCCTTGCAGCTAGGATGTAGCAGTAGATCATGGCACTGAATGAAGTTTGAACATTCTGAATTTTCATTTCTAGACTATTTCACGTTATATTTTTTTAGACTAATCAATGACGAGTGTGTATTTTCAGCGCAGAAACTGCATACCTGGGAGCGATGGAAAGTGAAAGCGAGAGGCCACCCAGGTTTTCTGAAAGAAGCCTTGGCCTCTCAGCAGGACACCTGAGCCCTTCTTCCTTTATCCGTCCCTCCAGCTTCACTGTCCTCACTTTTCTAGAACTGTTCACATCCCCGCTGTCCTGCATGATACCGGCTCACCTGAGCAAGCCTGACACGAACACTTCTTGGCCTCCTCGCTCTTCCCTCTGCCCCTTAGGGTGTCACAAGATGAACTCAGGACTCAGGAAAGAACACATTATCCTTCTATTGAGGCCTTCACTGCATCTTGTAGTTCTGTTTGCTTTCAAACTTCCCTGGAAATAACTGAAGCAGAAAGGGCACATACTCATGACTGTGCCCGGGAGTTCAGTCTGCACCTGCATGGAACGAATGGGTGAATGCTTTACTGCAATTGACATAAGAGCATGCTGAACCTGCAGCCAACTGCAGACTGGAAACACAGGGGAAAATGTGTCTCTATTAAAAAAAAATGCAGATTTTTTACTTGCCATCATTGGTAATGTAGAATAGTATTCCCACTGTTCTGGGCTGAGTCATGTGGAAATGGCTGAATGTCCACAGGAAGACACGTGTAGTTCAGAAACTTTTTTTTTGTACAGGGGACATGAGAATCTGCAGATTGGGGGATCCTCAGACTCTTGGAACCAACTTTCCCTAACTACTTAGGTAGGAATGGTATTTACATTCAGCCTTCAATCATTCATAGACTTGTCTACCCATTAGCTTCTAGAAGATTAATTGAACGTTTCCAGTGAAGCACTGTACCAACACTGAAGTGTGTGTGTGTGTGTGTGTGTGTGTGTGTGTGTGTGTATGCTGCAGAGTAATCAGTTTATACATGTTGCCTATTGCTGTGTGGGTTCACGTCTGAATTTTCAGTTGCATTGTGTTGTATGCTATACTTTTTGGCTTCATTGATCATAATAACTTTGTAATAAGCTGCGAAACTGGGAATGCACAACTTTCAACCTTGTTCTTTTTTTTTCAAAAAAAATTATTTTGATTGCTTGGGTCCTTTACAATTCCATTTGAATTTTTAGTATTGTCTTAAAAATTAATCATGGAAAGCCATTCGGGTTTCAAGAAGGATTGCGTGGAATCAGTACATTGTTTTCAAGAACGCATCCTATGAATATGAATGGTTTTGATTTATGAACTTGCCCTACCTTTCCATCTATTTAGAGTATTGCCTTTCTTCCTCTAATGCTGTGTGGCTGAAATGTGTCTATCTTTATTAAGTGTGTTAGTTTTCTTTATTCCTGAGCATTTTATTCTTTTAAATGCAGTTTCTTAGGGAACGATCCTCTTCTTTCCTTCTCGTAGTGTTCATTGCTAGTATATAGAAATACAACTGATTTTTACATAATGACCTTCTTCTATCTAACAGCTTTCCTGTGTTAACTTATTAAGCCAAAATAGTTTTTAGTGACTTGTCAGGATTCTTTATACATCAAGTTATTTCCTCTATAATCAGAGGATCTTTTTTAAAATCAGTCTTAAAAAAATAAATTAAAATGGAATTGTACAATTTTCTCCCTTCTCTTTCCTCCTTGCAATTTTTTTCTATATTTCCCCACCCCACCGCTCCCTCTTGAAATCATAGCTTCTTTTTATTCAATTGTTATTGTTGCACACATACACACACCTGAATATATCAATATAGCATGCCCTGTCTATTTAATGTTACGTACATGTATATGACTTCAGAGCTGACCTCTTGGTATTGGATAACCCATTGGGGAGCTCATCCTAGGGAAGAGAAGGGCAATTTCTTCCATCCTTGGCATCCTTAGTTGCTTATGGTTCTTTAATCTAGATGTGGGGCCCTATGCATTTTCAACCTTCCATATTGGCACAGACATTGGTTTTGTACTTGTTCACATATTGTTTAGGCAGCCATATTGTTGAGGTATCATGGGCAAAACTTTCCTGTCATTTCTAGGAGACACAATCTCACAACTGACTCCATGGACTTGTGCAATGTTCCCACCCACTCTGCTGTGAGGTTCCATGCATCTCAGTGCATGAATTGTGTTATTGAACTCTCTACCGGAGTAGGACAGCCCATGCTCGCTTGTTATTTCTGAGACAGACTCTTGCCCTGGGGCCTGAAACTTGGTCACTGGGCTAGGCTGGCTGACTACTGAGCCTCAGGGGCTCACCTGTCTTCAGCTCCTCAAGACTGAGATCACAAATGTATATCACCATAGCGTTTTTTATTTGTTTGTTTTTGTTTTTGAAGACAGTGTTTTTCTCTGTGCTACAGCTCTGGCTGTTCTGGAACTCATTTTGTAGACCAGGCTGGCCTCAAACTCACCAAGACCCACCTGCCTTTACCTCGCAAGTGCTGGGATTAAAGGTATGCACCACCACTGCCCAGTTATACCTAGTTTCTCACATGGGCATGGGTGATCAGACACCAGTCCTCATGTTTATGCAGAGCCCGCTTTACTGGTTGTGCCATCTCCCCAGGCTGCATATGTATGTTTTCCAGCATCTGTATCTACATGGATGTAAGTATTAGTTCACACAGATGTATCCAGCTCAAGACCACCATACCTGGACCCTTCTTCCCCTGCTTATTCAAAGCTTCTCGCTCCAGCAATGAGGACCTTGGGCCTGATTTTTTTTTACATCATAATCACTTAACTTTTCAGTTACAGCAATCACATGAGGATAGAACTGCTTATCCCCAGCCCCACAGGGCACGGCTTTATCAGTCCTATAGCCCTTTTTATATGACTCCATTTGCTTTAGTTTACCCACCGCACATTTCTAGAGAAGTGTAGACAGAGGTTTCTGACCCACAAGTCACTCCTAAGTAACTACATAGAGGCTTGATGTTATTTATAAATGATTGGCTAATAGCTCAGGCTTATTACTAGCTAATTCTTACATTTAAATAAATCCATATCTCTCATCTATGCTTTGCCTCTGGCTTGATACCTTTTTTTCAATATGGCATGACCATCTTGCTGCATCTCTCTGCATCTGCTGGTGACTCCTCTCTCCACCCTCCTTCTTCTCTTAGTCTGGCTCTCCCACCCAATCTCTTCCTGCCCAGCTCTCAGCCAGTCAACTCTTTATTAACCAATGAGAGTAATACATCTTCACAGTGTACAGAAGGATTATTCCACAGCAGAGACGTGCTTATATTAGGAACTTTCCCCACACTCCCTTCAGTCATAAAAATGAGGTTATCTTGTTGTGTTCCGCATTTCATCCCGGGATGAGTTAGCCTTCCCATTAAAGGAATTATTACCCATGTACTTACACTTCCAGGTGTAGAAACCCCACATGTTTGAAGGCTGCTTGGTAGATGCTCTCTCTGGAGGGTCATCTTCTCCTGCAAACTGGAAATCACTCTTGCTTTATTCTACCGTTGTGACTTCAAGTTTTTTTCATCATGATAGATAAATGGAGCCAAACATTATGCATCACCATGTCCCCTAGAAGCGCTTGCTTGGATTCATCCATTAATCCCCCCCCCACACACACACACAGCTTGGTAGACTGGGGATTGTGCATGATAACCAAGCAGGTTGCCACTCTGCTGCCCCACTAGATCTCAATCATGTCTTGGCCAGGCTGGAGAGTTCCCTCCTTTCTTATTGTTGACAGTATGGTGCCATGTAGGTGGTTCACTACTTGTCTGCCCACTTTCTAAGGGAATATCCATTGCTTTTAATGTGGGGTAATTGAGATTGAGGCTGCTGTAATATTTGCTTACAGGTTTCTGTGTAGCTCTGGTTTTGAAGTCCATTGGCTGAACATGTGCCGTTGTTGAGGTCCATGCTGTGGGCTCTGGGCCCACGTAGGTCCAGACCCCTAGGGCTTGGAACTGCTGCCTTTTGTGGGGAGACGGCTGTCAAATATGGTGAAGTTAAGGACCTAGAATGCGAACATTCTGCATGTGAAGGGAGATGGAGAGGTAGATGCAGAATTGGCTACAGGACAGAGGTTGATGTGCTGAGCAGATGGGTGTGCAAAGAGACGAACAAAAGGCAGCCAGAAAATGATGGGAAAATACTACAGTTGGCTTTGAAGTTTGAAGGAAGTATCACGTGCCAAGGGACACAGCTTTAGGAAATAAAAGAGGTTGGGTTTATAGATGGCTCAGTGGCAAAAGGGACCTGAGTTTGGATCCCTGAAACCCACCTAAAATCGGATGGATTTGAGTTTTTCTGTAATCCCATTGTTCTTTGATGAGATGGGGGCCATCAGCAGGAGAATCCCCTGGAGGTCTAGGGCCAGCCAGTTTAGTGTACATGGTGAAGAAACAAAGAGACATTGTCTCAGAACAGAAGAAGACAAGGCGTGACACCTGAAATAGTTCTCTGACCTCCATGTCCACAATGGCCAGCACACGGCTCTTTCTGTCTTTCTCTTTCTTTCCCCAACCCCCACAAATGCCTGAAACCTCAAAGTAGTGAGGGAATGTGTCTTCCTTAGCCAGCCCCAAGGGAAAGGCCCTTTCAGCTTCTGTTAAATCATTACACACAGAGCAGGTACAATAAGGTCATATGTATGACAAATTCTTTCCCCTGTTGTAAGACTCCGCCAGACTGTCTTCCCAAGTACTCATACCATTTGGCATGTAGATAGCCATGAATTATAATTCTTATAGTAGCCAGAAACTGGTATTGCCAGGTTTTAATAAATAACACTTTTAGGGGCTCTGGGGCTTCCCTGACCAACAGTTGGTAGGGAAGAATCTCATGCCTGGCACTGAGATTTTCATTAAGGACTTCTGTCTTCTATGGGAAACATTGTTTCACCCTTGCAGGGTATTTGTGGCCAACCTTTTTTTCTAAAAAAAAAAAAAAATGTATATTTTAGCAACAGAAATCAGCCATGAGTCACCTAGCACCATGAGGCCCCAGGCACAAGGAAGATAGCTTCAGCTCTGCTCCGGGACTTGCTCTGGGTGGACAGAGATAAACCATGGGTCTGTGGTACCAGTGGTCAGGCACCATTATGGTAAGCGAGTATCTGGTGGGGAAATGGGAGAGAGAGGAAGAGGCAGAAAGGTTCATTTGCTGGGGAGAGAGGTGGATCTCAAGAGTTGAGGACAGTGAGGAACAGCTGACGTGGATGGCCTGCTTGCCACCAGGGGCCACGGTGATGTCTGGGCCTGGGGTGCTGCCGAGGGCCATATCTAGGTCTATGGCCCTGACACAGCCATGGTGATTTGTGTTTTTGGCTGTGGCCCCTGTTACCACCTGTAAGTCCGGGTCTCTGGCCTCCATCTTTGGAGGCCCCGTCCCTGTACCCGCCAAAACCTTGACTCCTCCCCCGAGGAGGGAAGAGACAGCCCACCAAAACCTTGACCACTCCCCCAGTTTATTTAAACTGCTCCCTGTGCCTCCCTCCTGCCCCCGTGGTCACATTTGCGGCACCCGAGAACACAGAAATCCCATTAAACCTGGACCTCCTTTAATTCGTCTCATCATTTGGCTTGATTGGGATTTTTGTGTCGGCAGAGAGCTTGCTTTGGAAAAATTCCTAACACCACCGAGGTCCCTGAAGATGCCTGAAGACTGGACCCCCACCTGTGACCATGTAGGTATCAAAGGGATGTGCCCCCACAGGGGTTATCCTGATCTAAGAGGCCTGCACGGTCACCTTGTGAAGTCCAGGACTGGACTGCTGCCTAGGGCCAAGTCTGGTTCTGTGGCTTTGCCTCAGCCAGGCTCTGTGTTGGTGCCAGTGACTGCTGTTACCACTGAGGGCTGTGCAGAGGTCTGTAGTCTGGGCTGACAACCAAGGTCATGTTGATACTTGAGTCATGCTGCCACCGGGACCATCCTGATCCTAGTGACCTGTGCTGCCAACTGGGGCCATCGTGACGTCTGGACCCAAACAGTAGCCAAGGGCCATGTCTGAATCCACGGCCTTCCTATAGTCAGGGTCTACATTGATGTCTGTCATGGCGCCTGTTACCATCAAATGCTGAGCAGATAGATACCCGGGGTGTAGGCTGCCACTTGAGGACATGCTGGCATTCAAGTACCACGCTGCCACTGGGGCCATGACAATCTGTGTGACCTTTGATACTAGCTAGAGCCATGATGACATCAGGGGCCCAGGCTGGGTCTGTGGTCCTGCGACAGCCTCTGTCTGTGGCTCTAGTTATCACTGAAGACAAGGATAGGGTTACCCAGAGTTGTCCCAGCCCCTTAAGGACTGCAATGCTAGGGAGAACTGGCCCTGCAGCATTTGGGAGAGTTAGTCTGTCACACAGTTGTGTGGGATAGGGAAAGATGCCTCCCTCAACCCTCGCTACCTACTTTAGGCAGAAACGCTGGTCTTGGGATCATGAGAGTTGTCCCTCACTGGCGGCCATACTGGGGAGAGCAGGCCTTGCACCTGGCCTGGGCAGCACAATAGAGCTGAGCCTGTTGAAGGGGATGCAGGTGATCTGGCCCTGCAATTGGACACGGGCGATCTGGCTCCACCCCCATCTGCCATATGGTGGAACAGGGAAGGGAGAGAGATGCACTACCCCATCCAGGCTTCTCAAAGCCCGTGGCGGGTGGGAGAGCTGGCCCTGAGGTCATGAGAGTGCGAGAGCTGGCCCCGCACCTCACCAACTGCAGCACTCAGGAAAGCTGACTGTACACCTCGCCTGGGCCTGACGAGCTGACCCTGGCGGTTGGGTGTGGGGTGATCTGTCCCAAGGGCCTGAGAGCCGGAGAACCGGCCTTGCTCCTAGCTGCCCGCTGCAGTGGGTGAGCTAGCTAAGGCAGAGCTGAAGGGCTCCCCCTGGTGGTGAAGATGAGGGAAACCCAGCTACCACCCAGGCCCAGAACCACGTGTATGAGTTGGACCTCACCAACATCCACCTCTTCTATGAACTGCTGGAGCATGGGAAGAGGCCAGACCTGCAGATCCAGCGCTGCAGGATCTCCAAGACACAAAGCATCAACAGGATATCCAAGAGGGGTCCCAGTGAGGACCCAGTATGGAGAGGGTAGCAGAAGCCAGAGGCCTCAAACCAGACCAATGACTCATTGGAACGAGCGCTTGTCAGTAGAGATCCATGGACTAAAGCGTGCACCGTGTGACTCACAGTGGCACGCTACAGCTTCCACGCTGAGACATATTTTTTTCTTTTCTGTTTTTATTTGGTTGGTTTGGTTTTTCTTTTAAATTTTATTTTGTTTTGGGGGAGATGGTGAAAGCAGAAGGTGG
>NC_022028.1:20728156-20738535 GCF_000317375.1 Microtus ochrogaster | reverse complement strand
ATATTTAGTATAATATATAATTATATGTATTTAATTACTTTACAGAGTAGCAGGTTCATATATAGTTAGCTTTGGTTAATCCCTCTCTCTTTTCTTCCTTCACCTCTGTCCTGCTTAAACCTTCACCCTCACGAACGCACTGTTGCTATGGTTTCCTGCATAAGACCTGAGCAAGGCCAAGAGAACACTCTCAGTCCAGCAGGCAACACTTACTGGATTCTATGGGTTAAACAAAGACGGAGGACTTGAAGTTGGGAAGAGGGCATGTTGAGAGTTTGTGGGGAGCAGGAAGGAGAATTGGAGGTGAATATGGTCAAGATACATTGTAAACATTTATGAGACCGGCAGAGAATAGATCAAGATGTCCTAAATTTTAAAGACTGACATTTCATTACATGTGCAATATTAATTCATTATTGTTTTAATTTGTATTTAATTACAAATTGTATTTAAGTTTTAATATTTGCCAGGCAAGCTGGCATATATCTTTAATTCCAGCATCCAAGAGTCAAAGGCAGGTGGATCACTGTGAGTTTGAGTCTAGCCTGATCTATATAGCTAGCTCAAGGAGAGCCAGGGCTACATAGTGAGACCTCATCCTCCCCAAAGAGAAACTTATTATTTATCTTTATTTATGGGATGCATGCATGTATGCTGTTCTCATGGAGGCCAGAAGAGGGGGTTGGATCTCTTTGAGCTGGAGTTACAGGAAGTTGTGAGCCACCTGATGTGGGTGCTAAAACTGAATTTGGGTCCTCTACCCGAGCAGCGGCTGCTTATAACTGCGGAGCTCTCTCTCCAGCCCAATATTGATTCTTTTCTCACATGCTTGTTTTCAAGCTGCACGTCTTCTGTAGATGCACAGCTGTGCACACCTTTAGTAAACGTGTGAGATTGCCTGCTTTCTTATGGCTAAATGTTTGTCTGTACCACATGCTGTCCTCTGTTACATAAGAGGCTGGAAACAATTTTTTGTTCATAGCTTGTATATTTATGCCCTCATCTGTATCTTTCGAAACGCAGACTTTAAATTTTTTTAAATAAATTACAACTTAACATTTCTTTGTATATTTATGCTTCATGTGAAAAGTTCCCAATACAAAGTCACCTAGAATTTCCTACGAGTGTTGTATTTTGCAGTTAGCTTTTTACATTTGTGTATGTGTGTGTGTGTGTAAATGTTGTTCTTGCCAGTACTTGAGTGTGGAAATCCAAGGACAACTTGCAGGAGCTGTTTCTCTTCAGGTAGGTCTTGGGGATCAGTCTCAACTCATCAGGCTTGGTGTCAGGTGCCTCTGCTTGCTGAGCCATCTCAGCCTTTGCCTTTCTGATGCACTTTGTAGTAGATTTGGATAGATGTCAAGTTAGTGTGTAGTATCATTAAATTTGCCTCTTGAGGTGGAAGCTCCCAAGCACCTACCACACACTGCCTTTATGTCTGGTAAAATCACAGGGGCTGGATGCTTGCTTTCCTCAGCTCCTGCTGATATATGGGCCTTCTTTTTAGAGGGAGCAGGCATAGGGCCTGCTTCTCTAGGAGTAGGGCTGCAGGTTCATAGAATCAGCAGACTAATAAACGGCAGCGTGCAGAGAGAATCAAGGCTCATCTACCTCCTCATTATGCAAATTCTGTCTTCTGTAATCTTTCATGTTCACCATTTCAAAGTGTAGCCCCCTAAAGCTCTGTTCAATGTCCCCTACAGCCAGGCTGTGAGGACAGGTGACTTACCTGTCTCATTTATCTCCTGTCAGGCTTCTTGAGCTTGGCAGTCCTGCAACTCCAGGCTGGGAACCTCTCCCATCCAGGTTCACCTCAAATTCACTATCCTCTTGCCTCAGACACTTGGGTACTGGGATTATAGGTGTGTACCTTGTCCAACTTCCTATTCAGCCAGTTTATTTAGTTGTGGGGTTGAGGATCACAGTTTGTGCAAAATCTCTGTTATTGAGTTGTATTGCCAGTTCTTAAGTCTTTAGATTCTTAAAGTGTTACACTAGTTAACATTTTTAAAATTTCAAATTCTAACTGTTTTCTTTTTTGTAGCAGATAGGGAAATTTTTCTGTCTGTCTGTTTGTCTTTCTGTGTATATGTGAATGAGTATGCATTTGTGTGTGCATGAGTGTGTGTGTTGGATTCACGTGTGTGGCCCTTGCTCATGACCCTGCACACACGCAGAAGCCAGCAAGGACACTTTGTTGGTCACTTGATTCGTTGTTCTCTTTAGAAGGAATTGTGTCTCACTGAACCTGGAGTTAGGCTGACCACCAGCAAGTCACTGCAATCCTCTGCCTTGTCCTCAAGGTGTTATAAACAGGTGTGTGGCCACCTGGCCTTCCTTATAAGTGCCGGGGACCCAGCTCAGGTCCTGATGCTAAAGCCGAAAGTGCTTTACACCCAATGAGCTTTTCCCTCTGCCCAGACGTATTTATGAATATGTGTGTAAGTATGTGTGTTTGTGTGTGCAAATGCATTCTTAATTAAACTTCCTTGTCAAAATCATACAGAAAATTCTCATATGCCTTATATACTTCTTGAAATGACTATGGAGACTTGATATTATTTCTGCCTTAAATATTTGGAAGAATTTAAATATTTGGAAGAAGTTACCATTAATACTGTTTTAACACTGATTTTTAATTTAATTTATTTGATAGATGCAAGGTTAATTAATTCTCTTTTCCATTTCAGTTTTGTTACTTGTCTATCAAGAAATTGTCCCATTCCCCCTTTACATGATACAAATTGAAGGAACAGTTGTCCACAGCCTTTTACTATTATTTGTGTGTCTGTGTATGTGTGTGTTTATGCACACATGTGTGTGTGTGTGTGCATACATGCGTACTTACAATCACAGTCCCCGGTAGTAAAAGCCTACATTAACTGAGAGATAGTTCTGATTTATTTTACATGCTTTCACCTGCTATGATATCTGTCAGATTCATAATTATTTCAGATGACTAATTTCTTCCTCTTATAGGGTGAATAATATTCTACCGTGCGTGTGTTTTATTGATGAGCCCTCAGGATGTCTGCATACCGTGGGTCCCGTGAATTAAACTTCAGTGAAGATATAAATGTGATTATGACTTCAACATACTGATTTCACTGCATTTGGCCATCCATCCATCCAGCAGCGGGATTGCTGGATCACATATGGTAATTCTATTTTTAGCGCTTTAAGGAGTTTGATGCTATCTTCCAAAAAAAGATTGCAGCAATTTATATTACCCACAACAAGACACAGTCTTCAGATCATCGCCAATACTTCCTTTGCATCATTATTCGATGGAGGGTTGGATGGGGGTCTCATTGTATATCTCAAGCCCGTCTCAAACTCATAATTCTCCAGACCTAGCCACCCGAGTCCTGGGATAGCAGGAGCTTGCCGTCATTCCTGCAGGAGCCTGCAATCATACCTGCTCCCTTTGTCTTTCCAGGGTAGCCATTCAGACAGACGCAAAGGGATACCTGACTGTGTTTTTCGTTTGTATTTCTCTAACAATCAACTGTGAGCGTGTTTTATGTAATTTTTAGTCATCCTTGGCGTGTGTTCTCTCAAGAAGTAGATATGCAGGTCCCCTGTCCTTTTAAACATTCATTTATTCATTGGTGTGTGTGTCGGGGGGGGCATCATGACATGTGCTTTAGAGGTAAGAAGATTTGCAGGAATTGGTTTTCTCTTTGCCACATGGATCCTGGGAAATCTCAGGTTCTCAGGTACTGATGTGGGTGCTATCTCACCAGCCCCCCTTTGCCTGTTTTCAAATTGAGTTATTCGTTGCCTTGCTATGGAGATGTTTTCATTCCTTATATATTTTTTATATTAGCCTCCTATTAGACCTTTGGTTCACAGATGTTTTCTCGCTGTCTACCGAGGTCTCCCTGTTGCTGCTCTTTTGCCCTGCAGAAATTCTGTCATTTGATGTTGACCTGTTTGATTATCCTGGCTTCTGACATTATGAATCCAAGAAATCGCTATGTAGACCGAAGTTAGAAGGCTTTGCCTTTTATTTTCTTTTCATAGTTCTGTATGGTCAAACCTGACATATAAGGTATTGATCTATTTTGAACTGCATTTTGGATATGGAGTGAGATAGGGGCTCTGTTTGACTTTCTCCTTGTGAGCATCCAGTTTGCTCAGTAGCATTTATGGGCAGGACTCTCCCTTCGTCATTATGTGCTCTTGACCCTTTGTTGACCATTGCAGTTCCTCTTCCCAGCTGACAGGAGTGATTCACAGGGGAAAATGGGAGGAGCTTTAGTTAGGGAGATGGGGGATCCAACACTGGAAAGGGAAAGAAGAGGGCAAAATAACAGTAATGTCAGAAAAAGGCGCCTAAAACTATACATAAATCTATATGTAGTTTAAATGAAAATTTCCCATCTGAGCTGACAATGCTTTCCCCCAGCTATGGACTAATAAAAGCATTCCAATACTAGACCTGAGAAGCCTCCATTCAAGTTGTTGGTCAGGGGAGTCCAGAAAACTCCAAAACAATATAGGCTTCTGCTGGGCCCTTGGTTGCCCCTGGGGTGGAAGGTAAGTCCCTATTGCTGAAGATACGATGTGCTCTGGACAGAGCTCCATGAGGACCTGAGCTGGAACTGAACTGAAGGCCTCCTCCTTGAGGACCAGCCTTCATGCGACCAGAAGGTGCCATGCAATTCTTAAGGAAGATGTTCTGGGTAGTTTTATGTCAATCAGACACAAGGTCAAGTCATCTCAAAGGAGAGAACGCTTCAATTAACAAAACGCCTCTATAAGATCTGTTGTATACATATAAATGTATGTAGGGCATTTTCTTAATTAGTGATTGATAGGGGAGGGCCCAGCCCATTGTGGGTGGTGCCATCCCTGAGCTGGTGGTCTCAGGTTCTATAAGAAAGTAGGCTGGGCAAGCCACAGGAAGCAAGCCAGTAAGCAGCACCCGTCCATGTTCTCTGTATCAACTCCTGCCTCCAGGTTCCTGTCCTGTTTGAGTTCCTGCCCTGACTTCCCTCAGTGACGGACTGTTGCTGCGGTCTGCAGGAATCATGCAGTGAGATTGCAGCTGGTAAAGCAGGAGGCTGACCCCACCGGAACAAATCCGTTCTGATAGAGGCAAACCCAGTTCACAAGGCGCTGGGCCCACCACCTTTTGCGAATTGACTGATTCTCACAGTGGATCTCTTGTGAAGCCATAAACACTCTCCCTTGGTGCAAGATTCAGTAGAGTATGGGCAAGTGGGCACAACTTTCCCCCATGTACTGGTATACTGGTATACATTCCCCCACTCTCCAGTGGGAAATTTAGTCACGCAGTCAATAACCTTGGTTCCCACAGTCTAATCTCTGCTTCATTTCCTGAGATACATTAGGAGCCACCTCCCTGCTACTATCTTCCATTTGGAAGGACATGCGGTCAGGAAAGGAGTCTTTCATATAGATCACATTTGGGACATCCAAGCTCAGAGAATTGCCTTGTTTTTGTGTGTGAATATAAACTGGAAACTTTACAGAATAATGGAACAAACAGGAGAAGAATAAAGAAAGTGATACAGAAAGGTACGTGGTGGAGAGATCATCCTGCCCTCAGATCTAAGTCCTGCGCTTGTTGTAAGTCTTCTTCTGGACCCTGAGGGGACATTGAGGCTGGCCCTTGGAGGTCCCCGATAGACTGTTACCTGGAAGTCTGAGCCAAATAAACCCTTTCCTCCCCAAGATGCGTTGGTCATGGTGCTTCATCACAGCAATAGTAAAACTCCCTAGGACAGAAGGCTAACAACCAATAGTTCTATGTGGCTGTGATCCCTATGAACCTCACCCATTACCAGCATGGTGTGATGTGCCTAAGGGTGCAATAGTGACTCTGACATATTAGTGGTAATTAACAGCTGTCTAAAAGACTCAGGGCCCACTCAAAAGAGAGAAATTATGCTTGGTACTAGAAACCTAGCCAACTACCCAGGGCTGGTAAGGTCTTGCATCATGGAAGAGGCCCTATTACTACACCATTTCGTGAAACCAGCATCATTTCTAAATACATTTTAAATTTATTTTTATACTCACAGATAAGCATAGCTCTCACCCCTCATCAAAGAAACTTCTGTTTGCAATGGGTGGAGAACATTACAGAAAACCCCAGCTGATCAGAATGCAGAGGACACGCGATCATGTCATGCCCAGGCCCAGTGGATGTGTCTGCAATACAACTCCTGCACCCCAGGGAATACTCAAGATGTCAGGGGGAAAGACTATAAAAGCCAGAGGAACAGGAAGTCTGCTGAGAGATCATCTCTTCTAGAAACAGTACCCATGGGATCTGAACAATATGGCTGCCTAAGCATGACCCAAACATGGACAGCAGTAGGCAAGCTAACACAGAAAGCGGGGGGAGGGTTTCTGAGAGATAAAGTTCCTTCTCCAGCTGGCATCAGAGCAACAGCCTTTTCCTTACCAAGCATGACACAGGGAAAAACATATGGGAGGGTATTTTAAGAGGAGCAGGAAATCAAATTCTAGATGAGAGCTTAAGCATGAAATATGGAAACAATGAAAATCATGGCCCAAAAAATGCACGAGTGGTTTGCGCTGGCTTTCCGTCTGCTAGTGAAATTCCAAGAGTGGGAGCGAGTTACAGCTGGGTTTGTCTAAAGCCTCCAGATGTTCCCGACTGGCTGTGGTATGAAGACACTTAGCCGTTTGCTGTTCTGTCCCCAGCATTGCGATGACAAATCTTGAGGGCCATTCTTCCAGTTCTGTCCACCTTTTCTTTGTGGCAGGGTCTCTCGCGAGCCAGGAAGTCACCCAGTAGACTAGTCTAGCTGGCCTATGAGCCCCAGAGATGCGCCTGTCTCTCCCTTCCCAGCACTGAGATTACAGAGTGCACAACCATGCATTGCTTTTTAAAATCCTTTCCCCTGAGTTCCAGGGATCAAGTCAGATCCCTGTGCTTGCCTTTGTTTACTTACTGGCTGAAATGCCTTCTTAGCCTTTATGACTTTCTTTCCTAGTGGAAAAAAGAGAAATATTTGTCACCCTATAGACAGGCTCTGCTGAAAGGCTGTGCTGGAGAAGGAAGCTTGGGCTCCCCTCTACCCCTTCCACATGCCGCTGACTGAAACATCGGGTGAGAGGCAGAACTGAAGGAACATGGAGTGTGCTGAAATGTGTTTATGGACATAATCCTGAAAGTCTCAATAAATCTGTGCAATATAACCAACCATTTCCCCTTGCGGTGAGAGGTACGGTAAACTAAAAGAATGAACGTTGGCTTTGAGGTCAGAAAGACCCTGGTCAAGAGTCAGGATCATGACCCTCTCTGGCAGGCAGCATCCTTCCGATATCCTTTCAACAGAGAACCACAGCTCCACCGCAAGAGTGTGATTAACTGCAGTCCTGAAGGGTTAGGAGAAGCCTCTGTGCCAATGGTAATTTCTACTGAAGTCACTTGACAAATTGTAATTGCAGAAAGGGCTTTCTGCTCCTCCCTTCCCCACCTGCAACGAGCCCCGTGCATTCCTCGGAGATAGGTGCCTTCCCTGCACCAGAATAACACCAACCCTTCTCAGCAATGATGGGTGCTGATGCTGACGCCAACACTGAAATGACACCCCTTCTCTGCTGCATTGGAACTCTACCCCCTTATATCTTCTGCTGGCTTCCACAGCTTACTGCTGCAGCTCAAGCCTTCTCATCATTTGTTCACAAGTCTACCAGTTCTTTTCCCAAAGGATTGTAAAAGTTTTTTCTATGGAGATTCTTCTATTAGTTCTTTCCTGTTGTACAAGGGTCTTTATACGTAAAAAATTAAAATGTGTGATTTTTCTCTTGTCAATCTATCTTGTGTCAACTTAGTCTCTAGGCTTGGTTACCCAATTAAGACCTAAATCAATTGCTACTCCCCAGATTTGTTAATCTGGCTTGGGTAGAATGTCTTCTTTGGCTGGACAATAGCACCTTATCTGGGGTGAGTAGATCTTTGTTCACTAACTTCCCAGGACCGCTAACACAACAGATGGGAATGGCTATGCTGGCTAACCTCGTCTTGGTCCTGGGAAGGAGCAGTCTCAGCTCAGGAGCTGAGGGAAGATCTCAAAGTTTCTAACAGCCAACAGCAGTAGGGGAACCTGAAGACTTTCTGTAATTGACAGAAATTGTAAAGCTCCTCCCCAATGAAAAGTTTCTGCACCCCAATAAACCTCCCCACCAATGCAATAATCCAAATCAGACCAAATCAAACCGAGTTTTACAAATCTTGACAGTTGGAGAAACTGTCTGAGGCTTGTGGGTCTTGTTTATTTCTTATGTTTCTTTGACTTCCTGAGTTTTAATGAGCTTCACCTCCAGGGCAGAATATCAGTTCAGAGAAGTAATCGCACAACCTCATCTGCGGTGGTTTGGATAAGAACACTCCTACAGTGTTTGAAGACTCGGCCCCTGGTTGGTGTTACTGTCTGGGGAGGCTTAGGAGGTGTGATTTTTGCTGGAAGAGGTGTGTAATAGGGGATGGGTCTTGAGATCAAAAGCCTCCCCCAACCCTCAGTTTGCTCTCTTTGCTTTGTGATTGAGGTTCAAGATGTGAGCTCTTAGCTTCCTGAGGTACTCTTCCTCACCTGGAACCGTAACGCAAAGAAACTTTTTCTTCTGTAAGTTGCCTTGGTCATGGTGTTTTTTAACATATATATATTATGGAAACAGAAAAGTAATTAAGACACTACCTAATACAGAACTCCTGCGACAGGCAGTCTTTGTTCCCTCTGCACCGGTGGAGAAGTAGGACACCAGATGCCTCTGAAGTGTATGATTCTCCTTGCTCAATACCAGCTGCTCGCTTTTGCTCCCATTCCCAGATATTCTTTTCGTTTCCAGTTTCTCATACCCTAAACTCCCACAGTTTGTGTCTAGAAAACATACCTGCCACATTGTGTGGCCTCGGGGAGTTGTATAGCATTAGAGCTGTAAAGTACAAAAAAGTCACTGTTATCTCTACCATGGGCTTAAAAGACACAGGAAGTATGGATCTCAGCTCCAATTGCTATTACCCAGGTCTTAGGTGGCTCCTGAACAGTATACTACACATGCTTTTCCATGTGTATGGACTTGTAGACTGGGTACATGCTCCCAACTGCTGGGTGAGAGTTCATGCTGACTTGAAGTGGAAAGGAATGGTCAGAGAGATTAAATACAGAGATAAAAATGTATGGAGAAAGAAACCAGCAGGCAGCCATTTTTACAGATTAAATTTACCACTAATGATTATGTATTGATGAATGTCAGATCTGGTTATGTGGAAAGCCTGTTTTGTCAAGCCTTGCCAGGGAAGACTCATCTACTAGAGCAATTTCATTAGACCATGTATTGTCTAGAGGTTGGAAAAGAGAGTGCTATAGATCCTGGGTTTGCAGATAGATTCTCTAGGTATGCAGAGTCCTTGGGTTAACACTGAAGATAAGAAGCATGTGTACACCTTAAATATGATGACCACAATCACTGAAAATACTCTCAAGTTTGGGGATGTAGCTTAGTGCCCAGTGGTAGAGCATTTGCCTGGCATGTAGAAAATACTGGGCTCCATCCCTAGTGTAATCAAAATAAAAACAAGTGAAATTGTGTGTGTGTAGCTATGGATAATCCATGAAGAATCTTTTGTATTAGTTGTTGCTGGAGCCCACTAGACTGTACAGTAAATGCACAGCTGACAGACCAGTAGGCAGATCCACGTAGTGCATACGTAAACGTCCACATCCACATGGGATAACCCGTTGGCAGAGCTGCGGGAAAAGTTGATGTCATATCTGTGACATTATGAGCCCACGATTCTCCCTTCAAAATAGGATTCATTCCCAAAACACCTCAGCAGTGTAACTTTTTCTGTATGGCAATGGAATGACCTTTCTACTCCCCCACACCATGAGGTCTTAGAGCAATAATATTCATTCTTTGTTCTAACAGTCAAATTTACAGAGTCAATGCCACCAAATTAACCTGCTAACATACCACAAGAAATTTCTGTAGAAGACAGGCATTGAGCAGGAAGGCAGCACAGCCCAACTTTGCTAATGAACAAATGTGGGTGTCCCCAAAGCTGGTTATCACAAAAGAGATTGGGTAAGGAGAATGGGTGAATTCAGGATTCAGGAATATTTAGTAACTTTATCTAATGGTTTGGAATGTCAGGTACTTCCCCTTGAATGCTGGCTCTTTCCTGGGTCTTGTCACCTGTTCAGGAGTACTGCTTTGTCAGATCCTACCTGCCCTTTTTGTGATTTTGATATGCATATTATCATTGTCTTCACCTGTGGAATTTTCCAACTATGTCTGTAAAAACTAGAAACTTCATAGAAATCTCTTCTTCTTCTTCTTCTTCTTCTTCTTCTTCTTCTTCTTCTTCTTCT
>NC_022028.1:20727700-20728056 GCF_000317375.1 Microtus ochrogaster | reverse complement strand
TGCTCCTCCTCCTCCTTCTTCTTTCCCTACTCTTCCTCTTCCTCCATGCCTTTTCACTTTGCTTTTTGCCCCTTGTCTGAAAAATAAAGAACATGCAGAGGTAACATATTAGTTAATTTTTTACCCTCAGATCCTTGCCTGTCATAGACATCCAATTCTGAGCCACGAGGGGTACAGAGGCTTGAGGGCAGATGCGATGGAGCCAGCCGCCAGGTCAGACATGCTGAATCTTTCCCGGTAAGCCACCACCTCGTGGTGCTACACAGATTATTAGAAATGAGTTAGTCAAGATGTGAGAGTTAGCCAAGAAGAGGCTAGAGCTAATGGGTCAAGCAGTGTTTAAAAGATTACAATTT
>NC_022028.1:20726343-20727557 GCF_000317375.1 Microtus ochrogaster | reverse complement strand
AAAGAAGTAAGGTTTGGTAGATGGAATGTATTTGAGCCCCATAAGCTCATAGGAGATGGTACTACTAAGAGGTGTGGCTTTGTTGGAGTGAATATGGCCTTGTTGAAAGAAGTGTGGCTCAGTGGGGCAAGCTTTGAGATTTCCTATGCTCAGGATACTGCCTAGTGAGTCAGTCGATTTCTTGTTGACTGCATGCTGTAGCACTCTGAGTTCCAGCACCATGTTATCATAATAGACTGAACTTCTGAAATTGTGAGCCATCCTCAGTTAAATGTTTCCTTATAAGAGTTGCTGTGATCATGGCGTCTCTTCCTAGTAATAGAAACCCTGAGACATAAGGGATAATTTTGACTCACAGTTCTTGTGTAAGTGAGATGTGGGGGCGTGAGGCTGCTGCCACCACCAGATAATGGTGACTGCTGGTGCCATCCACAGAATGGTGCTGCCCACAGCTACAGTGAGTCTTCCCGCCTCAGCTGCCATAATCCAGACAATCCCTCATATGCATGTCCAGAGACAAACCTGCTTAAGACAATCCCCAAGGACATGCCCAAAGGCTCACCTCATATGTGAATCTAGATCCTGCCAAGTTGGATCTATTACATACTTCATATAAATTATTCCCTACACACACATGAGTTTTTCCAATTCAGTTTACTTTCTTGTATTTTTCAAAGGAAAAGTATAAGAACACTTTCCTCAAACGGACCCCCCTCAAAATACGGCACCATCAGGGAAAATGTTCCCCAGTGAAACAGTGTGCCTGCCCAGTGCAGTTCTTAAAACACTGGAGGGAGTCCTTTAGCTCTGGGTTCAGGGTTTTTACTAATGCAGACACCGTGAGCTCACACACCAAATCTGTCAAGTGCTCACAGAGTGTCATGTGCTGTGTGCACCTTAAGAGCACTGATCAGTGTCTGGGGCAGGAAACAGGGAACTGAGGCAACCGAACACAAGTTACCCTTCTCTCCTTACCACGCTATGGTTCTCTTTATCATGTGGCCCTTACCTCTTGAAAGGTGTCCTTTCTTCATTCCTCATTCACAGGACATGAGGTCCCACATCTATTTAGATTGATGCTCCGGTCCTTATTTGGATCAACAAAGGGGGACTTGGAAGCCACAGCCCCAAGCCTCTGTGTGTTACGAGTTCTCTTTTCTTCCTCCTGTTACAATATTTGAATTTGAAGAGTCTTCCAGGTTCTTCTGAAAAAA
>NC_022028.1:20712460-20724998 GCF_000317375.1 Microtus ochrogaster | reverse complement strand
TTTTTTTTTTTCATAATGATCCCTGAGCTAGCCAGGCAGCCGGGGTGCTGGGGACGCAGCCCCGCCGCTCTTATTACTACAACAAAACACAGAGATGTAGTAGAAACAGAGAAAGTTGACTAAGAAGGAGAATATTCCCAAGCATGAATGGGAGCCAGAGATCTGGGAAAGGGCGAAGGTGTGTGCTGAGCCTTTATGTCCTCCTGCCTCCTCCAGGAGATCTTGCTTTTGCTCAGGCATGCACTGTTTTGGGACATACAGGCTTAGTAAGGAAGAGTTTACAGTCTCAGTCAGTCAACTGGCTTTTTCCAGACTCTGCTTCACACTGCTCAAACTACACCTTAGGTTACTTAGGCATATTCTAAGAAAGAGTTGCTGACATGGCAAGTGGTTGCCTAGTTAGCAAAGTGATTCCCTGATAAGATGAATCCCAGAAAAGTCAAGTCTGACACACAGTGTGCATCGAACCATCCCCTCTGTCTGTGCCTTGCTCTCTTGACAGAAGACCATGTGGAGGGTGGGATCCTAGGAAGGCACCACCAGTGAATAACCCCCCCCCAACACACCCATAGGCTTATATGTGTAAATACTTGGTCCCCAGTTGGTAGAAGCCTTTTAGGAAGGATTGGGGGTGTGGTCTTGTTGGAAGAGGTGTGTCGCTGGGGTTGGCACTGTAGCTTCCAAGGCCTTCTGACTTCCCAATACACTCTCTACCTCTTGCCTGTGAGCTCTCAGCTGTTTTCACTTCTACAAGGGCTTAACCTCTGAAACTGTAAGCCAAATGAAACACTTTGGTTCTGGTATTTTATCACAGCAATGGAAACATAGTCAATACATTACCCAAACAGAAAGCCAGCTAATCTTGTCATTCATATAAATTCTCCAAACTGCCATATTCAGTTATATCAACAGAAAATAGAAGCGGGCTCCAATGCCAGTGAAGGAATGGATGGGCCAGCAAGGCGAGGGCAAGCAGGCAAAGAGCAAAAGCTTCCTTCCTCCATGGCCTTATATAGGCTGCCAGTAGATGTGGCCCAGATTAAAGGTGTGTCTTCCCGCCTCAAGATCTGGATCACAGGCATGTTGTCTTCCTGCCTCAAGATCAGGCTCACCGGTGTCTTCGCTCCTCAAAGGTCAGGACTTGAAGTGGATTCACTCACTTCGAATCGAGCAGCCTATCTCTCACAGGTGCACCCTCCACTCCTGGATTGCCGTTCACTCCAGATACAGTCAAGAGCAGCCACTACAGAGTCCATCTGGGAGGGTTAAAGATATTCTGAGAAAAGACACTTTGTTCCTCCCTTTGGCTATCAGACCGCTGTGACAGTGATCCCCAAGGAGATTGAATTTACTGAGGAGTCTCATGCTGGAGGAAGAAAAAGGCTGAAGCCTGATGCTAGCCAAAGAGAGAAGCTTGTCCCCCAGGAACAGATTTCACGTGATTCTGACAAGTTGTCAGATCACCTTGCAGCAAAGACTGGAGCCCAGACAATGATGGGTCAGTGATGGGCACACCTTGACCAGGACTGCTCAGATATGCACAGCTGTTTAACCCTAAACCTGTGTCAGCACCCAAAGGTGGACTAGGGAGGAAGTAGGCCTCTTTGCTGTCCTTTCCAATGTGGTCACAATGAAAACATCTCTTTTTCCTCTGCCTTTCACTATTACTTGTCCATTTAGTTGGCTTATGGGGTATGGAGGAGAGCATAGCCTCTTATAGCTTCCAAAGCCCAAGAACTGCCCTTAACAACTCTGCTAACAAAAGTAAAAAATAAAAAAAATCAATCTCTTTTCTTCATATTACACATAGCTCCAAGGAAGAAACAAACAACAACAACAATAACATGGCTCTACATTTTTTAAGATCACACACACACACACACACACACATCTGAGCAGAGCAAGAACGTCAACAAAAGCGCCCGAGTAGTGGCAGAAATGTTCAGCTGAACAGCTGCAGCCATGCCTGGGCACTCTATAGCCCAAGTGCACCAGATGAGGCTGGGCAGGGGTGATGCTGGGTACCCTCTAAAGTGACAGGGTAGAAACCTTCTCTTCAGATGGAACCAACCACAAGACACCCATCCTCCTAGGAGCTGGTCTCACGTATCCCCAACTCGTCTTGAACTCCTGCTTCTCCTGCCTCTGTCTCAAAAGTGTTCAGCCTATAGAAGTTCAACGCCATGCCAGTTTATGAGGTGCCGAGGCTCTAAGCCAGAGTTCTGTGGGTTCTAGGCTAGCACTGTCCCGACAGAGCTCCACCCATGGTCTCCATGCTTCCCTTTGGCATGTAAATTTGTCTTAAACATTTGGTTGTCTTTTGATTGATTCCTCTGTCAACTCCTGTTGTCTCTCTCTGGGGTGGGAGTATGGGGTGTGGGGAGGTATGGGGGTGAGACTCAGGGCTAGCCCTTGATGAAAGTGCCGCCTCCATTGGTGATCACTCTTGTCCAATTTGCTGCAAATTGCTATTGAACCTGTCAAAGCAATGCATTTTTACTTAATAGGTTCTCAATACTATCTTTTGCCATTTTAGGAGGATAATAACCTCCTCAGCTTTAGAAAAGAAAACATGGAACAAGCAAAAGCATGGTTAGAACAAAGCTCAGTGGGCTTACAGACCCTGGGAGCATCCCAAGTTCACAGCCACCGTTCCTAGTCTGACCGTGAAACCGAGGCTCTCAGTGTGAGTCTCCTGTATGGCTCACCCAGCCGCCAATATGCCCACCTCTATGATTTCTACACAAGCAGGCATGGACCCTGGCTGGGAGCAGGTTCTCTGAATGTTGTTAGCCAGGGTTAGACCATTTTGTGCAACTCTAGTTTGGGTGAATTTTAAAAATTCCAGCAACTATAGTAAGTTGGTTTCTAAAAGTAAATTAACTTCTTTTTTTTTTTTATTCTCTTAACTACTGTGTGGACCCAGTAGTGGCCAGCCAAGAGGAGTTCCTTCTTGCTAACCAGACATTTTGTGGATGTTTGGGTTCTCTAGTGGGGCGTCCCTACTCTTTTTTTCTCTCATTTCTCCCTCTGACTCCTTTATTCCTGAGTGAATCAACAGGGACCACATGTCTATTGCTCTCCTCCCGTCTTCCACTGCTGTTTCAACTTTGAGTGGGCGCTGAGATGTCTTTCCCTTCTCTGGACAGTCTTCCTCTGTACGTTCCACCAGGTGAGCATCTTGGAAGCTCCAGCAATGGTGCTTTCAGACTCCCTAAAGGAGGGTAGCAAAGATGTCTCTGCTCTCTTGATGGGCCTTCTTATTGGATAGAACCACTGGTGGGGGGCATCCTCTTCCTTTTGGCTTGGTTCCTGTTGAGAAAACTCTCCTTTCTCACCCCTTGCTCACAACCATGGGCCAGCAATCCTCTAAGAGCCTAGAGAATTTCTGTCATGTCTTCTCAAAATGTTTCTGCCGAAACACTGATCCAGGAGAAATTCGGGGCCTTAAAACATTTTTAAATGGACTGAAATAGAAGCTCAAGGACAATTTTATTAGTGTTTAAAAGAAAAATTCCTAGGGCAGGCAATGTACACTTCAGCAGCTGCTGGGAGGACAATGGAAGAATCGTGGGGGAGCCATGAGGTTTAAGCTGGCATGGAGGTCCACAAGGCAGAGACAGGCTTTGTGGTCTACATACAGTAAGGAAGCCCAAAACCCTGGAAACCCAAAGCGTTAAGGAAAGCCTTCCAAACCCAAGGGTTCTGGTCCCTAGCTGACTCTGTTGGTCTTGTTATAGAGTCTGCATTTTCCAGATTCTTGGGTTCCAAAGCAAGGACTTGGACCAGGAAACCGTTGGTTACTGGTAGAAACAGGACTGGTTTATTAAGGGGGAGAAGCATTTCTGAGAGGAAGTAAGAGTTCAGTGGCACTGGACTTTGAGAAGCTAGGCCTTTTCTGGGTCCTTACCCAGCGTACCCTTCTGCATTCATATACTGTGGGTTGATGCTGTCTCATACATGAAGCCAAGATGGGGAGGGTTTCGTGCTATCTGCTAACTAGCTTATTTCCTACGCTGATCCAATGCTTCTCTAGCCCCCTAACATAGTCTCATTCCCGGGGCTGTTTGGATGTATGGGGCACCGTTCCAGGTGTGGGGCACAAGCTAGGGTGGACTGCAATGGGTTGTGAAATATTCTCTGCACGTGGTGCCAGTGGACCAGAATTCTTGAAATAGATTGTTAGGGAGGCTTCTAAACACCTAGGTGTCCCTCCTGGTTCTTCAGTGCTCAAACATGCAGGAATTGGAGAACAAATTTAAAATAGCAAGTCAATCAATCCAAGAAGGAAAGCTTGCACATAGGCAGACTAACCTTTGTTAATATATGCATTGCTTTATTTCCTATAAATAAGTTTTGTGCCAATGTCCCGTACAAGTAGACTTATTATGAGGGAATTAAACAGTGCATAAATCATAAGTATTGGTAAGATAACTTACTTCAATCTTGTCTCTTTGGGATAGTTATCCTACTGGAGGCAAATGTGACATCAGAGATTTGATGAAAGATACAGATGAAAAGTGACATCCCTGAAGCAAGTCTTCAAAAAGTAGAGAATTGTGGGGGCTAGAGATATGGCCTATGGATAAAATGCCAGCCAAACAAACCTGAGTACCAGAGTCGAGGTACCCAGTTTCCTCTAACCTGGGTAAGGTGACCCATGTCTGTAACCCCAGCTGGGAGGGGCTGTTCAGAAACATGCAGACCCCAGGGCTGGCCAGCCTAGCCAAAATAGTGAAATATACTACCTATGCTGAAATAATAAATAATAACAATAATCTGGAGCACTGTAAGCCTCATTAATTAACTACCAGGGTTTTTTTTTTGTTTGTTTATGATGAGGAATCTAATCTCCCTTACCTTGTAAAACCTTTATGCAAATGTTTTAATTCTCCTATCCTGTAAAACTTGTTTATATAGAACCCCTGCCACCTTTCTTGGAACTTACAATGATTTAAGTCCTAAGGCCCACGTTCCTTTATCTCCTCTGCACCAATGCCAATGCTTTAAATCTTGACAATATGAAAGACTGAGGTCAGACCCCAGCTGATGGGGAAAGACACAGTCACCACCCGAGTTAGGATAAAAAACAAGAGTACTTCCTGTCTCCTGTATCGCGCGCTTGCCCTTCTGCTTTTGTGAGTAGTGTAGCCTCTTTATCGAGAGTAAGGTTTTGCTTTTCTGAGGTGCATGTACTGTGCTTGAGTGTTGCACACCAGGCATTGGCCTCCAGCCTCCACAATATGCACACAAATGGGTGCATATATCTGCAAACACATGCATATACCTGCACACAAGCTTGCACCATGCACAACACAGACACAGACACAGACACACACACACACAGAGACAGTCAGACAGACACACACACAGAGGTTATTGTAATCTAGCTTGTTTTTACAACATTATTTGTTTAGTTGAATTTGACAGAAGAAAATGTAGAGGTAAAATTAATAAGTCTTTGAATACATGCATTTTACCATGAAATATGTGATTATGATATAATATGCCTTTTTAAGAGCAATAAAAATGGTTATAAAAACACTAAGAGGTTGTGAGCTTTTTAAGTGAGTATTT
The DNA here is from genome assembly GCF_000317375.1 of Microtus ochrogaster. Classification (NCBI taxonomy): domain Eukaryota; kingdom Metazoa; phylum Chordata; class Mammalia; order Rodentia; family Cricetidae; genus Microtus; species Microtus ochrogaster. The sequence continues at coordinate 20,719,421 of NC_022028.1, read as the reverse complement.
TGGTTTTACACAGTTTCTGCAGAGCGTCTGCAGTGAAAGCTAGGAAGAGCATCTTCCTCCAACTGCCATTCCGCTTGCCTCCTGGTGGCTCCTGATGGGTCTTGGCTGTCATTCTGTATCTGTCCTGTGCTGTTTGCATTCTCTTCCATAAACATGGCTCCTGCGCACTTCCAGCGCTGGCAGGAGGGGAGCTGGTTCAAGACGCTCATAAAGATTTGCTCCTGACTTCCCCACTCCTAAGTTCCAACTGGCTGCCTTTCACTCTCGGGAGCTTTCTGTTTTATTGTTTTCTTTTAAAGTTGAGCTCAGGATATTGTATTTTGTAAAATGAGTCGTCTCTGAGATGATCTACCTAGATGTTGATTTGAATGTAGTCTTTATTTCGTAGGCTAGTCTTTATTATTCTGAGAATATGTGGGACTCATTTCCCATCCCAGAGGCACTGAATGGCAACAAAGAGGAATTTGATGCTATCTCTGGTGACTGCCCCCACCCCAACTTTATAACTGACCTATCTGAGAGTAATTGACATGCTTGCACCTTTGATGCTGTGAACTAGAAATAACTTCTATTCTTTGAGGGAGAATGTCCCTTCCATAATAGAGGGTGCATTTGATTCCATTTGATGGGTTCACCCTCTAAGAGATGGGTTACCCTTAGATTGCATCAAATTCCTCTTTCCCATCCATCTCTACTGTCTTCCCACTGGTTGCTTAACTTGTCTTGAAGGCTGTGGGCCCTGTAGCTCTTTGCAGTTACAGTTTTCCCGGAGCTGACGTACTGAGTCCTTGGTGTTGTTTTGTTTTCAATCTCAGCCCTTAAACACGTGCTGTTTCACCGGTCATGCCCTGAGCCTGTATTTCCTCTCTCCTGATATTTTGGACTTTCCTTTTTTTTGTGTATGTATTTGTGTGCACATGCACACGTATGTGGATGTGCATTTGCATGGCTATAGTGGTTTGAATGACAACTTCCTTCATAGGCTTCATATTTTACCACTTGGTCCCCAGTTTTTGGTGCTGTCTGGGGAGGTTTAGGAGGTGTGGCCTTGCTGGAGGATGTACATCGTGGAGGGCAGGCTTTGAGGGTTGGGCTTATAGATTGTCGTTTTTTTTCCAGTTTGTTCTCTTTACTCAGTGCTTATGGAAAGGACTATGAGTTCCTGCTTTCCTGACCCAACCGCCATGCCTGTTCCACGTCCCTTGCCTCCACTCCACCACCCTGAACTCTTACCCCTCCGGAAGCACGAGCCAAAGGAAGGTCTTTTCTAAGTTGCCTTGGTCACTATCACAGGAACGGGAAAGTGACCTCTGTGGGCGTCTGTGTAGAGACCAGAGGTCAGTAGGGGATGTGGTCCTCAGTCATTCTCCATCTTCTTTTTCCCCACCTGACTTTTTGAGACAAGGCTTCTCATCGAATCTGGAGCTTGCCAACTTGACTACACTGGCTGGTCAGGGAGCCTCAGCCTTTTATTTGTATGGGTTCTTGGAAATGGACTTAGGTGCTCTCAGCTGCCCGGCAAGCACTTTGCTGACTGAACCTCCACCCAGCCCTGGACCTGTGTTATTCAGCGGATCTGTGGAATGCAGCAATGAGATTCATTTCCTTGTATTTGTATTTGTATTATTTTTACTAGATTACTTATGTAGGCCTTTTGCCCTGTACATATATTTATGTTCATCTAGTCTTATCTATACTGTTTTTTGTTTGATTGTTTGCAGGTGAGTATGCATAGCTGCTATGTTGTTTCTTGTCTCTCACTCAGGCCTGTGGAAGCTTATCTGTCCATGCCTTATTAGTCTGACCTGGTCCCTCCCTCATCCTCTTGGAATCCAGCTCGCTGCTTCTTTCTAATTAGCCCTGGAAGGCAGTTGTGGGCCTTGGGTTCTGGCAGGTCTTTGTATTATGAGTGAGACAGAGGAGGACCACCTCTGCCTGGGCCACCGGAAAGGCGTTGATGACAGTTAACACACAGTTCTATTCTGTTAATGGCACTGTTGGTGCTAATGACAAGTTCCTTAAACTCTTACCTTGTGTGTTCCTTTTGATATTTATTTTCCTATAAGTAAGCAAAGGTAGTGGGGTATGCTAGGTCAGGAGAGCCATAGCATCCTATAACTTCATCCTTGGAGTACAGGCAGACAGCACTTATTATTGTGACTGTCTAGCATTCCCAGCTCAGCTAGGGGGGTTCTGCTGCCCACACCCAAGGTGGCCTTACATTTGAGCTTAATTCTTATAGCTTCCTGAATCCCAGCATGTAGCATCTGAAATCACATATATAGGCTTATAACGAAAGCTATGATGCTTAAAGCCCCTACTGCCTCCAGAAAACTTTAACAGTCAGTAACTCCTGTGTCCCTTAGGTTATCCCTTCCCTTGAGAATCAGAATCTCGGCTCCTGGAAAAGCATCAATAAAAGGCCTTTTGCTTGAACCTTGTTTCAGGTTCTCTCTGGTGTATCAGGCATACAGAGGAAATCTTTCTTTTTATATGACAAGGGATGGATTTGACTCTCTCGTTAGTTTCTGTTGAAGTCTCCCTGGTTACCCTGACTACCTTGTACAAGGAGACTGTCAGTCAAACCGCTGTCTGTACTAAACCTCATGCCAGTTTGAACACAGTTAGTTGCAGTGAGAAAGTTACACAGTAGTTACAGCGCTTCCTTCACAGGGCTGTTTGAAACCGTGTGTATCAGATGTTTCACTATCAGGAGCCTCAATGAACTCCAGCTGACCCTGCCAGCATCCACCTAGATAGGCATAGAGATGTGGTGCTTCCCCTAGTGGTTCAGAGAGGAACTGCTGTGACTGCTTGGTCCAAAAACCTCTTTAATGCTTCAGTGCTTCAATGCTTCATACTTCAGTGGCGGATTTGTGATAACAGATAGGGCTGTGTGTATCTGTTGCTGTGATAAAACACCATTACTAAAGCAACTTACAAAAGAAGGAGTTTATTTGGACTTAGGTTCCATCATTGTCAGGGAGCTAGAACAGTAAGTAGCAGACATAGTGGCTGAGGGCCCACATCCGGAACTGAGAGCCCTAAAAAGAAGAACGGACTCAAAATAGCTTGAGTTTTTAATTTCTCAAACCTGCCTCTGGTAGCATGCTTCCTTAAATCTCCTAAAAAGTACCATGAACTGGGGACCGAGTGTTGAAATGCCTGAGACCATAACTCATTCAAACCACCATGCTTTCTTTGGTCCAAAATTGGCTGTGTTTTGTGCTAACATCCTCTTTGGGGCTGTTTAATCAGACTTCACAGGGTCATAATGAATCAACTCTAGGTCCTCTTCCATGTTTGCTTCCTTGCTATCAGCTTGGTGTGTGGTCTGGTCACCCCTTGTCTCTGTTCTGGTTTTGCGAGACAGTCCCAAGAAAATCTTATGGCTTGAAGGAATAAATTAGTGCTCAGAGGTGATTACTCCTGCTACAGGGTTAAGTCTTACAGCATCATGGGTCATTGCTGGTCCAGCAAGAATCTGCTGTTTTTGGGAATTCAAGTAACATCAGGGTTTGGACAATCACAAACAACCTCGGGACATTATAAAAGCTAATAGCAAGGTGTCTCAGATTTTTGTATCTCTTTGTCCTCAGCCTTGAAAGCAAATGAAATAGGTTAGCTTTTCGGACAGTTTCTTGTGATGGTCAACGTTAGTTATCAACTTGAAAGGGTCTAGAATCTCCTGAAGATAACCTTTGGGAATGTCTGTGAAGGAACTTCCAGACTGAATTCATTGAGGTGGGAAGAGCCACCCTAAATGTGGGCAGCACCATTCCATAGGCTGGGGTCTTAGACTTCATAAAAAGAGAAAGCAAGTGTTCTACTTAGTTTCCTTTGTCAACCTGACACAGCCTAGGGAGTCATCTGAGAGACTCTCTCAATGGAGGGATCTGGTTGTCCTATAGCGTTGTCCCACTGATAGTTGTGGGATAACCCAGCATATGGTAGGTGACACCATCTCTGAACAGATGGCCCTTGGCTGTTTAAGAAGGACCTTGCTTTCTGGATGGTGGTGGGTGGTACATGGCTTTAATTCCAGCACACGGGAGACAGAGGCGGGTGGATCTCTGTGAGTCTGAGGCCAGCCTGTTCTACAAAGTGAGTTTCATGCTCCAAAGCTACAGAGAATAATAATAAGAAGGACCTTGCTGAGCATGCCAGAGAATAAGTAAGCAAGCAGCTTTTCTCCATGAATCCTGCCTCCAGATTTTTGGCCTGATTTTTTTTTCTTTTCTTTTCTTTTTGTTTTTCGAGACAGGGTTTCTCTGTGTTGCTTTGGAGCCTGTCCTGGAACTAGCTCTTGTAGACCAGGCTGGTCTCAAACTCACAGAGATCTGCCTGCCTCTGCCTCCCAAGTGCTGGGATTAAAGGTGTGCGCCACCACCACCCGGCCTCTGATTTTCTTTAAATATGGACTACAATATGGAAGTGTAAGATGAAATAAATTCCCTTTTTCCCCAAGTTACTTTTGGTTGCAGTATTTCATTGCAGCAACATAAAGTAAACTAGAATTGAAATCATCCATCTCTCTTTGCTTCCAGACTGTGGGTGCAATGCAACCAGCTGCCGCCATGATGTTCTTCCCATGGTGACTGCATCATCAAAGGGTGAGTTAAAGCAAAGCCCTCCTTTAGTTGCTTTTATCAGATGTTGTGTTTTGAATGAGAAAAGGCCCCCCAATATGCTCAGGTAACACTTGGTCCCCAGTTGGCGGTTCATTGGGAGCTTTATGGAAACTTTAGGAGGCAGAGCCTTGCTGGAGGAAGTACATCACTGGGGGCTCAGGCTTTGATGTTCTGTAACCTGGCCCTAATTCCTCCTCTCTCTCTCTTCCTGAGTGTTGATGTGAAGTGGCAAGCTGCTCGTATGCTTCTGCCACCATGCTGTCCCTGCCATGATGAACTCTCTGCCTCTGGAGCTATGCTTGAATTATGAGCCCAAATAAACCCGTTCTCCTTTACAATGCTTTTGTCAGGGATTTTTTTTTTTTTTAAATCACAGCCTCATTTGCTGTGATCAGCAGCGTTATATAGCGAGAGTACAGCTGAGAATTTCTAGGCTGACCCATGGGAATCACATATTCTGTTAGAGGAAACCCAACTTGCAAAGCTTTGGGAATATTTGCCTTAGGAATAGTTACTGTCATTTTTGTAGAACCCTTGAGAAGCCATAGGGCTCCCCTTCTTCCAAAGTGGGACTTATTTCAAAAAAAAAAAAAAAAACCCTCGGCATTGTATTAATCAATTATTGGGCATAATTTTCTCATGTACTGTTATACTGGATGACTTTTCATTTGGGCGGATAATCTTGTTATATAGAATATATACTGGGTGCTTTGAATTCCAGAAAAGGCCCAGAGAAAGGAAACGCATCTCACTCTGGTGTCAGAGGGAAGAAACCCGCCATTTAGCCTGGAGGCTGGCACTGCCAGGCTCTGGATTTAACACTACCAGTTTCCCCTTAGATCTAGGCACCTTAGATGCTATCTCTAGGGCTAAAAGATTCCATTCCATTTAATCAGCAAGCATTTGGCGAAAATACCGATGCAGACCAAGTGCTATTCGTTTTCCTCCCGCAGTTAACGCTGGTGCCATGACTACCCAGAATGCTGTGTTCCTAGCCGCCCCAGGAACGGAAGCGCGTAGAGAAGGCACAGCACTGCCGCAATTTTCTTCTCTTTTTCTACACTTATCATTTATAAACTTCCAGCTTAACTCACCACACAAATGTAGCTAACACACAAACTCCCTTTCCCCTTCTTAGAAATCATAGCCCCTTCCTTTACTTACCTTTTTCAGATATTCCAGGGCGTTTCACAGCCACGCCCCCTCTGAGACATAAGTAAGCTAACAAGCACCCAAGCTAACAGGCGCCAGCTTTGTCAGTCTTATCTGAGTTCTTGGCCTTGTGAAATGCCTGCCTGGTATCCTTGGTATCGGCAAAGAATTGTTAATTGTGTCTGTGTGGGTATATAAACTGAAAACCTTGTGGGCTGGAGAGAACACTGAGAGAGAACTCTGGAAGAGAGAGCACTGGGGAGAGAATCTGAAGAATAAATGAGGCCTGATGTGAAGACCTTTGTGAGCTGACTCATTCCTCAGCCCCTTTTTAGTCAGATTTCACTTGCTTTGGCGTTCCTTCTGGATCCTGAAGGGTTTAGGGGGCTGTCACCCCAATAAACCTCAATACTCATTGTTAAGGCAATGAGGAAGTTCAGGATGATCAACAAGCCACCTGCAGGGATAAACAAGTGACAACATAAAGGGCACAGTCACAAGATGCAAGCCAAGGTGTCTTCTTCCAGCCCTGTCTTTATGCTGTTCAGGCTCCAAGCACATTGTTCAACAAATACATCTTCCATGTATCCAATATCTTCTCCTTCTCTCCACCTTCCTGTCTCTGCTGGACCCAGACATCTGTCTTCTGAGACTCTGACTCTCTTAGCTTCTGCCCCACAAGTTAGGTAGAGATTATGCTGTTCTGGCTTTGAGTTGAAGTGATGTCTCTACCTGTGGTTCAGCCTAGAACCTGGTGGAGCCCAGGACATGTGTATGGAACATGTATGTGTGTATATGTGTATTCTTATCTATGCCAGCCACATGGCTCGGTACCTTCCTCATCCAGGTAGCTCACACCTTGCTTCTTTCGTGGTCTGGGCAGAACTGTGGAGGGAGCTTCCTGTTCTCATCGCCCCACCTCTACTTCCTGTCTGGTTGATCCATCTATACTTCCTGCCTGGCCAATCAGCGTTTATTTAAAACATAATTGACAGAATACAGACAATTCTCCCGCATCAAAGAGGTAGCTCATTTCTCTGAGTGTCTTCTCCTTCTCTAGAACCTTCTATAATTATGTCATGCAATCTTCTGAGTGTTTATGTGAATTGTGTCTCCATCTCAGAGGATGAGAAAAAAGAGGCTCAAGAACAAAAGATCTGGCACAAAATAGTGATGGG
>NC_022028.1:20679022-20712295 GCF_000317375.1 Microtus ochrogaster | reverse complement strand
CAGCTCGTGTGCAATGTCATCCTTCAGCATCAACATGACACCATCCCACTTACAAACAGCAGGAAAATGTTGAGGAGGGAGCACAAGGCCATGGCCTGGGTGTGGCAGGAGCAAGGGGTGAGCAGGCTGCTGTTCGCAGAGTTGCATCAGTGGGCATCAGTGGGCTGGCATCTCTGAGTTCCGTCTAGATGGGATCATTGGCAAAATTATAAAACTAACGAAGAGCAAGTGAATGCCATTCCGTGGTAAGTCTACAGACAGCAGCATTTCATGCGTCATGGGGAGATAACTGCTGGAGTGCTTGGCAAGCACTTATTAAGTCTCAACAGTATCTCTGGATGGCTGGTCCCCGGGGAGCTGCTCTTTCAAATGGACCGGAGATAAAGCAAAGCCCATTTGAGTGGAATTCGGGCAGTAATCCCAGGCCAGCTTCCAACCTCACTTTGCACGGTGAAACTGTACTATTTGGGGGCATTCGCTTAACAGTTAAAGGTCTAAGAGGGGGCAGCCCCATCCTCAGCAAAGAACGCTGAACCATCAAATTGCAAAAAAATGTATGCACGCAAAAATAATTCTTCTCTGTTGTTGCTTTTCATTACTTGTTTTTTAAAGTGAAAGAGCACAGGAGTAGGACCTCTCTGCCTGGACCTACTGGCATGCCTGGTTACAGAAGGATGCTGTCTTTTGGGCTCTGGCTTACACAGGACTGGATGATGGAGGGAGGAAGCAGAGGTGTGCAGCAATAGGTTTTGAAATCATTAGCATCCTTGTCATGTATTCTCCCTGGACTGGGATGTGACTAGCATGAATTTAGAATTCCTTTTACACTGGGTCTCTTCTCTGTAGGCCGGTCAGTGCAGACACAGCTGCATTAAATCCAAATGCTGCCAGTTGCTGGCGTGGGCAAAGGCACGTGTTGGCAGCTGTGTCTGGCTGAGATGTTACCTCTGCGGGCAGAGGTCAGCATGTTAATGGCACCATGTGAAGGCTTGTGTTGTGTTCTTTTGGGCAGGAAAGAGGGCTTTCAGGACACTATGGTTAATAAGTAGGACAGAGACTAGAAATAGGAGAGAGCATACAGGTAGAGGCGGCAGTGGGATCCTGTTGGATAACCACAGGATATGAGTTCTCTCTTCTAGAGTCCTGGGCTCCATCGCTCAGCTGCAATCACTGAAAGGAAATCCTCACGGCCTCTGACTGCTTGAAGAAAGAATATTCCATGTGTAATAGGTTCTGGGCCAAGGAAGGAGCTAATGGTAAAGCTATGTCCTTTGCAAAGGCTATGAGAGGCTTCTGAGTCACTGGGGAGGGGGTTTGGGTTGATTAAGAAGGAGCATTTACAAGAGACAGGTCCAGCCAGCACCGTGAAGACCATAGACTTGGCCTAGTCCTCTTTTATAGCTCACAGCCAGCTGACTGCTGACAAGTCTCGACTTCAGACTACCCAAAAGTCATGGCTCTGGGTTGAGAGGTTCAAATCTGTCTCAATTGAAGTGGAATCAGCAGGGTCAAATCTGGGGATGACTCTGCCCATTAGCTGTCGGCCATAGTAATATAAGGACCTGAGCTCCATCCTCACCACCCATGTAGAATAGCTGAGCTTGGGGTCACGTGCTTGCAACCTCAGCTCCAGGGAGGCAGAGAAAGGTCGTTCTGGGGCTCATGGTTCAGTTGACAAGTTTTAGGCCAGAGAGATACCCTGTCTCAAGAAGCAAGGTAGATGGACCCTGGGGAACAACACTAGAGGTTGCCTTCTGTCTTACACACACACACACACACACACACACACACACACACACACACACTAAAGATGAAGATCTTTACGGCTGGGATCTCATGGACATCTTGTGCAAGAAGCATTGCACAAGAGTTCCAGAGCCCAATGCCCAACATTTTCCAACTGTCACTCAACGCTAGACGAAATGCCACAGTTAGGGAATCCTCCCAGCAGCCGCCTGTCCAGTCCTGGACTGGTGGCATGTTGATATTGATTTTTCAGCCGAGAAATACGTGCAAGCTTCCTCAAATTGATTTTAAAAGCACTTGTCTTGAGGATCCTGTGTGTCTTGATTCTCCTGAGAATTAGAGGAATCAGAAGAATTGGGAAAGGTCGTAGATTTATCCAAGGCTGGTTGTGAAGACAGCGGGGACTTTTCTGTCTCAAGTCTCCATCTCGGGGTACAGTGGTATTCCTGGCATGAGCAATGCAGTGGAAATTGGTGGACTGAGTAGTCTCCCCTTCCAGGACCTGTCTCTCTCTTGTGTACTAGAAATCAAAGTTGACTCAGAACCTGCAACTTTTCCTCTCTAGACACAACCTTTCTGCAAGTCGACTCACATGAGCTAAAGGGAGGAGACAGAGACCTGTTATAGATGCCTCTGTTTCAAATTTAGAACATTCCAGGGTTCAAAGATTAAGAGAGAGAATGAGAAGTTAGGCATTGGTACCAGGTTCCTCCTGCTCTGTTTACATTGCGTGTCAAGACGGGTGGGAAGGGAAGCTAACATCTTTCTGGCAGGGTCTTTCCCATTTCTCAGACAGCCTGTAGACATTAGGCAGGCATCATAAGCCCACAATTCCACCTGCTCTGATCCCGTGCTTTCTATAAGAACACACATTCCCAACGCCTCAGCTACTCTCCCTTTTCTTCCTTGAATAGACACTTAGTTTATTATGGTGAATAAATATATTTCCCATGAACACTTTTATTCCTGTATAGATTTATGACCTTGGAAGAATTTCTTACCTCTTGTGTGTGCATGTGTTTGTGTTCATGTGTGGGCTGGTACATGCATGTCTGTGAATGCATGTGCACTTGTATGTACATGCATGTGGGGCTCAAGGACGCCGGCCAATGTCATTCCTTAGCTGTATCCACTACATTTTTTTTTTTTTGGAGACAGATCTTTCACTGACTGTAACTTACCAAGTAGGCCCTTTGTTTTTTTTTTTTAACTAAGCAGACATTTTTTATTTAGCTTTTAAAATTTTTTTCCATGTACATAGAAAATGCTATTCAGTTTGGGAGATAATAATTCTAGTTTAGGGAAGAATAGTTTTGGAAAACGGATTGAGAAACTGCTCCAGAGAAATGTTTGGGAAGGGGCTGGAGACAACACTGCTCCTCCTGCAGAAGACCCCAGTTTCCAGAAACCACACAGCAGCTCACAGCTCTCTAACACCAGTTCTAGAGGCTCCGGTGCCTTCTGACTTTAATTATGGGTAATTCTCACTACGTATTGTTATAAGGTGGCAAATATGGGATTCTACCTAGAAGTTCACTCTGAGGAGAGTTTGCTTTATTTCACATGTGCTGAGTTAGTTTACGCCAGATCAGCCCCTCTGCTCTGGTTCCTGGATATAACTGTTAATATTGGTTTTTGTTTGTTTGTTTGTTGCTTTTTTGAGACAGGGTTTCTCTGTAGCTTTGGAGCCTGTCCTGGAACTAGCTCTGGTAGTCCAGCCTCGAACTCACAGAGATCCGCCTGCCTCTGCCTCCCTAGTGCTGGGATTAAAGGCGTGCGCCACCACTGCCTGGCCTGTGAATATGTTTTAATAGAAACTGTCCGTGATTGATAGTTCCCAGGGAAAGAGAAACTTATTTCATTGTTTGAGGTGGTGTGTGTCTACAGCTTGCTGCAGGTGAGGGCCCTTGACGGTGCTGTTGGGAAGAGTTGTGTGTGCATACACCCTGGTGAGAGGCCTGGGCTGTCAAGTGTTATTAGAGGAGAGATGTATGCATTGCACAGAGCCGACTCCAAGACTACTAGGATCTTGCCTGCACTTGCCTGACTCTGCAGGGCTACACCTAAGGAACAGAGTATATACCAGAAAAAAGCAGGGTCGAAAATGTAGGAGAAGGCAGGTGCTCTGTAAATGACCCAGAAAGGGTCATGACCATTGTGGCCCCGCACTGAGCTTCTAAACCTTCCCAGCTCTCTGGCCCACTTCTAATTTCTGACATGCATTCCTTGCTTTCTAAGCTGTCTCCATTTGTATCACCACCCCTATGTCCGTGGCCCAGGATGTTCTTTGCTCCAGGACATAATCTGAAAGTCCTGATGAGTGTCTTCTGGATTCACACCTTTAACCATTTGAACAAGGAGCTGAGTGCATTGTATTCCAGGTGCTCAAGTCAGTGGGGAAAACTCTCCTTGCTATTTGCGGCAGGCCATTGTTGAGACTCAGAAAAGCCAATTCAGCTGTGTAAAGTCAGACAGTATGAAGGGGTGAGGCACAGTTATTGAATGGCTTGGTTCCCTGAAGCCCTAAAGGAGAGCATGACATATCAAAGTCAGTGTTAGGTTTTTCTTAAAACGAGCCTCTCCGCTGATGCAAATAATTCCGATCAGACCAAATTAAACCAAATAAAAGATGCCCATGTTTAATGCAATGCTCCCAGGTGGCACCAGGAAAGCATGGGGAGGGGGGAGGGAGGGAGGAAGGGAGGGAAGGAGAGAGAGAGAGAGAGAGAGAGAGAGAGAGAGAGAGAGAGCACGCAAAACCCGGAGGCCAAGGCCGTGTGTTCATTCTCAGGGGAGCAGCTTAAGTAGCTGGTCTTGACCTTCCCTGGGGAGGAATTACTGTTTGGCAGGCTTTCTTGACCCTCCCTGGGGAGGCTTTCTCAGAGGTGGAGTTTGGACTAAGGCAACACCCATGGGAGGGGGCTTGAAATGGAACTTTCTGCCCAATATTCCAAAGGTGGATGCTAGGACCTGGGATGAGGCCCCTGACTATAATATTCCAGACTCTTTGTATAAAGGGTTGTTAGGGAGCTGGGGTGATGTTTTCAACCAAACAGCAGAGATAGGGAGGTTGGTGCAACAGCATGGGGAGATTGTGGGAACTCCGGAACTCATTTTAGAAGAAGGTGTTTTTGACAAAAACTCTTGGTACTCCAAGCTTTTTGAAAGCTAAACAACTCTTTGTAGTACACTTTTTTTTTTCGTGTGTGTATGTGTACGTGCATGCTTGTTGAGGCCAGTGACCAATATCTGGTGCCTTTCTCAATTGCTCTCCACTTTTATGTTTTGAGGTAAGATCTCTCACTGATCTCAGGGAACCTTCCTGTGTATCCCTCGCCAGAGTCTGGAGCAGAGGTATGCCCACCATGCCTGTTTTTATGTTGGTTCCGGCATGCTCGCACGACAAGCACTTTGCTGATGGCTCTGCCTCCAAAGCACTTCAGTATAATGGTCCTCAGTGAGGTTCTAGGATGAAGAAATGTAGTGTGGTATGAGTTTCTCAGCAGCAAAGACTTCATTTAACTGGGGAAGATGATCTGAGGAGTAAAATCGGGGTCAGCAAGATGGCTCAGTGAGTAAGGGGCACCTGCTGCCATTCCTAGAGACCTGAGTGCAATGAATGAAACCCGCGTGATGGAAGGGGCTGACTGACTCCACAAGACCTCCTAACCTATAGACACATACTCTGCACATGCACAATACACAATGAACAAATAAATACTCTGAAAATTAAAGCGGAAAGAAAAAAGGGAAGGAAAAAAAGAAAGAAGAGCCAGAGCTGTAAAATTCATCCTAAGGACACACCACATAGCTAGCGTTAACTGCTGTACCTCGGGGAGCAGAGCCAGCATGTGCAGTATCTAAGCCACTCCCTCCCAGCTCGAGATGTCTTATGGCACCCTGCCCTCGCACCCTGTTTTAGGTGGACAGGCCCGAGATTTTGGTGCCTCTCGGTCACATCTGCAGTGACTCATATGTAGTAATTGATGATTCAAGCGGAGGAGAAACAGGACACAGGGGCAGTCCTGTTCACGCTACTCATTCTCTCAAAATGTGCTGCACACATGGGTTGAACTAGCTGTGTTTCAAACTCCCCCTGACTCCCGGTTGGGTCCACAGTAGATTGACTGATGACTTCTGGGTAGTGGGAGGAGACACGGGAACAGGAGGAAACATGGCCAAAGGAAATTGTTGTTCTCTGGGATTTGGGGGAATCCATCCTTACATGGGCCATACTCCGTGTGCAGACTTCTTTGTCTCTATCCAAAGGCTTGCCCTATGGCATACGGACCCATCATCTTTCCACCACTGCCAATGCCACCTCTTCCTTCCCTCATCCCTGTCCTCTCATTTTGGTACATAACTATATGCTGTGCCCTTTGGTTCGGTCTGTCCTTGTTTAGCACATCCCAGGAGGAGAAAGCCCTGGGCTGCAGGGCAGATTTGCAGGGGATTTGACTTTAGGACTGTCTAATGAACGGTAAAGGACTCCTAGAAATGGGTGGCTGTCAATCAAGGCTCTGGAGGACAGAAAACAAGTGCTGTGGAAACTCGTGCTTTGTAGTAATTCCATTCCTTATTGTGGTGAATGAATATCTGATGAAAAGCAACTTCAGGGAAGATGGGCTAATGATGTGTTAGAATCTGAGAGGGCACCCATGGTTCATCAGGGTGTGTCGGAGGCAGCTGGTTACATTCCGTTTGCAGTCAGAAGCAGGAGAGATAAAGGCTGATGCTCAGCTCACATTCTCCTCTGTCGTCCATCCAGGACTTCAGCCCATGGATGCTGCTGCCCACATGTAGAGCGGGTTTTTTCACCTCTGTGCCCACCTAGAAACTCCCTCCTACACAGACCTGCTGATGTCTCCCGGTGGTTCTAAAGCCTGTCTAGTTTACAGTATTAATCATCACAAGACTCATGGTCCATGCTGGGTGAATTGGTCTTCTAACTGGTCTGCCCCACATATACATGCCCCTCGAGGCAGAGTGCCACTGGTGGTGACTATAGGCACCCAAGAGTCTCTGTGGATACGGCCAACTTTGAGATTGCTATGACAGGGGATATCTGAGCATCTCAAGAACAGAAGGAGTTTGCCTACTTTGATTTCTGTTGCTGTGACAAGCACCATGACCAAAGGCATCTTGGAGAGGGAAGGGATTACTTGGTTTACACTTTCCAATCACAGTATGTCACTGGGGAAAATCAAGGCAAGAGCTCAAAGCAGGAACCTAGAGGCAGAAATCGAATTGGAAGTCGTGGAAGAAAGTTGCCTGATCCTCATGGCTTTCTCAGCTTGTTTGCTTACATAACTGAGGACACCTGCCTAGGGATGGTACCACCCACAGTGGACTGGGTCCTCCCACAAAATATGGCCCCTCCAACATCCCCATATGACAATCTGAATAGGCATTTTCTCAGATGAGATTCCCTCTTCCAAGTTGATCCAACCTGTGTCAAACTGACAAAAACAGAACAAAACACAACAAAAGAAACTCCCAGAGAGGATGAATGGACAGTTTCCACACTGGTCCGTCACCAGTGCACCTCACCTGAACTAGATACGTAGTGCTACACAGGACTGGGCAGGGATGAGCGAGACAGTGACCGGCAGGGAGGCTGCGCCTCACAGTTGAGACATGTTGGAAGTGCCCAGCATCTGCTTCCTACTCTAGCATGTGCCAGATGGCTTCCAGTGCTAAGTGCTGCCCAAGGCAAGCTGGACTGTCCCTGCTCCATTTTTGTGTGACATGGAGCTTGTTCGAACTGGATACATACAAGCAGCAACCTAGCCCTGAGAACCTAAATTGCAAGACTTTTCTCTTCCTCGGTTGAAACTAAGTAGACACACGCCAGAGAATGCAATGATGCTCTAAGCCTGCAGTTGTTTTATTTGTTGGGATAGTGTACCTACAGCAGCGAATTTGATCCTCATACATACTGTAAGATGTTGACAAGCCACGAATCAGGGTCTCATTGTATCTCTTCTGCTGTGTTTTTTTCTACTGTAGTGTTAGGTGTGGAATTTAGGGCCCATGTGCGGTAGGTAGCCGAGCAGCTAATCTTCAGACTTTGTGTTCTCTTTTATAATGGACTTTGAGGCCCAATAATACTGAGGGAGTCACCTAAAACACATGGCCATTGAGTGGCAGCTTATGCTTTGAAGTTGAGTTCCTGAAACTCAATCCCAGAATATACTCAGAATTTTATGTGCAACTTTCCCTGGGGACATGTGAACACTGAGGACAGACCAAGGAAATTATTCCACCCAGTGTAATGAACAAGTAAGTTTATTGCGTGTAACCCACAGTGTGGGTGAAGGAATACTTACAAGAGCATGGGTCACTAAAAGACACCTCTACCATTAAAACCTCCCCTCCGCGTGGATTGTTGATAACTCACAAAAGCTCTATCCCCGGAGCTCCCTGCTTGACCTGTAGGCTGTGAGGCCCAGGGGAGGATCTCCTCCCTGCTATAGTTGCTAGGGCTTATCTAACCTCGGGGAGGGGTGCTATGAAGCTTGTGGTGATGAGGAAAGCACCCCCAGCTTTGGAGTTTTTGTTTACTTCTTGTAAGTCATAACAGCTTCTCAGAGGACTAGCTAGGAAGACATCACAGAAAGCCTTTTAGCAATTGAACATTGTTTATTAACAGTGTTTAACCAAATTTACAGGTTACTATTACACCCAATGTGTGCCGAGCATGTGTGTATGTTTGTGTGTATGTGTGTGTTATGCAACACATCAAAAATCAAACTATAGCATTTCTGAGTGCTTGATTTGCAGACTCAATTTTGCAGTTTATTGAGCCCTTTAATGTGTGCATGCTTTTCTCTTCAAACACAGCAGGAAAACTAAAGCAGCGGGTCCAAAAACGAGAGTCTGAAACTCGTATTTGGCATGGGTCCAGACTTCTTGAAAAACCAATCTGGCTTTATGTGGCTTCTCTATTTCCTGGCCACTAAAGCAGATCCCTTAGGAAAGGGACCTGGAGGCTTCACATGTAGGAAGGAAGTATGTTTCAGGCCTGCTGACGTTAGTCTTACTCCAGAAGAGGATGAGGGAAGGGATATGTTTCATTTAGTATCTCACACAGAATGGGTGATGAAGCTCAACTGAGGAGGAGACTCCATTGATATTCAGACAACAGCAAACAGGGTAGAATGATGGTTAATCCCAGGTATAGCAGCTTGGCATTCACTGATTGTGGCCATGCAGTCAGTGGAACAAAACTCACTTGGTCCCTAAAGGCCACAAGTCTCTATGAAAGATGTCTGACAAGGCTACCAACCTCAGGCACATTACTTCTGCCTGAAGTAGAAGGCTGTGCCCCTGCCAATGTGACTCTGTCTTGTATTTAGCCTTAGTATTATTCTTCCTTACACTAGGGAGGTTAGCTCCTTGAGATGTTGCAGTTAAGTAATAAGACAGAGACGTCCACACAGCTGAGGGGGCTGGATCCATGAATCATCTCCCCAGAAAATGCTCTCCCATGTGAGGGCAAGTCCATCACAAACACCTGGCCACTCCTGACCAAGGCTTCAGATAGCCCGGCCCGAGGAAGCCTTTTTGTCACTTCATGTTACCAGTGAGAACCCAGAGGTCCCACTTAAATCAAGCAGAACGGTAAACCATACCAAAGGCTTGACAACGAACTAGCCTTTGGAATGATAGACTGTCAGGAATTTCAGGTCAGGATAGACAAGTCAAGAACTTGGGTGTTCAGTCTAAACATAGTAATAATTTACCATATCAGTGAGATATAGGAGACCAAATCTCCTGTATTACATAGAGAAGCCCAAACATCTAAGGTATAGTAAAATGTTACCCAATAGAACAGCAATGATAGAAAATGGTTATTGGGTGCCCTTGAACTTGAACAGAGGAATTAGTGAAGACTTTAAAGTAACCATAGTGAGAAAAGCCTCCAAGAAATATCTGGGAAGAGGGACTCTTAGTTGAGAAAATGCCTCCATGATCTTAGCCGTTAGGCAAGTCTATAGGGCAATTTCTTGATTAATGATTGGTGTGGGAGTGTCCAGATGACTGGGGAAGGTACCACCTCTGGGCAGGTGGTCATTGGTTGTATAAGAAAGCAGGATGAGAAAGCTATGAGGAGCAAGCCAGTCATCAACACCCCTCCACGGCCTCTGCATCAGCTCCTGCCTCCAGGCTTCTGCCTGGGTTCCAGCCCTGACTTCCCTCAGTGATGAGATGTGACATGAGAATGGTAACCAGAAAGGTTTGCCCTTTCCTCCCTAAGCTGCTTCTGATCATGATGTTTTTATCATGCCAATTGAAACACCGACAGTGCGCATCAGTAGAGCTTACATAGTCTGAGCAACATGCAGAACAGAAACAAAATAAACAAATGGAGCCTCAAGGACGTGAGAAATAACACAGCAATAATGATAATCATTGTTAGTATTGTGACAAAACTGCAAAAGCTGAGGAAGAGAGACAGAGGATGAAAGCATTCAAAAATAGTATCTGAAGAGCTGGACCTGTTACTCAGTGGGTATGATTGTTTACTCTGCAACTATAGGACTTGAGTTCAGAGCCCTGACCCACATAACAAGCTGGGATGTTCCAGTACATTCCTGTAACTGCAGAGCTAGGGTGGGTGGAGACAGGATGGTTGGAGCTTGTCTGCCAGCATAGGCAATGGTGTGAGCTGCAGGTGGTTTAGGAGAGATTATACATTGCAAGAATAAGGCAGGATGAAAGAGAAGGACAGTGATGTTTTTCTCTGTTGTCCGCATGTGCACAGAGATGTACACCTCTGTAAACATGTCTACATATACCCCCCCACAAATGAATGAATAAAGAAATAAACAAGTGAAAGAATAAAATAAGTAAAACTTTTTTTTACAAAGTTGTGATGGTTGAAATGTCCCAAAATTGTAGTGAAAGACACAACTGTCCAGATTTAAGAAACCTGAACTTCAAACAAATTTTTATAAATAAAATTCATGCCAAGATTTGGGATAATAAAATTTTAGAAGTCTGGGGCCAGGGAGACAGTTCAATGTATAAAGTGCTTGCTCTCTAAGCATGAGGACCCGGGTTAGATCTCATGTTGCTTGAGGTCTCTGGTGCTCTGGTGATCTCATTTATAAAATGATATTGGATAGGAGCTTACTGTGATGAATTAAATGTCTTGAGGGTTAGGGGGATGGTTCACTGGGTGCAGTGCTTACCGCACAAACATGAGGGTCTGAATTCAGATCTCTAGCTCCCATGTTAAAAAAAAAGTCAGGCATGACAGTTTCCCTTGTGACATGTGTCTATAACTCCAGCACTAAGAAACCAGTGACAGAAGAATGCTGGGACTTTCTGGACACCTAATCTAGCAGAGTCAGTGAGTTCCAGGTCCATGAGAGACTTCGTCTCAAATATTTAAGTGGGGAAGCATTTGACGAAGACACTCAGCTTCAACCTCTGACTTCTACACACACACATATGCACCTGCACCTGCAGATATACCCAAGCACATGCACACACCCCCACCCCTGCCTGCACAGTGGTTTGACACGTGCCCTCAAAAGTATGCTTCTCTTATGTATTAGTCCATTGGCGACATGATTTTGAAAATGTATGGACAGAGTCTGAGCTTGATTTGCATGTCTCTAGGCACACCTGGCTTGGTGTTTCCACTCTCAGTGTTCTGACTTAGGCTCAGCTGGCGAGCTATCACCATTTTCTTAGCCATCTGTTTATGTGAATGTGTTATTTTCCTCCAGGCCTACTGCATTGTTTTGTTCTGTTTTGCGTAGGACTACAAGAACTGAAAAGGCAGATGGTGATGACTGATGTGTGAAGGTGGGCCTGGTGTGTGTGTGCCCTATCCTGGAATCCTGGCAGAGCTTGAGGGGCTTGGACAGCAATGGCTGAGTGCCCTGGACTAAAGGTCTCTGTGTGACCTGATTGACTGCATATCTCTCCCCGCTGCTCCACAGACTACCTGGTGTTTCAATTTGTTTCTCTATGAGGAGGAGACTCCTAGCCACACACTGTCTTAGTCCCAAAACCAGATTGTCTGCCTCATCCTTAATTGCATTCTGTCTTTATATCAGCAGACTGGATAACAGAACATCAATGAGAGATTGTAAGCCTGGTAGCACAGTCTCTAAGTTTCTGTCCTGTGCGTGACGCCTGGATCCCACCTGCCTTTCTCATTCTAGAAGGATGAGACCATGTGAAATAGTGGGCCATCACAGAGTTCTGTATGTGGACCTGAGCCCAAAGGGTACCCTTGGAGATTCCCAAGTTCTTTTGTCCTGGAACAAATAATTGAACCAGCAACACACAGAGAGAAGCACAAATAGCATTTCCAGGATGGAAATGGAACAGGGTTGGAGAAGGTTAGAGGCGCAATATCACTGGGCCGTGAGAGTTCTAACCCTCTTTGGATCATTTCCATCATACAAGTTTTATCCCTATATGTGGCCTTTGTTCTGGAGTTCCCAATCTTCTCTATCATTGGTTTCTTTGACGTATTTTTTTTTTTTTGATTTTTTGAGACAGGGTAGGTCTGGTTGTCCTGAAACTCACTCTGTAATTTATTTATTTATTTAAAAAAAACAGGGCTTCTCCATGTAGCCCTGACTAGTTTGAAACTCAGTTCCAAACTCTCTGAGTTTCAAACCAATCTGTGTAGACAAGGTTGGCCTTTAAATTATACAGTCTGACCACCTCTTCCTTCCAAGTGCTGGAATTAAAGGTCTGTATCATCATGTCAGGCTAACAATTTAATCTTGGTAACCTGCTCTCTCATCCTTCTCACCTGGCCGAACTGAACTTTCTTCTCCTCCTCTTCCTCTTCTGCCTCCTCATCCTCCTTCATCTCTTTGCTTTCTTGACTGCTGTCTACTATTCCTTTGGAACAGTTCGCACAAAGGACGTTGATGGAATGGTTCTGACAGCGATGGCAGTAAAGGCTACTTCCGTTTTTGTTGACGAGAACACTGTACTGACACCTGACAAATATAACACCAAGAATCCTGGGAGGTAGCTATAATCCTCACTTTATAGATATAGTAACTGAATCTTGGAGGTCTTAGGTAGCTTGTTTTAGGATACCCAAGATATGAATGGTAGAATTTGAATTCCAACCCAACCTATCGATCAATTTATGTAGCACTCCTATTTGGTCTGATATTTTTAGTATCTCACAGAGGATCCCTCTCCCTCTCTCTCTCCCTCTCTCTCTCCCTCCTCTTCCCCTTTCCCCCTGTGTGTGTGTGCTTTGGTCAGGGAACAACTTTTGTGAGTTGGTTTTCATTTTCACCTTCTTTCTGCCACTTGGTCATACTCCTGGCCAACTAACTCACAAGCTTCCTCGTTCCCATCTCATCACAGGCGTTCTGGGATTACAGATGTGCACTGCTGACCTGGCTTCTCAACACAGGTTCTGAGACTAAACTCGGGTCAGCAGGCTTGCGGGGACTGTGCTTTCACTGAGTCAGTGAGTCGTCTTCCTGGACTCTGGTTTGACCCTAACTTACTAGAAGTTTGTTCTGAATGAAGTAAATGTAGGGATGAATGGATGCATGAATATATGAATGGTTAATTCCAACTCCCCGTTCAGCCACATTCATTGAAAGACATGGGTTTTTTTTTTCAGCCAAATTAGCATATTTTCTTCAGCTTTCAGTCAGTATTCCCTTGAGACAAAGGACTGTGATTAGCTGACCTGGTTTTTATGCTTGCCAACAACTCCTGCCAAGTGGGAAATTAGTTGTGTGCATCTAGCACTCAGAGAAAGCCTTGCTGGAGATCAAAGCTCGGCACCATGGAGGATGGTTACTCCAATTCGACGTGCCTTTGAACAGGGTGTGTAGAACACAGAGGATACCCACAGAGGTGGGGGATGGGATGGTGTCTAGGAGACAGGGTCTTATAGCCTCATCCCAAACTGAGCTGCTGTCTAGAGGCAGTGTAGAACGGCATTGAACCTTTCTGTCTGCCCTAGAATTTTTCTTCGGTCACTAAACTTTGTGAGGCAGCTGGTGGCCTTCTTGGGTCTCCTGCTGTTGAAAATCACATATTCCATTGTGACAGCCATCTGGTGGGGACTTCCATCAAGAGAGGCTACATGAAGTTGGAGTTGGGCTGCACGAACAATGGCTTTTGCTGTTTTAAGTAGATAGACTCCATGGCCCTCTCTTCATCACTTCCAAGACTCTGTCTACTTAGCTTCCTGGAGACCACAGCCAGGACGCCACTCAGCTCGCCTGGTGCATAGGCCAACTATGCTTGGGTTCCAACACTGCCTGAGAGTACTCTGCTAGACTTCACTGAGTGTCTGTGTCCCTGATCTCAGCTTTGACCTTAGCATCTCAATTTTCACATCAGCTTTATATATATGAAGCAGTTCAAATTCAGACAGGTAAGTGATGTGGGATGTCCTTCTGTATGCTGTAAATATATTTTACTACCATTGGTTAATAAAGAAATTGATTTGGGGCCAATAGTCAGGCAAAATACAACCAGGTGGAAATCTAAGCAAAGATAAAGGAAAAATAAGGTGAAGCCAGGGAGGTGCCAGTGGCTGCTGGGATAGCAAGATGTGAGTTAACAAGCCATGGGCATCGAATAATAGAAATGGGTTCATTTAAGTTGTAAGAGCTAGTTAATAATAAGCCCGAACTAATAGACAAAACAATTTTTAATTAATATTAAGCCTCATAGTGGTTATTCTGAAAGTGGCGGGTGGGAAAGAACCCTCCAGTCACAGGTAAGACTATCCCATATAACAGAACTGAGAAAAGCGTGTGCACACGTATCCTAATCTGGAACTCAAGGTCAGCACATGGGTTCTTCAGCACTGTCTAGCTTTCTGTAAAGTCTAAAGGGCCCTTGGATTCATCTGGAAGGGCTCAGTCCATGCAGGGTGCTGTCTTCAAGAACTTTCTGTAGGGAGACTTTCTCTGCAGGGGCTTTCCATAGAGAATAATAGTCCATAGCTATCTATGGCAGTTGGTTTTAATTGTCAATTTGACACAATCTAGAACTTCCTGGGAAGGAAGTCTTACAGAGGAGTTGTCTGTATTACTTTAGTTTCTGGGCATGTCTAAAAGAGATTCTATTATTTAGGTTAATTGAGGTGGAAGACCCACCCTGAAGGTGGGCAGCTCTACTTCATGAGGTGGGCACAGGACTTAATGAAAGGAGAGAGCTGGCTGAGGACTAGCCTGTATGTATGCTTCCGTGCATGCATTAATTCGTTGCTCTCTGTTCTTGACTGTAACTTCAGCTGCCCCAAGTTCCTGTTGCTTTGACCTCTCTTCAGTGATGGATGGTCAGCTGAACTTGTGAACCCAAAACCTGTTAGTTCTCTAAAGCTATCCAAATATCCAGAAATGAACAAAAACTGGACTAGAGGAGGATTTCTAGAGATTAGATAAAAGCCAGCACTCCTCAGGAAATTATGAAACTGATTCTCATCTGCCAGAAGGAGTCACTTCCTTGACCTTTGGCAGAAGGGACTTATGGCTCTATTGAAATACGTTTGGGCACCTGTCAGCAAATCAAAGCCCATGCTGGCCTCCAGGCTCTCTCAGTATCACAAGTACCTGTTATCTGTTTCAAAATCCATGCTGTCATCCTAGCCCTGCTCACCTCCTCCTCCTCCACCCTAAACTCCGTCCAGATCATGGGCTTCCCCACCCCAGCTCCTCATTCTCCGTATAAGTTGCTATTCTCTATTATCGCCACACATTCTCTCTTATTCTCTGACTCTCGTATGCACCCACCCTCTTGTTCTCACTGTTCTCTCATGCCATGCTCTACTCTGGATCACCACTGTTCTTGCTCACACTCCCACTTCTCTAGCCCTTTCTATGTCCAGTCTGCCTGCTCTGCTCAGTCTACTTCTTTCTCTCTCTGGTCTGGACTTTTTCAGCCGTCTCTGAATCTGTTCTTCTCTCATATCTACAATAAAAGCTTCCTTAATAATGGCGCAGTCATGTCTGCAGTTTCTTTTCTGCTCCTCCTCACAGACACAAATAAACCCCTTTCTCCCTTAAATTGCCTTCCCCTGGGTATCTGAGCACAGCAACAGGAAGTGAAGCTTAGAAACACGTTTTCCTGGAGGATTCTCTGTGGTATGGTGCCAGAGATTGTTTCCTGTTGGGTCCTCTCATTTTTTGACCCCTTCAGAAGAATCACTCTGACAGCTTCTGTTTGGGTCTCAGAGAAACTCAGACCCTTGTTGACCTCTTCCCACTCTAGCTAAGAGACAACCCCAGAGCTGCTGCAGCAGACGCTGTTCTTCTAGGGACCAGGAGGAGGCAAAGAACTCAGGTTACACAGAGCATCGAGTGCCTTGGAGGGTATAGACCTCATCTTCCCAGGAAGCAAAAGCACAAAAGGGTAGTAATTTTATTTTGACAAAAGTAATCTTCTCATTCTTATTTTTTCTGTTTTAAAGATTCACTTTTAATTTTAAGGGTGTGTCTCTCTGTGTATGTGCTGTGTGTAGTTTTTGTATGTGTTGCTTTCAGTGTTGTGTGAATGTGTCTCTGTGTGTGTGTGTGTGTGTGTGTGTGTATGTGTGTGTGCAATGCCTTTGAAGGACAGAAAAGGGTATAGAATCTCCTGGAGCTTCAGTGATTGACTATTGTGGTCTGCCTGACATGGGTACTGGGAGCAGAATCTGGTTCCTTTTAAAGGACTGTACATTCCCTTAGCTACTGAGCCAACTCCCTAGCCTGTCACTCTTGTCTTGACATTGGATCATAAAACAAAACCTTATCACCAGTTCCTCATCAGTGCACATGCTAGTTCAGCACAGGATCATACAAAAATGCACCATCATGACTTGTTCTCAGATTTTAAAAAAATAGGTCTATCTTAGATTCATTTGTTGAAAAATATTATTTGCCATCTGCCAAGTAGCTTTCAGGGATCTGAGAGTTGCCGCTGACCTCATTATACAGATCAAAATGATCTTGTTCATGCTGAACACGGCTTGGGCGGGAGAAATGCAGGCACTGGTGTGCATATTTGACATTGCAATTGAACAAAGCCTACCATGGCTGACCTTAGCTATGAGTGTTCAAAGGAAGATTTATTGAGCATTGACTCTTTAAATGATGTCTGAGTTAATCAAAGGGGAAGAAACAACACCAAAGAAACACCATAGTCAAAGGCCCAGATGAAAGTAAGAGCTGTATGATTCGAAAGACTCGGGACCATATGACTGTTGGCCTTGACCGTCAAATTGGTGGTATTTAAAACTTCCCAAAACAAACCTCTGGCATATGAGAGAGTTTCTAGATTGGGTTAACTGAGGTGGGGAAAACCACTTAGATTTGTGGGTGGTAAAATTCCAATGGGCTGGAGACTTGGACTGAATAAAAAGAAGGAAGTGATCGGAGTACCAGCATTTATCTCTTCTTGCTTCCTAACAGGGACACAATGACCATCTGCCCCATGCTCCAGAGGCAGAATAAACTCTCCCTTCCTTAACTTGCTTTGTTGGTTATTTTGTTACAGCATGAGAAAAGTAACTGGCACATAAGCCATGTCCAGCTCAGTTATGTGACTCTACCTCCTGGTGAGTCAGGGCTGGATACATGTCTCCTTGAATTTGCACTGGGTATATAACATGCTTCAGTTCATCTAATCTGATTTGACTTGCATCTTGACTTACAAGCCAAGATCAGAACTAGACTTCTGGGAAAAGGTGTCGAGTCATGATCTATCTTCTGGTTCATGGCTCCTGCTGAGGGGCTAATGGAAAGAGATCAGAGGGCATGCACCGGGAAAGAAAGAGGGTGGTATCAGGGTGAGCGTGGGCTGAAGAGCTGACTCAGTGGGTACCAGTGCTTGCTGCACATGCACAAGGAGCTGCTTGAATCCCCAGTACACGTGTTAAAAGACAGCATGGCTACGTGTGCACCTGTATTTTTAATGCTGTAGGGGGTGGAGCCAGTATGGGGGGATGGCTAGGGCTTTCTGGCTGCCAGCATAGCTCCAGGTTCCCCCTCTCAAATGAGTTGGGTACATGCATGCATGCACGTGTGCAGGTGCTTATGTAAACATGTGTACATATACCTTCCATCATGTAACACAAACACACACATCAAATGAGAAGGGTGCATATCCATCCCTAACAGCAGTAGCAGGGAGACCATAGTGATTGTGCTATCAGTTTGTGTTTAGGTCTATGATGTGCACACACAGTGGCTAGACTGCTAGACTACAAAGATTATAAGGCATGAAGGTCACCGTGCCCCTCCCACTACAGCTACATGATTTCCATCTCTCTTCTTGTGTTTAGCATCACTTTTTGACTGGGACAGATCCACATGGCATGGGTCTGTTATAGAGATGAAAATTACTCTTTTCTAACCGCCAGTCTCTTTCCTGCCTCTTTTGAAGCCTCAGTTTTGCAATCCGGTTACAGCTCACACTTGACCAAGCTCACTGATCAACTCTGTCATTACTCATCTTGTAGGTGGCAGGATCCTGGCTTTGGAAGAAGAGGAATTTATTTTCTGTCTCTTCTTCTTTAACTTTTGTTGAATTTGGGGGGAAATGTCACATGACATTGTAGAGTTAGGGAAAGGGATTTTTCTCCTAGGAACGTATATTACCTGAATTAATATTTTAAGATTAATATGTAAGAAACATTTTTCCTTCAGTGTATCAGTACACGATGCTTTGCTTGATGCATCCTTTTGACTTTTCAGACACTATAAAAGCAAGCCCTGTGCTGGTGCGATGTATGGGTGGAGCTTTAGGATTACTGGGAGAGCTCTTCCGCTACCTGAGGGAAGACAGGCTCTCGCTGCTGATGAGCTCAGCCACCCTCAATGCTTAAGGAACTTGAACTGAGAAAGAAAAAAATCTATGTCACAGTTCTGAGCGGTGCTGGAAGTAGGCAAGAGATAAGCAATTTCTGGCATTTACTCTGAGATGTTTAAAAGATACTTTCCCACTATTTCTCTTGCTTGGCATCTTAGTTTCTGTTCCTGTTGTGATTAAATGCTCTGACAGAAGAATCTTAAAGCAGAAAAGGTTTAGTTCTTCTCACAGTTCCAGGTCCAGTCCATCCTGTTGGGGAAGTCATAGCGCTGGAGCTGGAAGCTGATGGTCACATCCTAGCCATAATCAGGAAGCAGAAAGGTATGAGCACGTGCTGATGCGCAGTTCAGAGCCTTCATTTCTACAGTCCACGGTCCCCTGTTCAGTGAACGGTCCCACTCACAGTTAACAGGGGTCTTCCTACATCAGTTAACAGGCTCAAGATAATCCCTCTAGGCTTGCCCAAAGGCCCAACTCGAAGGTGATTCTAGATTGTGTCAAGGTGACAACTAACACTAGCCCCCACACTTAATTAAATGAGAAACACTATATATATTATATAGGAAATGATTGACATGACTCTAGGAATGAAGAGAGGTCAAGAAGCCATGGTAAGGTGCCCTGGACTGAGGAGCAGTGGAGAACTTGGAAAACTCATGGGTTTCTTTCACCTCATGTATGTCAGACCTGTGACAATCCCAACAGACAACCACAAATTAAAATGATAGGTTTAAGTCCAAACATATCAGCAATTATTGATATTAGTAGTGTAAATACACCAATATTAGTAGTGTAAACATACCAATTAAGAGATGGGACTTGCAGGCCAGAGATAAAATCCACAGCTAAATAATTCACTGCCAAAGGGGAAGGTGCCAAGGAAATTAAAAACATGAAAAAAAAGAGATAATTTGTGTCCAGAGAGATGGTTAATAATTATGAGTAAATACTGTTCTTGTTTAGTTAGGACCTGGGTTTGCTTCCCAGTGCTCATGTTGGGCCACTCACAAGATCCTGTAACTCCAGCTCTGTGAGACCAGACACATCATCTTCTGGACAGACACTCATGTGTACATACTTATACCCCACACCACATACTTACATAACACATAATTTAAAACAATAAACAAATCTTTTAAAAAAAGGAAGGAAATATATCAGAAGTGTGTTGAAAGCTGAATGAGAAGTTTATAGCTCAAAATATACTTTAGTAAAAGGGAAAAAGTTAAAATGCATAAAGTATGAGCAGAAATGTAGAAAAAATAGACTCAGCAGCAGAGGAAGGAAGGAAATAATATGTGTAAAAGCAGATATTAATAATGTTGAAAGCAAAACATGATAGAGAAACAACAGTGAAACCAGGATGAGCCTTTGCGAAAAATAAAAGAAATTGGCAAGAATATAGCAAAACTAGCACAAAAAAATATAGATGGCACAAATTAAAAATATATAGAACCAAATGGGCTGCTACTATAGTTCCTGCAAAGCCTGAAGGGATGAAGGGTGCTACAAACAGCTCTGCACATGTCTTCAGACAATCTAGACAGGGTGGATCAGCTCAAAACCATCCACTGTGAGGTGGATGTTGGAGACAACTCTAACTATTAAAGAAATTAGTTCATATGAAGGTGTAGCGGTTCTTGCCTGTAATAATAGCAACAAGAGAAAGAGATGAAATAGTTTGAGACAAAAATGGATGGCACAGTAAGAAGTAAGACTGTCTTGAAACAATCAAACAAACAAACAAAACCACCCCTGTAAATTTTTAGACTTGTTATTTTGGGGGAAATCCATATGGAAAACTCTTGAGAACAACTCAACAATGTTTTGGTTCCTGCATTAGTTATTTTCTTATTGCTGTGACAAAACTTTATTTCCAAGGCAACTGAAAAAAAGAAAGCATTTAATTGGGCTTAAGTTTTCAGAGAGTTAGAGTCCTTGGTAACAGAGTCAAGATATGGTGACAGGAACAACTGAGAGCTCACATCTTCGGTCACAACGTAGGAGACAGGGATAACACATTGGGAATTGTGGGGATCTTTGAAACCCCAAGCTTGCCCCCAGTGACACACCCCTTCTACCAAGGCCACTGCACCTAAACCTCTCCCAAAAGCCACAAACTGGGGACAACGTATTTAGACTTATGGGGATGATCTCATTCAAACTACCACAGTTCCTTTCTTGGTGACAAATGCAAATTAAGGGAGAAGGGGACACTTTTGGCTCACAGTTTCAGGCCACAGTCCTTCATGACAGGAAGTCACAGTGAAGGAGGTTGAGAAAGTTGGTCATTTTGCATCTGTAGTCACGAAGCAAAGGATGATGAATGACTGCTTATGCTCTGCTCCCTGTCTCCTTTTTATATAGTCCAGGACACCCAGCCAAAGCAGTAGTCCCCCTCATGCTCATGATGTGTCTTCCTATATCAACTAATGTGATTCAAACAACCCCAAGTATCCCAGGTGATTTGAGAGTCTGCCATGTTGACAGTCAACACTCACCATCACAGACAGTTTCTTAAGACAGGAAAAATTATTAAACTCCTGGATATTCACTGAGAACTGGTACCTCACAAAACCTCTATCTGGATGTCTACTGGCATCAAATTATTTGTAGGATCCCAAGAGTAGAAAGAGCCCCACTTTCCTCATTTGTGCGAATGCTGAAATGGTGGCATATCCAAGCTGGGAAATGCTAGTCAG
This sequence comes from Microtus ochrogaster, assembly GCF_000317375.1. Taxonomy (NCBI): domain Eukaryota; kingdom Metazoa; phylum Chordata; class Mammalia; order Rodentia; family Cricetidae; genus Microtus; species Microtus ochrogaster. Next base: position 20,691,035 of record NC_022028.1, on the reverse strand, counting down.
TGATAAGATGCAGTATGTGCCTATGTCCATCCAATAACTTGACTAAACCTTAGCAAATTATGCTGGCTGAAACATCCCTATCTCAATTGTTACACACTCTATAATGCTAGAAATAGAATATCCTCTAAATTACAAAATTATAGAATTTCCATATTAATGGTTGCCAAAGACTAAATATAGGCCGAGGGAGGGAAGAAGGAGCATGTGGGTGATTAAAAGGGATCTGAGGGACTTTAAGGATGTTCTAGGCCTTGAGTGCAGCAATGTCAGGATCCTGGTTTGTAATATTATCCTCAAGTTAGCATCATTGGGGGACAATCCTATAAAGATATGTCAGATCTTTTAATATCATTCATTACAACATACTGCTATATACATGAACAGCCCCAACTTCAATTTTGTGGATAATAAGTTCAGAATAAAATTAGATATTGGAAATTGGCTTTCAATTTAATTTCCTACTGGGAAGTACTTTTATTTTCAAATTTCAAGTGTCTATATGTTGATGATGTTTTTAGTTGAAGTAGCTCTAGGTTTTGTGTATCATTGAAAAAGCTTCGATGAGCCGTATTGAACAGTGTCTGGACATAGGTTGGCATGAGAAAGAAGAGAAATTTGTTTTCAACCTTAGGTATACACCTTTCAGATTTCTGGGGACAAAAATCTGTACTACCAACCCACACCTTTAAGAGACATCCAAGAGAAGAACAGCTTCATGCATCACAATTGGAGCCAAAAAACTACATGCTTGATGGATGATGGGACTGATGGCTGTGCCTGTTAGGTTAATGTTCTAGTTCCCTTTCTGTTCCTGTTGTAAATATCCTGACCAAAAGCAATTTCGGGAAGAAAGGATTTATTTAAGCTCATAGTTGCAGGTTACAATTCATTATTATGGGGAAGTCAAGGCAGTGGGCACTTGAGTGATAGATAACAGTTTTAAGTCACCAAGTTCAGATGTGGTATATGAGTCCAGCAAGAGTTGATTGAAATCATTTTACAGACAGAGATCACTAGCTCGTCTAAGTTGACTAACTAGCAAGCTTTGAGGATCCAGATTATAGGTATACACTGCCACACCATTTTTTTACTGAATGTTGGGGATTTACACGCATGTCTTTGTGTTTGATCAGTCAGCACTCTTACCCAGTGAGCTATTTCCCCAGTCTCTGGCTCTGCCTATCTCGATGCTAAAATTACCTCCTAAAGGAAACAGGTATTTCTCATCCTTTCAAGGGGGCTTTCTTTGACAGCTATAAATGCCAGCTGTGTCCTACTGCAAGTGATGAGATGTGTCCTACTCCAGGAGATGAGATGTTCACCCTCACTGTGACAATTCTGTTTCTATCGATTTTCTTGTAGAGAGATTTTGGTCACAGCCCACATTGCCCATAAAGCTTTTATGTCATCATTAATACTGTAGCATCCTAGAGACTTGGTTTTATTTAGTGCTTTTTTATGTGCTGAATGGAGTTGCATGCTGTCCAGTCTCCCAGGAAGCCACAGCAAGTCAGAGTTGTGATATTACTCACAGGTCCTCACCCTTCTGTATGCAAAACACTCCTACACACACCTTTATCCATTTCTTTTCTTTCTGCATCTTTTGCATATTTTCACTAGTAGACTTTTGCACACCACACTAGATTCCAGGTTTTTCTTGACAGCGGGAATTGTGTTGAGTTCTCTGTCTTGTACTCCTCAGGATTGTGTTCATAGCACACTAAGTATAGCCAGGAAGTTGGATGATTGGAGGATTGCGTTTAATTCAACTCATTCAATAACAAATAAACGCCTATAGGCTTTCTATCACACCATGGATACCGAGGAAGCATCTTTTTATGCAGAATAATGAATAAGATAGATATGACCTATTTCTCTCACAGATTAAATCCCAATTACCAGGAATGATCATCATATCTGGACAGGGGTGGGGTGGGAAATACAAGCAGGAGGCTAGGAAGATGACTTATCAAGTAAAGTGCTTGTCACATAAATGTGAAAAGTGGGTCTTGGATGTCTAACACTCAAGGATGCTGGGTGTCATGGTGACCAACCTGAAGTCGCAGTACTTAGGAAGTAGACATAGTGATTTCTTGAGCAAGCTGGTAGATAGACTATCCAAATCCATGAGCTCTGCATTCAAGCAGACACTCTGACTCAATATACAAAGTTGACAGTGAGTGAGGAAGATACCCAACAGCATCCTCTGGCCTCTACATGCACAGGCACAGTTGTGCAGGCTCCCCCACATGTATACATGTGCCTATATTCAGGCAAACATGAATAAACATGCAAATGCTCCAAAGAATATGCAAACACATGCAAAAGATGAAAGTACCAGCAGGATTGCAAAGAGAGCTTGTTTTGTGTGGAGTGAGTGGGGTGAGCCCTTATGACACAGCATCACAGTGGCTCGAACTTTACAAGACATGAGCCATTGGCATCACAACTACTAAACAGTGTTTTCTGAAATGATGCCACCCAGGCGTCTATGGCGCTGGATGAGGTGCTGTTGCAGGAAGGAAGACTGCAAACATTCAGCAACGGAAATGTGCTGGAGTGAAAAGAAAGCTTGCAACAGGGGTAGAGAGAGGTAGACTTCCACTTATAACACTTGTTTCATGTGCTGTGTGGAAAGCAAGGCGGAATTCCTTAGAGGTGTGTGCTGTCGAGTCCTGGGACTGAAGCATGAAGAATGGCTCTGGGGGAAAGGTGTCAACCAGTAGCCTTTGACTGAGCCATGGTAACTGAAATAGAAGGTAGCCCATGAGTGGGACGGAACCTGCATTTAGAAGACCTGAAGGACCCGAGACGGAGCTCTCAGAGGACTATGGAGAGAACTGGCAAGAGCTGGGGAGCTTAGTAGGGTGAAGAAAGGGGAGCTAAGGGGAGAGGATGTGCGAATGGGGAGCAGATACTGACCCAGCTCATGCTGGGAGTTGGAGGGTCCCCTGCCACAGCTCCTCCTGCTCTTCTAACACAATGTGGCACATCAACCGCCTCTTACCTTAGCACCCCCCTCACCTCCCCGGCTCTGTCCCTGCACTTCTGATTCCCTGTGCGCAGAGCAGCATCCAGAAGATGTTCGACCTGTTATAACTTCTAGCTGAGGATTGCCTCCATAGGCCATACTTGCGAATTTGGCCTAAAGGTTCTCCATGCATAGTGAGCTACAACCTAACTTGATGCTCAACAGCCTAAATCTTCTCTTGGATCAAGGAGCTGAGTCTCAAACAGTCACAGCAGCCAGCTCTTCAGATCATGATTAAAGGAGACTAGAGCTGTAACTAGCTGTGCTGCCTCTGTTGTCCATGCCTATCTTCAGTCTGTCGTTTTTCCGTCTGTCTGGCTATAGGCCAAATCTGCCTTGGTAGCGGTGTTGATCATTCAGAACCAGTTTTGATTCCACCTACCTGCTACTGAGTCCAAACAGCTAAATCTGTTGTAGTTTTTTCTTTTTCTTTTTTTAACAGGCATTTCCTACTAATGGAAGCAATCCCTTCCTTCCTGACTACCACCATTGAGTCCAGTGCTCTCTCTCCTCAGTTCTCCAAACACCCATTGACCTCACCATCCTCCGTATGTTTTATGATGGACTTCCTTAGACATACACTCCAAGTTAAAGATTTGATAGCAGCCGTATATTGAGATGAGTGAAATGCCGGGATGTAAAGATGGCCAACTAAAGCACATTATTTGATATGACATCTGAAGATTGCTGTAAGCAATGTATAGTATATGAATTTTCCTGGCCCATGAATCGGGGCTCTGGAGTGCATATGCAATAAATCCTAATGTCATTGGTTCTGGGCTGTGTGTATGTGTTTCTCACTATAGGAAGAGTAACCTTATAACATTCTGGGAAAAGCTTCTAGGCACAGAAATACAGATTTTGGCAGATGGAGTCTGCTGCCTTCCCTAGAATTATTGAAGTCAGATGAAAATAGATGGGTCACAGACTACATCTTCCTCAATGTACCACACATGGAATATCTATCTGTCATTTCTCTTCTATCTCCCTGTCTACCTATTTATCATATATCTATGTTATATTGTGTTATTCCATGTATCTATAATCTAATATTCTCTCAATTTTTACCTACCAATCATCTATCTCTCATCTATTTGATATAGTCTTTGAGTACAGCCAGACCTTCCCTTGCTCAGATGTGCTTGACCCAAAGACCTAGGTTGTCAAGTACTCGGGGTCACCAAAGTTGAGCTTGGAGGATAACTCCTGATTTTTTTTTTTTCTCACACTGAGATTGAAGATGCAGATCCTTGTGGAAGTTTGCAAAACAGGCCAGTTTGCTAGCATCAAGGACAATTACATAAAAATTAGAAAGTGAGGCAAGATTAGAAACTAAGAAAAAAATGAGAAACAACTGAGAGTGGGAATGGTTTCCAAGACAGAGAAAACTCCACTGGACCCCTTGGTTGTGGGGGTTTTATAAGGCCACAGCAGACACCAGGAAAAGACAGAGATAGCGGCTATAAGACTGATTCGTTCCTGGAGCTGTCCTGGGCCAAATCTATGGAGGCCCTACATACCCTGTACATGTCTCCTGGGCAACCAGGAAGAGGATCATGTGTTCATATTTTGCTCACTCATCCAGTTAGTTATGATGAACCTACCGGTACTCATCTCTGATCCTGGCTTTGCTGGTTGTTGACCTTGACTGTCAGGTAGCTGTTAGTTACTTACATTGCTCCTTGAAGACTGTATAGGCTGCCCAAGCTTTGCTACTGACAACTTCATGGGAAGGAATACGAGGGCCACTTCCTCCAAAAATCTCTGATGTCATCAAATTCAAATATTTCCTCTTGGGCTTGTGGGGTTCCAGGGAGTGTTGAATTGAGACCCTCTAGGTGTTGTTTCTCTCTCTCTCTCTCTCTCTCTCTCTCTCTCTCTCTCTCTCTCTCTCTCTGTGTGTGTGTGTGTGTGTCTTTCCCAGAAATCAGCACCACCTACAGCTCTCTCACCCAGGTTTGATAAAGAAACCACACTGCATCCTTGCCTGTCATTTCCTCTACTTGCCTTTCCTCTAGCTACAAGCCGGCTTGCTGACCAGCTTTTATGTCAAACAGACATGAGCAGGGTCATCTGGATAAAAGTAATATTATTGGGAAAATCCTTCCATCAGATTGCCTACAGGAAAGCCATTAGGGAATTTTCTTGATTAACAGTTGATGTGGGAAGGTCCAACCCACTGGGGATGGTGCCAACCCTGGACTGGCAGTTCTGGCTGCTGTAAGAAAGCATGTTGAGCAAGTCATGAGGAACAAGCATGAAAGCAATGTATGTTTATGGCTTCTGCCAAGGAGAGGTGAACACGGGTAGTGGGACCAGCTAAGATGAAGACTTAGAACAAAGCAGGAAGGGAAGAGTCATCTGAACTCTTTGACATTAGACACAGAGCTGTAAGAATTGGAATTTTTCCCTGCTGGGTTTTTGTCTTGTTTTGGTCCAGCATTTCCCCTCTAGAATCCCCTTTCCTCGCTTTTAGAACAATAAATGCATATTCTTTGTCATTTTGTGTTGGTTGTATGTGATCTACTTTTTGATTTTTTGGGGGATTAAAATTCAGAGATCACCTTGAGTGTCAGAAGAGAATTTGAATTTTTGATTTTTAAACAGTGTTGAGACTAAAAGTCTATGGGGGCTTTTGAAGTTGGTCTAAATGCATTTTGAATTATGATACGGTCATGAGACTATGGAGGCCAGAAAGTGGAGTGTGGTGGTTTAAATGAGACATATCTCCTATATACTTGGGCATTTGAATATGTGGTTTATGGTGGGTGGACCTGTTTGGATAGACTTAAGAGGCGTGGCCTTTTCTGGAAGAAGTGTGTCACCAGGGACAGGTTTTGAGAGCTTAAAGACTTGCAGCATTTCAATTCAGCTCTCTGTTTCCTGTTTGCAGTTCAGATGTGACCTTTCAGCTCTTCCTATTGCTATGGCTGGGGCTTCCTGTAGTGTTTACTTTCTGTGATGATGATAGACAGAGTTCATCTTATGGTTTGCCCCAAATAAGACTTTCTTTCTGTAAGTTGACTATAGTGTTTTATCATAGCAGCAGAAAAATAATTAAGACAGACACCTATTAAGTGATTTCAACATCTAGGATCACTCAATAAACAATGTCATAAAATCACGGTTAATTAAAAAAAAAAGATCTATAAAGTGAGCAAAAGTGGCTTTCTTGCGCAAGTATGAGGAACTAAGCTCAGTTTTCAGCACCCGTAAAAATCTGTGTATGATCACATGCCTACAACCTCAGCATTGAGGGGATGGCAATAGCGGATTTCTGGAGCTTGTTAGCAGCCAGCCTGGCTCCAGGTTCGGTCCAAGACCAGGTCTCAGTGAACTAAGCTGGAGATCCACAGAGCAGGACAATTGAAATCTTTCTCTGATCTCCACACTTGCAGGCCTGTGAATGAACACCTGCATACATACGCAGGTATATACGCGGGAGGGACATAGGCCACTCTCTCACACAAAATAAATAATTAAAAACATGTATATTAAACTGTGGAAGATGAGTATGTGCTTCATAAAAATAGAGTAAGTCATAAAATTGTTCTTAAAGATTATTCTAGATACTAAATTCACAATATCCATATCTTGGAAGAACTCCCAAAATGCTAATGGATTATCCATGGCAGGTTGAGTCATATTTTAATTTTTTCTTTATATTTGGGGTGTTTAGATACTTTTTACATTCATTACTCATATAGTAATATAATATAAATTTTCTAAAGCAGAAAATTTAAACTTTGTATAGTGACAAATTAGAACAGAAAGGCTTTTCCATCAACTAAAGCTACATTTTAAATATTGTATTTCTTGTGAGCTTGGAATTATTAGTATGTCATCTTGGAGAGCTAAGACCGCAGTTCAGAAAAAGCAGAAGTAACATTTTACCACATCTTGCAAGAGGATCATAACCATCCCGACAATTTTTTACTTAGGGAAGATAAGATTATGTCACTTATTTTCTTAGTCACTTGGAGCTTTATGACAAAGTGACGGAGACTGAGTGTCTCATACACAACAGAGAATTATTTCTTATAACTCTGAATGTGGAAGTCTAAGGTCAAGGTTGGGAGTCTTGTGAGGGCTTTGTGCTTTTGATTGTAAGAAAACAACCCTCACATGGCACAAAGAAGCCAAGAAAGCTCCTGGGGTCTTTATTTAGGCAAAGTAATCCCACTTGGCAAACATTCACTTCCAATGGCATGGGGGCGAGTGTAATGGCTTCCACATATACATTTGGAGGAGACACATTCATTCAGTCCACCACTCATAAAATACCAGACAGAAACAACTTAAAGGACTGATTTACTTGGGTTCATGAGTTTTGGAACACCCCAGTCTATCATCAGGAAAGCCATAGTAGAATTCTTGGTGCTAATTCCAAGAAGTATAAAGCAATCAAGGCTGGACTACAACTTGCAAAGACCTCTAGTGCCCCACTTCTTCCTGCTAGGTTCCAACTTCGAAAGATTTCACAGTCTCCCAAAGTGTGCCACCAGCTGGAGAACAAACACTCAAACTCGATCTTAGGGATAAGGAGAAGGCTTATATGTTGCACTGCAGGATGACCTGAGTTTGGATTGCATGTACTAATGTAAAAAGGCAGACATGTCATTCTACATCTGTATGATGTATGAAGGGGCACAAACAGAAGGGTATCTAGGGCTTGCTGGCCAATTAGCATAAGATCAGACTGCTCGAGTGTGAGAGACTCATCTGAATAAAAAGAACAAAAAGATGTATAGTAACAGAGAAAGACACCATATATCAAACTTTGTTTTCTACAGATGCAGATACTTGCAGAAAAACGTATGCACACACACATACATCACATATTCAACACACACACACACACACACACACACACACACACACACACACACAGCTACACATACACAGTATCTTAGCATTAACTACCAACCTGGTGCAGCCTAGATTCATTTGAAAAGAAAGCCTCAGTTGAGAAGTTACATATATCAGATTACTCTGTGGACACATCTGTTAGGGATTGTTATGATTCATTGATTCAGGAGGACCAAGACTACTGTGGGAGGTGAGCTCTGGGCAGGTGATCCTGAGCTATCCAAGAAAGTAAGAAAATGACCAAGAGAGCAAGCAAGCCAGTAAGCAGCATTCTTCCATGATTTCTGCTTCAGAGTTCTGCTTTGAGTTTCTGTCCAGTCTTCCCCCAGTGGTGGAATGTTATCTGAAATTGTAAGATAAAACAAACCTTTTTTCCCAAGTTGTTTTTAGAGAGTTTTATAGGAATCAAATGACTAGAACAATAAGCCTTGGAGAGACATTTATATTCAAACCATGATAGATTATTACACTTATTTTAGAAAAATATAAATATTAATTACTTGAATATAAAAGAATGACTGAACATGCTATAGTTCACTTGTTATATTGCAGCATATATCAGCCATTAGGGGCTAAAAGCATCTGTCATTTAAAGTAAAAGAATACTATGAAAGACAAAATCAAAGACATCTATAGCTCACCCTAGATTATCCAAAAGTCTACCCAGTGAGATGTAAGTTGGCCTTCCTGATAGATGCTCCAAAACTAAAGCAGAACTAGCCACATGTCCACGTTGGCAAAACCATAGACCTGTTTTCCTTCCATATTTCTGTCACACTTGCCAGAGACTTAGACTTGGTCTTCTTTCTAACAAGCACACGGCAGAGAGGGAAGGTTTAAAGCCATGGGTAGGCTGAGGATGCAGCTCTTGGTAGAGTTCTATGCCTAGTGAACTCGTTTTCTGTTATTGTGATAAAATGCCATGATGAAGGCAACTTACATGAGAAGGACTTTATTATAGTTGATCGTTCCAGAGGGATAAGAGTTCATTTTGGGTGGGTGGGGGAGGCATAGCCGTAATTGAGAGGAATCGCAGCTGGAATCGAAAGCTCAGAGCTCACATCTTCAAATGCAAACAGGAAGCAGAGAGATAAAATTGAAAATAGCATGAGGCCTTTATTTTAATCTCAAAGCTGGAACCCAGTGCCATACTTCCTCTAGCAAGGCTGTCCCATTTAAACCATCCCCAAAGAGTACCGCAAACTGGGAATGAAGTGTTCAAATACCAAATTCTATGGGGGACATTTCTCATTCAATCTACCACATTCTACTCCCTGGGTTGCCTAGGCTTGCATATTATAATGCAAAGTGTGTTTAGTCCAACTCCCCAAAGCCCCGTAGTCTTTCACAGTCTCAACACTTTAAAAATCCGAAGTGCAAAGTCTCCTTGAGACTCAAGGCAATGTCTTTATTGTACCTCTTTATAAAATCCAAAACCAAATTACACACCTCCAGCACATAATGCACAGACTATACGATACCATTCCAAGAGCAAGGAATTGGGCCATAGTGGGGGAAATCCTGGACCCAGGCAAGACACAAAGCCACCAGGGAAACCCCTGTAGCTCCTTGTCTGATGTCTGCTACTTTAATTTCAAAGGGTGCAGATGTTTCTGCTCCTCTAGGTTTACTGCCTGTAATATATATATCTGTTTAGAACTAGTTCCACTCTATGCATGCAGCTTTTGTTGGTGGATATTGGAAAGTTAGGGCACTCTCTTGTTATTCTTAGTCTCATTAATAAAAGAATTTAAGAACAGACTCAAACAGAATCTCTTAGACATTTTTATTGGAATTTTCCAGGCAAGGTAGGCTTTAAATCTTGGCAGGTGCCTGGAAGAGAGTAAGGGAGAATAGAAGGAGAAAAGAAAAAAGCCATAGTGTTTGAGTTGGGCCAGCATGGGGGTCAGCCATGTAGTGTTAGGCCAACCAGCTTCATGGAGGGAGTCTGTTTTGTAAAAGATTAGGGAAACCCAAAGTACTAGAAAAGGTTCTGCCTAACATTCAAAAGGAAACAGAGGAAAGAAAGAGGAAAAGTTCTTCACCAATGAGGAACACAGAAAATGCGTATTTAGGAGAACAGGTGAAGAAAGCCCCCTTTCATATGGGAAGATTTGAAGTGGTAGGCAGACCCAGCTGAACCTCCTGGAGGGTCATAGGGACTGTACAGATCTCATCAAAGGGATAATTATTCTGTCCATGTCTGTAGTCTAACTTAAGGTGAGCTGGCCTTCCCAGGACTGGTTCTTTAACTAGGTGATTTACCAGCCTAGCACAAATGTTAGGTCCCATCCAGGTCTGGGATTACGTTCTCTTAACCAGAAAGAAATAGACTTCTCTTAATGGACCTTTTATGCTGCTGTGTCATTTGTGCTTTTCTCGGAGTGTATGGAGAAGCTTGAACAACCCATAAAACAGCCTCTCAGTCAAGTGCTCAGTTTAAGTAGAGGGAAGAAAGAAAGAGGAGGCGAGACTGAACCATTGGCTATCTGGCTCTTTTGTGCCTTTGAGGCAGGATGTGGATGCATTGATAGCATCTGTGAATAGAACCAGTGATACTCTTTGACTCCACCAAGTTGATGATGGAGCGTGATGCAACAGTAGGGAAGCTGAAGCCCAGAGAGTTCAAGTCTGTGCTGGAATGTGTATTGTATTGTTTTGTTTTTCATTTTGGTGGCAGAACACCCAATTCAAGAAATTGAAATAAAGGAAAGGTTTATTTTGTCTCACAGTTTAGTCCCTCATGGTGGCCACATTGCATCTGTAGTTAAGAAACTGGGAGGTGACTGTCCATGAAACATTGCTCTTCATATTTAGGGTAAATCTTTCCACTTCAGTTAACCCGCACTAGAGACATTCTCAGTGACTCGTCTTTTAGGAGATTCTAATCCTACCAAGGTTAAGGGAAGGGTTTATCTTGTATCACAATTTGAGGGCAGGGAAGTCTCGGGGATGAGGTGAAGTCATGGTGGTCATGTCACAAGGTAGTGGGAAGCAGAGAGAGAGATTAATGCCAGCGCTCAACGCAATTCTTCTTAGTTAGTTCAGGACCCCAGCCTGTGGGATGCCGCTGCTCCCATCAGGTCCACCTTTCCCAGAATGCCCTCATAGTGATTTCTAGAGGTGTGTTTTCATGGTTGGCGATTCTAAGTCCAGTAAGTTACCAATGCAGATTAACTGTTATAATCATTTCAACAAAAGTTAGAGATGCATGGGGGTGAAGGTGGAGCAGAGAAGATAATGTCACCCATGTGATCTCTGGCAAAATGTCTTCTCCCAAGCTACAATAAGCTACGGTGTCACTCTGATTACCATTTCTGACTTAAATCCAGGAGCTGTGTTTTGAGTTTTGATAGACTTTGCATCTATACCTGCAGACAAGGGAGAATGCATCAGTTAAGCCAAACAAGGAGGGCCTGGGAGAGATGCTTACTTCTTCACAGCAAGGGTGGACATGAACCTTCTAATCCAATCCAGAACACACCTGTGATGCCAAAGGGGCGAGAAGCACTGTTAACATGATGTAAGGAACATAGATGTTACCCAGGGGCGATCTAGATGTATGGTCACTCAGTTCATAACTCCTGGTGAGAGAAAGGCACCCTAGAGGACCATGATGCTGTAAGATGTTTCCCCAGCTGTAGAACCCACCAGAGACCCAGCAAGGGCCCCTCCAACACCCAATTTACCTGCTCAGATCTTGGTTTTGTCTTTGCAATGAGCTGAGCTCTTTCACCTCCAAGTAAGGGATATGTTGCCACAACAAAACCACTCCTTGCCTTCTTTTGACCTCAACATTGCCATCCCCTGCCTCACCAGGTTTTAACAGTGTGTGCAGTGAAGGGTGTGCACATGTGTGGAGGTCAGGGGATAACCTTGGGTGGAATTTTTCTGATATTGTTCATCTTGCTTCTCTTATTGGCCTGGAGATTGCCAGTTTGACTAGTATGTCTAGCCAAAGAGTCCAAGGATCTGCCTCTGCGTCTGTCTCCACCTCTCCAGTGTTAGAATGTGAGTCTGTATCTCACCCTTGGCTTTGGGTTGTGATGGAGGAAGGTTGTTGGTTAATTAAATAAAGAAGCTGCTTGCCCTGATAGGTTAAAACATAGGTGG
>NC_022028.1:20670809-20676502 GCF_000317375.1 Microtus ochrogaster | reverse complement strand
GCAGCCCCGCCGCTCCTATTACAACAGGGTTGACATTTCTGGAAACTGATCTCAACCTCAACTCCTTACAAAACAAGCATGTGAATCTCCTCAGGTGTGTTCTTACCAAATTTTTAAAAGTGGGCACATGCAATCATCTATATTTGGATTTAGATTATGTTACAATATGGAACACCAATGCAAGTTCATTCGTGTGATGAGTGGAACATGGCAATCCCTGACCCTTCATTTCTGGCAGGTATCCTTTATGGTGAGAGCATCCCTGGTTCTTTCTTCCAGTTCCTTCAGTTCCTTTGGAATTCCCAGCATATCATCCTTAGTGTATCAAGAGACAAGTTCTCATTTCTCCCATCTGCTTCTTCTCATATTTATTCTCACCAAATAAAATGGCCCGCGATGAAGCAGCTACTCGGCGAAAGCATTCACCAAACAAGTGAAGCAGGTGTCTTCACAGAGACCCGTGGGGTGCCCTGCCAGAATATCTCCCTGATTCCATAATGAGTCATTAGTGTAAGGATTGTTTTTCTGTCCTTGGAGGTCAGTGATCAATTAAGGAAGCACGTGGGCCTTCATTTCAATTGGCTCAATGGGTGGCACTGGAAACCCTGCCCTCCCTTCCATGCCCCAGCAAACCCCTCAGGACTCACAGTCTGGAGGTGTCTCTGGCTGCTGATCACAGTGCACAGCTGCCCTGATGTCCTCCCTGTCCCCAAACCACATCTACCCATTTCAGTGTGTGTCAGTGTCTCCCCTGCAACCAGCCCTGCATGGTTGAAAATATTCTACAGAAACACTGTGTCCCTCATTTGACTACCAGACTACTAAACAAGGAACCCCATGAAGCTGGAATTTCCCCCCAAGAATCTCATGCTGGAAGGAAAGAAAGTCTAGGGCCTGGGCCAGCCTCAGGGGAAACTGTTCCATGAACGAGGCTTATCACTTCTTAGACCATAATGATGGGCCAGTGTGGACAGGCCAACATTCTGCCTGGACTGCTTAGATATGCATAACTCTTGCCCTCTGCTTAAACCAGTGGTGTTCAACCTTCATCATGCCGTGACCCTTTCAGACAGTTCCTTGTATTGTAGTGACCCCCATCATACAAATTATTTTCATTGCTTCTTCATAAGTATAATTTTGTTTCTGTTATGAATCAAGATGTAAATATCTATGTTTCCTGGCGGTCTTAGGTGACCCCTGTGTAAGGGTCATTTGACCCACTAAGGGTTCATGACCCATGGGTTGAGAACTGCTGACTTAAACAGTAACCTAATGCCAGAACTCAGAAGATGGACTTGGGGAATAGCAGGGGAATGTGTATGCCAAATTTCTTTGCCCTCTTCCCAACGTGCCTGCATTAAATAAATCTTATTGTTCCCTTTTTCTTTTAATTTTGCTGTGTGAATTGACTTATGAAGGAAAGGTGGCCAAATCTGGCTTATGACCTCTGGGAACAGGCTGTGACCCCAAGTCCAGTAACACCCCTACCTAGGCACTCCCGAAACCGGATGTGGCTGACACACAGCGGTGCCAAGCTCCATGTGTATGAAGGATGGGATGGCTGCACCTGTGTGTGAGTGCCTCAAGCCAGGGACACTGAGAAGGGCTCACGTAGGGAGGTCCCGACTCTACCAGGGATCCATTTGAGTTCCCATCGGTTGCAGATGCCAGATGCTAATAGCAGAAGAAATTTATTCAGAATAAAATGGCAGTTAGCATTCTGCAAACATGGTCTGTCTCAGAACCGTACAGAGTAATTTTGATGAAATGTGTTGGTTTACTGAACCCTCAGTCTTCTGCACATTCAACAAAATGCCTCTGGACTTGACTCTGCCTTGGAGGATTATTACAGAGGAATGTACTCAAATCACTCATGAACTCAATATTGCTTTCCTATGGATTATTTGGATGTAGCGCTAATAAAAATGCTGGTGTTTCTCTTCTCCAGCAAATCATTGCTGTGTGCAGCCATGGAACTCTGTCACCCTCCCCCTTTATTGCAGATTTAAATTACTGGGGTTATTTTGTTGGACAGTGGCTCCCAGAAGCCCAATGAATCAAATCATTAATTACTGCTGGAGTGTTTGTGATCCATTGGAAAACATTAAACTCCACTCAGGAGCTCATATGGTGATGATAGCTTCTGAGCTAGTCCCTCGAGCCCTCCATCAGACGGAATTTCAAGAAATCCTTCCCTGGGGAGACATAAACAATCTCTACACCCTCCTCCTAAGTCCCAGTGACAAACCAAAGTACGACAGCATCACAGATCATCCGGAGAACCAACCATCTTATTGGGTTTACTTACAGCATAGGTGAAGGGTTGCCCACGGCAGCATAGTGTCCTCACTGGAGAGCTGCTGCCCAGTATAGATGGACACACTCTCAGAAGCATTCCTCAGTACCTCTTGAGATGCTTGGACCACATACAACTAGGACAGAATTACATACAAGTGGCTGCGAGGAGCAGCTGGAAACTGGGATGAGGGTTGTCCTCACCCTGCCCCTCATCCTTCTCTGAGGAAATGCCAACAATCCCCAAGCCAGATGGTGATGGAATCTTGCAAGCAGGCCCAGCTGATCTATGGAGACTCTTTACCTCAGAAGACCATCTTCTACAACAGGTAGAAACTTGCAGAAAGCAAGGAGATGCCGTCGTGTCCTTTGCTCTTCAATGTGATACTTGCTAGCCACATTGATCTGGCGTCCTGGACTTCGTGGTGCAGACCAAGGACACTTTCTTGTCCTGCAGCTGGTTCAGAACGGATCCTCCTTGCCATGCACCTGGAGATCCATAACAACTTTCTGTTATGTGGTCTGAGCATCACTGAGCTAATAGCAACAGAAATAAAGATTTTTAAATTGATTTTTAGACATGGTCTTAATCTCTCCTCAGGATGGCCTTGAACTCAAGGCAATCCACCTACGCCAACCTCAGCCACTTGAATTCTGTGGCTACAAAGGAGGAGTCACCATGCCTGGGACTAAACAAGGTTTCAAAACTGTGTACTTGTCTTAGATGCCCTCTTTGGGAATTCTCCAGGGGGACGGGAGGGATGGCTCAGTTGGTGAAGCACATCCTCAGTAAGTATGAAGACCACATAAAAATGCCAGGCTGGGCCTCTGGCATTTTTCTTTTCTTTTCTTTTAAACAGAAGTTCATTAACCTACAAAATGTAATCTCAAGCTTCATTGTGTAAAAACTAAAACATACATCTAAAACTAATTTGCATAAGAATTTCATGGTAATTATTGAGAATCTATAAGGAGTTTTGTTTCGTGTACGTATAGGTAGGCACATATGTGTGCATGTTCCTGTGTGAAGGTACATATGCATGTGGAAGGCAGAGGTCAGTTTTAAGTGTCATTCTCTGAGTGACTTGCTTTCTTAGGCAGGGTTTCTCATTGACCTGAAACTGGCCAGCAAGCCCCGGGGACCTGCTTGTCTTTACATTCTCAGTGCTAGGAATATAAATATGCACTATTACTCCCAGCTTTGTGTGTAAATGGGTTCTGGAGCATTGACTCAGGTCTTCATCCTGGTATTTTTACTCAGAAAGTTATCTCCCTAACATAAGAGAAGCTTTTCGGTTTTAATTAGTTTATTGTTTACTCAGAGAATAGAGCAATTGCTTTATTAGATGGGTTTAATTTTTTGATATTGGCATTAGCATGTGAGGGTATGCTGTTACCTATGAAGAATCCCGTTACCCCCAGATTTTCAATACATTTGCTAGTTTTTAAGAGATCACTATGTCACACAGGGATATAGAAAATTTAGCAAAAGTGCCATTATACTCTCACTTGACCAGGACAGACATTATTCATCAAACACAGCACCATTGCTCCTGAGTTACAATATGGATTTAGAAACTTTCATTTCAACATAATAATACCAATGAAAATTTATTTGTTCTGCTTAGTCTGATGAACGCGCAGATATTGAAGCCATGACATGACCTAAAGAAGTCCTTCCTGAGTTTTCAGGCTTGTCTGGCAGTGAGAGCCCAAGAGTCTGCCTCTGAGGGGCTTTACTCCTCACTGGCCCTGTCTTTGCCAGGCACCAAAGTCATCAAATCTCACCCTCTGAGTTCTGTCAGAAGTCAGGGACCAGGCTCAATGGCTAGGAATTGGCTTCAGATCACAGGATAGGAAGGACTTAGCTTTGAGTGCAAGATTTGTCCATGCCAAGAGCGAGGCCCACCCTATTGAGAGGCTTGTCTAACTACAGAGCTGAGGCCTCTAAGTGACAAAAATGTACTCATGATTCTCGTCTTATTATTCTAGCTAGGGCCATGGTAGCCGATACAGGCACAGAGAAGGACCAGTTCTTGAGACTCCCAAGTCCAGCTTCTTTTTTCTCAACTGAGGGTGTATGAAGGCAAGTTAGAAGCAGTTCTAAAAATACTTACAAGCGCTTGCTTGGGAGATGGCTCAGTGGGTAAGAGCGCTGCAAAAACATGGAGATTTGAGTTTGAATGCCTATGTAAAACCCTGGCATGGTGACATTTTTTTTCCCTGTGACCCCAGTGTTGGGACATGGAGAGCCAGTACTCACTCGGTGTAACTAAGAAACCAGCAAGCTTCATGTTCAGCAAGTCAATCTATTTTGTGGGAATAAAGAGGAGAAACATAGAAGATACCCCTTTGCAACCACATTCAGGGACCAGTACACCCTTTTTACACCCTCCTAGTATCCCCTCACAAGTACAAACACCCTGTGAAAAGAAGCCAGTGGTGGAGAAGGGCTCCACACTGGGTGAGCTCACTTCGGCTTATGGGAGGCAAGAAGAGAGGCAACGCTCTGCGAAGGACATTTGGCTCTGGCTGAAGCACAGCTGGAAAGTGGACTGTTCTCTCCGTGGTTTGTGGCATGTCGCTGTCCTATTTTCTTTGAAACATCCGCGTATGTATAACCCCCCCAGACACACCAGAATGAAAGCGGCCAGCCTGACTCAATTAGCATTTATTTCTGTCAGAAACGGTTTGCAGATATGGCTAACAAAAAATCTAACAGGTTTCTTATAGCTCCCAGAACCTTAATAGGCATAACCCAGTTTTGTGCCTGGTTGAATGAGTGATTTATGAAATTCCGAGAGCATAAAGTAGGCCAGATTCCTGGCTCTCCTCCATGCCACCTCCCTCGAACTGATGTGCAGCCTGAGGTTTTATTTTTTTTTACCTCAGGTCCATTTGTATGTATGGGAGTGGAGCTGGTGATGAGAAGGAAAGAAAGGAAGAGGATCAGGTCAACAGTTCCCACTTGTGGGGGATGAGAAAATGGCTCGTGGGCAAAGCATTTACCACACAGGCACAAACTGGCCTGGTACAGAGCTGGTCAGTGTGGGTTGTTGGAGACTCTCAGGATGGCCTAGCTGCCCAGCTGTTTTTTTCTATCTTACATACTGTCTGACTTCTCTGAAGTAGTGACTATTGACTCAAGGTCTGGAAACTTGTGTAGTCTTAGGTAGCTCTACATTCTACTCAGAGCATTATGTACCATTCTTCCTGTTATATCCCTATGAAGACGTCAGACCTTCTTAGGAGGCACCTAGGTAGATTCCAAAGTGGCACCGTGTGAAGCAAGCCATTGCTTTCATTTCTTCTTCTTCTTCTTCTTCTTCTTCTTCTTCTTCTTCTTCTTCTTCTTCTTCTTCTTCTTCTTCTTCTTCTTCCTCTTCCTCTTCCTCTTC
>NC_022028.1:20650109-20670709 GCF_000317375.1 Microtus ochrogaster | reverse complement strand
ACACCATGTATATACAGTTGCCTGTGAAGACCAGAAGAGGGTCCCTGGAGCTGGAGTCACAAAAGGTTGCAAGCCACCTGAAGTGGTTGCTAGAAACCAAACTCAGGTCTTCTGGAAGAGCAGCAAGCACTCTGAACTGCTGAGCCACCTCTCCAATCCAAATATTTTCTCCTTCAGGTAGCTTGATTAGGCAGAGCATCTCCTCTCTCCAGCAGTTATTCATGACATTGGGAAGGGGCCTTGTGAATCACGTGAGCTTGATCTTTCTGGGACCTGTAAGGTTGTTTACGTCCCCAGTCCTGTGAGACTCCCTCTTTCTTCCAGAAGCGGATGGTTCAGTTCTGAGGAGACTGCTATACAACTGTACTGCATCACCACCAAATGCAAAATGCCAGCAGTGGCTTGTGCAGACTTGCAATGAGCAGACCCGTCAGCATTACATAGCACGTGACTAGATTCAAATGACATTTCGAAAGGACAGAGCCCAGCAACAGTGCATAGATTAGCTCCTAGGAGGAAGGTGTGATGTCAAAGCAACCTCACAAAGCATTTGTGTGGCCACCTGTTCTGTTTCTTGACTGTGGTGTTTATATGAATCCTTACACCTATCAAACTTCATACAACTGTACACCAATAAAAGTCCTTTACTGTGTGCTACTTCATGGGAGCCTTGTGCCTCTTAATCATTTTTTTTGTGTGTGGAGGGCAATGCAATTTGTGTTTATCCAGTGTTTATCTTCCTGCAATATGCAGTAAGACTGCATATGCACCAGGCCACTGACTAAAAGATTTCCCAGATGCAAAATGTGAGTAGAACCTCAAAGGGACCTGTGACTTAGAAAAGTTGCCTTTACCGGGAAGTTCAACATGGCAGAGTGGGCAACCCTGAACCCCGCAATCAAAGTTGCTTGCCAAGGTTACGGGGAGTATGCAAGGAGCCTGGAGATGCCAGGGCGCATGTAAATAAGATAGTTTAGGCTGGGCAGATGGTTCAGTCATTAGTGTCCGCCTTGTAAGTGTGGGGTCCTGAGCTTTATCTCTAGAAGCGGGTTTTTAAAAAAGCCAACAGCTGCAAGCCAGGCAGTGGTGATGCACGCCTTTAATCCCAGCACTCGGGAGGTAGAGGCAGGTGGATCTCAGTGAATTCGAGGCCAGCCTGGTCTACAAGAGCTTGTTCCAGGACAGGCTCCAAAAATACTACAGAGAAACCCTGTCTTGAAAAACAAAATGACAACAACAAAAGGCAACAGCTGCTCTTGTAACCCAGAGAGGTGGAGGTGGAGTCAGAAGGAGTCAGGTGGATCAGGCGGGACCCTGGGGATCACTGGCCAGGCAGAAGGCTAATCCTTAGTGAGTTCCAGGCCAACAAGAGACCTGTCTCAAAAATAAAGTGGATGGTGCCTCAGAAAGCTGCCCCATGGCTGTCCTCTGATCTCCACCTCCACAAGCCAATGTGCAGCACATGCATGCACATGAACATGCAAACGTATCCACACCCTCCCGCATGCACATAAGCAGGTAGGCGGCTTCGCAACATTAGGCAAGGATTCTTAATCAGGTTCTGGCTAGTTATAAAGGACTATTGAGAAGATTTATGCTCCCTGATGTTTCTGCTGATAAAGTAGAGGGCATGGTCCAGACAGTGAGGTAGGATTGGGGGTTCAGCTCTGACCTTTATAACCCTCCATGAGCCTTGGTCTCTCTAGTTTGTGAACCTGCACAAGTCAAAGCAATGGGCTAACACCACGTCTCACTGTGTAGATTCACGAGAAGGATAATTGATCTACTGAATGATGCCAGAGCGTGCTGGATCCACAGAGAGCGCCGTGTTAGTAATAGGCAGCCTCCTGTCTCCATGCCAGAATTCAATTATGGGGTATTATTTAATCCTACCTTGGCTTCCTTTAATTACATCTGCCACTCAGGAGCACAGGTGATTAAAGAGCATCTCGGAGTCATCTGACTTCCTTCTCTCTGGAGTTTTGTTCCTGTCGCTGTGCTAAAATGTCCTGATGGCAGCAGCCTAGCTCCGAATTCCAGGCCTCAGTCCATCATTACAGGAAGTCGAGTCCCAGGACGTGGCAGCAGCTAGTAGCGTCCCACCTACAGTCAAGAGCAGAGAGCCTCGGTCGATGCCTGCCTGCCCATGCTCACCACACTCTATCCACTTAGACGATCTAGAACTCATCGCACCTACACCAAAAGTGGGTCTGCCAACCTCAATTACCAAAATAAGAAAATTCCTAATGAGCACGCCCATGGGCCAACTTACCTAGATGATCCCGCATGTAAATGCTCTTCGGAACTGGGTTTGGTAGCACACAGCTTTGATCCCAGCACTCAGGAGGCAGAGGCAAACAGACTGTGAGTTCAAGGCTAACCTGGTCTACATACTGAGCGCCAAGCCAATCATAGTGGGGTCCTGGAGAGAGAGGGTGTCTGTGCTTAACACCTTTCTTTGAACCATAATAGCTGGGTGTGATGTTCTGAGCAACCTCCTATTTCCTTCCTTGACTAGTGTTGGCCTTTTGCCCTGTTCTTGATCCGTGGGAAGCTTTGTGTCTGAGTCCTTGACCTCATGATTTCTCATTAAACTTAGAGCCCTTATCACGTGTCCCCGCATGGCACCTGCTGCCTGCAAAGGAAATGTACTAGATAAACCTTTCGTCTGTTGGGAAAGAGGCAATCTGTAAGGATACAGGCTATCATCACATGCAGACCCCTGGAATCTAACAGAATCTGCAGTTAAGAGTCAATACGTCACCAGCTGTCAGCTGTTAGCACCTTGTGAGTGTGTGTGTGTGTGTGTGTACATATACATCTATGAGCACACACTTGCATCCACACATGTGTGTACCTGCTCACACACTGTACAAGTGTACATTTACTTGAACAATGAATGTATCTTATAAAGAAGATGAGTATTAATGATGATGATGATGGACTGTAAGTGTACCTGCTGTGGAAAACCGGTTTTGTTTACAAAAAGAATAAGAATAGAATTAATGTATAATTCAGCCATTCCATTGGGTTTATGCCCACCCAGTTATGAAAAACAGGGTCTTGCTAATCGCCAATACATACCACTTGTATTCATAGTAACTAAAATACGGCTACAGTTTACATGTTCAGGAATGGATGCATACATGGTCACAATATGGCGCCACATACAATGGGAGGTCACACTGTCTTGAGAAGGGAAGAAAAGAAATCCTGACATATCAAAGTCGTAGAATGCGGTTCCCACGAAGCACAGGTCTGGGTTGGTGCATCATTTCAGGATGCATTGCCAAAGCTACGAATTAAATTTGCACCATCTGCAGAGGCAGTTATCCCTCCATGGAGTTCTAGGCCCCCTGGGCACCTTCACTAATATTTCCTCCGATGCTTTGATTATTATGTTGGCCCTTGCAAGCTGCATGCTGCTTCATTCAACCCAGGGATTTTGCTTATCCTGCTGTGCTAATATTTATCAGCTGTCTGTTCTTGGGGCTTCCTGAGCCTGCCTGCTGTCAGAAAATCCCATATGGGGTGTGGAGTCACCTACCTCTGACACTACTGTGGGGAATCTGATCAACAGCCATGAGTGTTTGAAAGTTGGCATCTCTTGCCATGTTCTTATTCCAAGAATGATCTGCTAAGGCATGGGTGACCAGGCTATTCTCTAGCAAGTCCAGCCTCCTCTCTGGGAGTCCCGCATGCAATGCCATTGCCTAATTTGTGTTCTACAATGTCTTCTCTCACCATTCTTACAGAACACACAAGAGGCCCAAACTCACCAACACCTTCTAATTCTACACACACTGTAACCCAGGACTCATGACTTACTTGACATGCCAGTGTTACTTATCAAAGGCTTCCAGCTGTTCAGCCTGAGCCCCCAGCTCTAGCTCCAATGTTCTAGGCCTTGAAAATAAAGTACTGGCTCTTCTTGTCTGTGCAGAGGTCTTGGCATGTGCCTGAGAAGAAAGTTGATGCCCTGAGGGTTAAGGCAGAGGACATTGGTGGTCACTGACAGCTCAACCTCTCAGTGTTTTTAGGTAGTACCATCATCCATTCCAAAGATGAGCTAAACACCCAAGCTCACATAGGAGGCACAGGCAGGCCTTTAAAGACATGCTGGGTATACATGTCATTGCCCCAGCTTGGTTGTTTTAGTTACTGTTCTCATTGCTGTGATGAAATACCAATAAGATGCAACTTCAGAGAAGAAGTATGTATTAGGGCTCACAGGCTGAGAAGGCACGGTTCATCAGGGAGAAGGCAGGCAGCAGGAGCAAGGCTGGTCACACAGCATCTATAGTCAGAAAGCAGAGTGTGAACAGAACATAATGCCAGGCTATGAAACCTCAAGGACTCCATCCTCTGGAGATGCTCCACCTCCTAAATGCTCTATAGCCTCCCCCAGTAGTACTATCAGCTTGGGACCAAGGGTTCAAATACATGAGCCTATGAGTGTTAATTCACATACAAACCATTCTGCTGAAGGCCAGGGAAAGACTTCCAGCACCATCTTTTATGCCTGACTGGGTTTTATCCTACCCAAAGGCAGAGTGACCACCAGTCAACCAACCTGAAGTGGGAAGACTGCCTGCTGGATGTTAGCCCCACTGCAGAGGTTGGGTTTCCCAGAATCCCATCTGGTTTGCCTCTTGTCTGTCTCCACATTGAGTGGTAAGATTGCTCTGCCCTGGCCTTCTCAAACACAACGGACTATGCATAAGTGTATGTGTGCACATGTGCATATACATGTCTATACATATATACATGTGCATACATGTTTGCACATGTATGCACGGATGTGTGTATATATGTATGTTCATATGTGCATGTGTGCATATTTTTGAATATGTATATAGATGTGCATATATACATATATGTGTTATGTGTACATATGCACCTGTGTGCATGTGCATTTGAGTATATATGTATATTTGAATATATATGCATACGTGTGTATGTCTGCTTATGTATGTGCGTGCATATATATGTGCACAAATATATATGTATATGTGTGCATATGTATGCATGGTCAGGCTTCCGATTTCTTGATGGCCAGAATATTTTTGAGTAAAATGATTCTACAGAAACATTCAGGGACTGAAGAGATGGCTCAACAATTAAGAGTGATTCTTGCCCTTGCAGAGGACCTGGGTTTAGTTCCCAGCACCCGTGTTGGGCAACTTACAACCTCCTGTCACTCCAGAAGATCCAATGTCCTTTTCTAGCCTCTGTGGTTACTGCACTTGCACACACACTTAGAATTAAAAATAAATCTAAAAACTGTTGAAAAAAGAGAAAAGAAAAAGGAAACATTCACAAGCAATTTGATAGAATGCTTGAATGAGAAAGCATTGTAACTGAGTAACTAAAGAAGACATTGCCCCGAAGGTGCTGCCTGACCCCAATGACAGCTGAGAGCAGTCTGAAAAGTGTCTAGTTAGCAATCATGTGTGCTTCTCTGTAAAAACCTATCGAGTATATGCTGAAATGAAAACATGTATTAATAAAACCATCCAATAAAATCAACCAAAAGCCAAGCCAGATCTAGTAAAGTCAGAATTATTTTTAAGTCAGAATTCTTGAGAAACATTGGCACATTCAACTTCCCTGTGTAAAACTTGCTGGAATAGATACCACTTGAAACACAGAATGAAAATGCCCTTTCTAGTATCAAACGTGCCCCATTATGATTAAAATTACCCTGCCCATTTCTACAGTTGGCGTGTTTAAATTTATAACCTCATCAGTAAAGTTCCAAATTCTGTCACTCAGGGACTTATTAAAATTTAATAAATGTCTTCTACTAAGTATAAAAGTGAAAACTAAATACTGAGTGGAACGAGCTTGCTGGGAGTGTGCCAAAGTCACAGAAGAAACATTAGCACCTGAGGAAACTGGAACTCAGTGTGGGAGGACTGCCTCTGCATCTAGGTGCTCCCACTGTGGGGAGGTGCTCCCAGTGTGGGAGGACTGCCTCTGCATCTAGGTGCTCCCAGTGTGGGGAGGTGCTCCCAGTGTGGGGAGGACTGCCTCTGTAGCCAGGCGCTCCCAGTGTGGGGAGATGCTCCCAGTGTAGGGAAGACAGCCTCCGTAGCCAGGCGCTCCCAGTGTGGGGAGGTGTTCCCAGTGTGGGGAGGCCTGCCTCTGAATCCAGGTGCTCCCATGATGGGGCAGATTGAATTCATAGTTTTGAAGATGCGTCATGAAATGATGTACCAGCAGGAGTAGCTCATTCCTGTATCTTCCTGCATAGTTTCCTGTTTCCTGCAGAGCATGCGTCAACTACCATTCGAAGGCCCCTGCAGGTGGGTAGTGTGTTGTTCTACCCTGAGTCTCTAGCCCCGTCTGGGATCTGATTCCTTCTCATCTTCAGCATGTTCCCGATGATCAGGTGAAGACTCCAGATTTCCTCAATGCACTAGGCTAGTTTAACGTCAACTTATCACAAGCTAGCGTCATTAGGGAGTAGAGAACTTCAACTGAGAAAACATCTCTTTAAGACAGGGCTGTAGGCCAGCCTGTAGGGCGTTTTTTAAATTAGTGATTGATGGGGCAGAGCCCACCCCATTGTGAGTGTTGACATCCCTAGACTGGCGGTTCTGGGTTCTATACGAAAGGTTGAGCTAGCCATGGAGAACAAGCCCATAAGCAATACCCCTCCATGGTCTCTGCATCACTGCTTTTGATGATGAATTGTGATATGGAACTGTGTGTGAGATAAACCTCTTCCTTCCCAAGTTGCTCTTGGTCATAGTGTTTCATCACAGCAGTAGCAACCCTAACTAGGATACTCAAGATACACCACACTGGTGGACTAGGAATATAAACAAAAGCAGACTTGTCATTTCCAACTCAGGAATGTTTCTTTGGTGTTTGTGTCTAGCCCATGGCACAGATGTATGCTCAGGTAATCATGATTGTAGAAAACGACAGACAACTCAGGCCTCCTCCCACCAATTGCTGCTCTTCTCATTGGAAGACTGAAAACTCAGCAACATCTTGGAGCCAGGTGGGACAAACCACCTTTTAACCACAGCAGACACTGGTCAGATCCTGTAGAGTTAGAGGACTCCCTGTCTGTACTACTGAAGTCTCTCAATCTGGATACAGAGTGAGGATGCCTTCCCTGATCAATGCTGTGTGACTTTGTTTTGGCAGATGTGAACCATTTTTTCCACCACAGGGAGGGCAGTAATGACAGGCCAAGGTAATGATCCTACCAAAGTCAGTTTAGAGAACCAGTGAGTTATTGGGGTTATTTATAGGACTGTGAAAAAGGGGTTACTTACAAGAGCATGGATAACTCAAAAACAGCTACATAGCTGAAAAGTCCAGCAAAATCTTCCTTCCAGAAATCCTCTGGCCAACTTGAAGGCACTTTGGCTTGTAGTAGAGCCTCCACTGACCTGCAGTAGCTGCTCATTGTATAACACAGTATGCAGGGGGAATGGGGGGGGGCTTGTGAATCTTGTAAGTTATAGGAGCTCCCTGAGCCTTTTGTGTTTTCCTTCCTTGCTGACCCTTGCAAGTCTTACATCCTCCCTGAGTCTAAAGGGGATTTCCCCCAGAAAGAGAATTTGGAAATATGAGAAAATAGTGATGCAACAAACATTGAGGGATGGGAATCATGGCCCTGTGGGGGGGGCATGTTGACCGCAGCTCCCTCTGGAATGTACCCAGATGGCATTGGTTTTATTCTGCTAAACTAGAATGAAGCACAAAACCATCCTTAACACAACATAGTCAACGGCTCCAAGTCAGTTACAGAAAATGCTTGGGCCCCCTTCCAACAGCCTGGTGTGTATCATCTGTTGCACTATCTTGTCCCTCTCTACCCCTAGTCACCACTCTACAGGTCCAGGATAGTGGGAGATCATGAGTGTGTGTGCTAGTTTTCTGCAGGGACCTCTTGAGGCAGGAAAGCAGTTATGGGACGGCTGCCTGCCTGGCAGGAGGAAATGCACGGGGGCGGCTTAACTGCAGCTGCAGTGCTTTTCCACCTGGATTCTCAGGAGCTTTCGAGGCTGAGGCTATTAAACCGGTAAACCCAGGCTAACATGAGAGATGCTAATGTGCTGGAAAACTGTCTACATGGGAGCTCTCACCTGCGAAGAAGAGGAGCGGAGCCCGCGATGCTGGCTTTTCATCTTCCCGGTGGATTTTATTACCTCAGTAACGAGAGCAATCTCACTTAAACGACTCTTGTCAGGTAATGGTACAGTCAATTATAACTCAGGGTGAGGAACAGCCTCTGCCTCGTGCAAATTTAGGATGAACAGTGTGAAAATGAGCATCGGACATGATAACCCACTGGTGTTAATAAACATGGAAAAATGTGTGGATATGCGTGTGTGGAACCCAGAGGCTAACATCAGGAGACTTCCTCAATTGCTCTTGTTTTTTGAGACAGGATCTCTCACTGAATCTAGGGCTCACTGATTTGGTGGACTAGCTGGCCCGCCAGCCCCAGGCATCTCTGTGTCTCTATCCGGTCTCCCTGCCAGCCCGGGGAATACAGATGATGACCACCTCTCCTAGATTTTTGCTTGGATTCTGCCAATAGAAACTCAAGTAGATCTTCAAACCTGTGTGACAAGTTCTTCACTTGTTTAGCCATCTTCTCAACCTCTAGATCCATGAGCTTTTTTGAGAGTGGTACAATATGGGAAAATCTGGTGGTGGACTCTAGTATCGGAGGGAATTACATCATTTCCTTAAACCATTCACCAGCAGAAGACAAAACGAGGAATACATTTAATACATTGCTATCATTGAAAAGCTGTACCCTAGATTAAGATAGGTTTGGTATTGTCTGCAAGATCTAGAGAAGCAAAAGTAGCACTTACTATCCTGAGTACAGAGAACAGTATGCTCCGTAGGCAAATGACAGTGACACTCCAAATATAGGGTCCTGTGAAGGTGTCTCAGCAGGACAGAAGGGTCAGTGACCTTCCTGCGTTCTGACAGATTCGTCAGCTGAGTTTTCTGTGACAGGGATGTCAGTTAAAGGTTGGTATTGGTCTCCTGCAGCCAGGATTTAGCCCGGGGCTGGCTGGCTTCCTCTGACCTGCTTGTTTTGCCAGATGCTGGCCTGGGCTTGTTCTCACCAGGGGCAGGCACTAAGGCTAATTTGAGTGGTTTGCTTGGGAGGGACAGCCATTAATGAAAAGCATGTGAATACCTGATTGGAGTCGTGGTCTCTCTTCAGGGTGGTGAGCTTTAATTTCCCTCTCTGCCGAGATGCCTGTGGGAGGCTGACCTGAGTTCAGGGCTACTTTGTTGGGAGCCTGAGTGTGACACAGCCTCTGCCACAGTGTCTGGTCTAACGAGGACAGTGCTCCAACTATGCAAATCCCCTTAGGGTCATTCTTTCCTTCCTTTGGTTTAAATACTGGACAGAAAATTCTAGGTCTTAGGATGTGGAGATGGTTCAGTCCACAAAGTGCTCACCCTGGGAGCACAAGGATTCAATTAGATTCCCAGAACCAATGTTTAAAGTTGGGCATAGTGGTACATGCTCATTATTACTGCTCAAGGAGGCAGCAGCAATAGATCGCTGGGGTTTGCTGGCCAGGCAGTCCTCCCTAATTGGAGAACTCTAAGTGAGCAGGAGACCTTGTCTCAAAAAATAAGGTTTATAGCTATTGAGACAATATCTGGAACTGTCCTCTGATCTCCACATCCGTCTGTCTGTCCGTCCGTCCGTCCGTCCGTCCATCCATCCATCCATTCATCCATCTTTCCAGTCATCCATCCATCCATCCATCCATCCATCCATCCATCCATCCATCCATCCATCCATCCATCCAGTCAACCATCCATCTATTCACCCATGCATCCATCCATTCATCCACTTACTTATCTATCGAATTAATCATCCATTCATTATCTGCTCACCCATCCACGCTCATGAAAAGCTACTGGAACGGGAAATGAGTCGATGAATGAGAATTATTTTATTCAGTCACCTCTAAGAGACTCCCAGATTGGTTGAAACAGATTCTGGAGGACCACAGCATAAGAAGTCTTAGAGTAGATGACTTAACGTCTTGAGACTGTATAAACTTGCAACTGGTGATGAAAAGGATAAAGTTTCTTTTTTCTTTTCCCTTTCCAAGTAACTTTAAAACAGAATTTTCATCTTATTGGGTTAAGTCATATTTTTCTACAGCTAACAACAAGAAGGTTCCAGTTATCTCTCAGTGCCCTAGGAGTCCATGCTTGCTTCTGGGAGCTACCTTCCCAGAACACATCTCCATGGGGAGAAGGGGCGAAGGAAGCTGGTGTGACACCATATTCCTTATCGCTGGTCAAAGATAACATAGTTTAATCTTATTATAACAATTAATCTAATGAGCCAAATAATTCTCACAACTCATAAAATGCTGGTACATTTCAAATGGGCATATCAAATGGTTTTAGAATTTGATTTTTAAAACTGTATTCTATCATGACAAGTTTCATTACAGAAGTTTTTTTCATAATCAATTTATAAATATTTCCAGAAGCTATACCCAATAAAGCAGCCATTAGACCCTTTGCTATAGAACACAAATGTTGCCACCGCCAAGGAGACAAGACTGCCATCAGGCCTGCCTTTCTATATATTCCTTGATGTCCCCATGCTTATGATGGGTTACAAGGCTGATTATATTCATGGAGTCTTAGGGGCTATAAAAACAGTGACAAGTATATAGCCATGTACAGAATACCCAAAATAAAATATTTTCACTGTGCTGTTCAAAAAACTGGCTTGTGACAGAGCTCAGAGAATGCTAAGCCCTTGTGTTATTTATGATGGACATGGCTACTTTTATACATATTAGACGCTATCTAAGTGGGGGAAACCAATTATTTTGTTGTCTGATTTTTGTATTGAATCAACTCTTCTTGTTCGTTATCTAAGACACTGCATGCTATTATTGTGTGATGCTCAGAGGTAAATATGAGATGTCTTCCTTGATTATTTTCCCTCTTAATTTTTGATGCAGGATCTTTCACTGATTTTCACAGATTTAACTAGACTGTCTGGCCAGTGAGTTCCAGGCATCTTCCTGTCTCATTGCTCCATTACTAGGACCAGAGGCTTGTACAAATATGGCTGTCTTTTTACAAGGGTGCTGGGAAATGACCTCAGGTTCTTGTGATTGAACAGTTTTACCAACTAAGCCCTCATCACAGTCCTACCAGGATAATTGTGTGTGTGTGTGTGTGTGTGTACACATGTGTATGTACACATGTGTATGAATGTATGCACATTCGCGTAAATAAATGTAGATGCACACATCCCATAGTGTGTAGAGGTCAAAGGACAACCTTGTGTATTAATCCTTGCCTTCTACCATCCATGTCCCAATGACATAGGTCAGAGAGTGACAAAGGACACCAGAAGACCTTCTCAGCTTCTGTGTATATGTGCAGGCATGTACACACGCATACAGCATATACATACCCACCTATGTCACACACATGCAGACACACACACACACAGACACACATCCTGGAAAAGGTGACAAAGGCCTATTCTAAGAGAGTACAGCTGAGGACACACTCTGGAGAACAGGCCTATTTCCACAGCATACTCAGTGCCCTTCCTTCATGAATCTTCCTCCAGAAAGCAAACAGCTGCTTACACTCTGGATAAAAATCAAACCTCAACCTTCCCAGTCCCCACTGAACTGTGACTCCTAGAGGGTAACGGTGTGCTCCATGTCTGCTTTACAGATTTACAGGTACTTAACAATGTGGCTGTCACAGATCCATAACTACCTAGCTGCCAAATATTAAATCGTCAAATGCAATAGAGGCCAAAGTAATCTTTCTTTGGTTTTATTTGTAATACATTTTAATGAAAACAGGATTCAATCATTTTCCCCTTTCCTTTCTTCTCTCTAGTCTCTCCAGGTACCTTCCCTCTAAGCCCTCCTTTGCACCTCAGTATAGACAGAAGTTTCTGTTCCACATGGTACAGCAGTCATTCAGTCCCAAAGAAACACACAGAGCTTATATTAATTATACACTCTTTGGCCTATTGGTTCAGGCTTATTATTGACCAGCTCTTACAACTTAAATTAACCCATTATTCTTGTCTGTGTTTAGTCACGTGTCTTGGTTCCTTTTCCCAGTGAGGCATTCTCACCTTGCTTCCTCTGTGTCTGACTGGTGACTGACCTCTGCCTTTCCTCTTCCCAGAGTTCTCCTAGTCTCGTTGCCCTGCATGTATTTCCTGCCTATCAGCATTTATCTTTACAGTGTACAAGAACATTTTCCTACAACACCCCAGTACAAAGTGGTCAGTCCTAAAATCAGCTACTTCTTGTTTTGACCTAAGTTCCTTAAGCTTGTTATGAGACCTCATTTCAAGCTAATCATCTTGTGTATAGCTGTGTTTGTGTGCACATGAATTACTGCAGTTGAGTTTAATGTAACTTGAACTGGTTCCCAGTGTACATTAGGCACTTTGGAGGTAAAGGTTAAACTGTCTTTATATTTGGTTCATCATCTAGCCTAGTGTCAAGCATGAAAGAGCTTTATAAATGTTGTTGAGTTGAAGGGAGAATATTAGAAGTCTATAATGTGCAGCCATTCTTTTGACCTGGGTAGTGAAGGTTGTAGTAGAACTTCTAGAACAAAAAAGGGAAGGCTCTGAGGTTGATTTAGTGAAGCCCTAGTTCTGTTCTGAGTGATCCTTCCCAGTTTGTCTTTATGCACTTTGTTCTGCATTGGAGTTTCCGAAAGCAGAAGCACCTCCATGGTGCCTGTAGGTGAAGACTGAGCGAAAAAGCCGAGGCCCCCGAGTCAGCAGTCAGAGAGGCAGTCCAGCTTGTGACTTTATCAGTTGCCTCTCCTGTCTCTGTGACAAACTATCTGACAAGAGACAACTTAAAGAATGAAGGTTTGTTTGGGATGAAACATGAGAGCATAGTCCATTGTGGAGGTGGAGCACAGTGGCAGGAGGAGGGACTAGAGCATCCCAGTGTCCATAGTCCAGATGCAGAGAGAGATGAATGCTGGTGCTGACCTCCATCCTTTCTTTATGCTCCTGGGACTCCAGCCTAGGGGATGGCGCTGCCCATACTGAAGGTGGCTCTTCGCCTGCCAACACATTCTCATACTACATTTGGATCCTGTGGAGTTGACAGGCTGTATTAGCCACCACAGGGAGTTTGAACAACTTCTTCAGCTCTGAGTCTCAGCTTCCTCCTGTGAGTAACAGTGTACAGCACTTACTTGTCTAAAGATGTATGAAAAGAAGTAACTGATCTTAAGTTCCTCGTATGTTTTAGGTGCTCAATAGTTCATAACTAAAAGTTAATTTTTAGTTTTACAATTTCCATCTGCAATAAATGAGTTCTTATTTTAACAACTTGTAGAAAAGCATAACAATAATATTCTAAAAGTTAAAAAATACTATGAAAATCATCTTTTTACATCACACACTTCCACTGTTAATTTACTCTGAAGGTGTTGGCCTCAAACACATTAACTACACACACATAAATATAGACATGTATGCACTAGTGCATGTATATGTCCTGTAAATAAAACGGTTCTCAAGCATGGTTCCACAATAGTGCTTCTTTTTGGTCAGCTGTAACATGGAACTCTCTCTACCTTGTAGTGTTATTCTTTAGCATGAACGTATCAAAATCACAACTGTTTCTCAGACTTGTGCTATGAGGGTGTTTGTCATGAGCTGTGGGGAACCTTGTACATGGTATGTGGAGTCCCTGTAAGAGCTGTTCTCTATGACCCTGATCCCACAAGCAGTGCTATAAAGGGAATTTCTGGAAGATGTCTCTGAGGAACAGCCCAGGGATGCCTTATTGATGGTTCATTTCACCTGACTTGTGCTGCATGAGCACTGCAGTGTTGGGTGAATTAGACACCTATCGTAGTGGGTGTTCTTTTGTCTCTGTCACATGGCTGGCTTCATTCTCAATTCCTGGCGCATTATACCCAGAAAAATAACCTCGACTTGAAGGAGCTGTAGGGATGTATATCATCTGAGTTAGCGTGTGTGTGTGTGTGTGTGTGTGTGTGTGTGTGTGTGTTAGAGAGAGAGAGAAAGAGAGAGAGACAGAGAGAGAAATGAGAAAAAGAGAGGATGCATAAACATATTAGTATTGGTGTGAAGATACAAGTGGCTGACTCACATGTCCGTATATGCATTTAGTTGTGTATATTTCTACACGCGTGTTGTTGCATTGCACATTTGTGCCTGTATGTGTGAGTGCGTGGTTGGAGGCTGATATATCCAGTAATCCAGAGGCTACTATTATAAGGCAGGTGTCTCCATGAAAAACAGCAGCGGAAGAGACTACTAGATGGAAATATGGAGGGGCTATCAGTAGGCCTTAAGCTTGACAAGCTCAGAAAGGGTGAAGGCTGCAGCTCTAGGCCTGGAAAGACAGGCCAAAGACAGAAGCATGTACCTTTATAGACATAGGACAGCATGGGCCTTGCTGTCGCTGGGTCGGGGACATGATCACCCTGGACCTGGGCTGCCCATTGCAAAGAGTGGACTTCGCACTTTGATGCATTCATACATTCCCAAGAGCTACCCCCTGGCCCTCTGAGACCTGCCTGCCCATCATCCTCTTCAGTCTCTCCTAGAAGCCCAGAGAAGGGGGCCCAGGGACAGGTGGGTGCTCTGTGGGTGGGGACAGACTTTGGTAGACGTATCCTTGGAGGGCTGTGCTTCATCCCCTGCATTTGTATATCAACAAGACAGCAGTGTCAAACCGGCAAATGCAGGCCAAAAAAATTGCGGTGCCCTAATCCGTCAGTGCAGCAAACCCTCAGTGAAGAGGCGAATTTCGTGCTATGCCAACTTCCTTATTTATTTTTATTTCAGAGAAAGCAGTTCAAAGAGTGCCTAGTTCAGCTGATGTTTTTATTCAAAATGGAATAGATCACATCCACTTTAATATACATATATGACAAGAAATAAGCTATATTTCATCCGCGAGGCCCTTGCTATTTCCTTCTCTCACAGATAATTCATTTTTGAGAATCATCATGTTGGTATCTAGGGACATTTATATAGCCAGGGAGATGAACAAACACCCCACCCCTGCTCTGGTGGAGAGCTGACAAATCAATCAAGGGTCTGAACATCTACCGTGTCTCCCAGCTGTGTTTATTTCCCTCCAGGGTGCAACAAGCCTCTCGCTTTGGTTTCTGCTTCAGGATGGGAACACTTGACCCCCACCGCTCCAGCATCATTCATGCTGAGTTTGAAATGATCACCACTGTGTTGGTGTTGATGAGCTATTCAAGGACAAATGCTATAAAAATGGAGGCATGCAATCTCGGCATCTCTGCAGAGAGTGATGAATCTTCCTGGTGTAAATATCAACCTCCAAAGCCTTCCGTAGGCGACAGGGAGAGTAAGCTTCTAGGAGCTGGAGAAATTGAAGCTAGGATGTTCTTCTCTGTCAACTGATTGACACGAAACAGATAAGAAGGCAGCGGGTAAATGACATTTGGCTGGAGAGAGAGCTTCGACAGGCCTTCATAAAAGTATAAAGTGGAAACCCTGTCTCGAAAAACCAAAAAAAAAAAAGGTATAAAGTGAAGGGGTGAACTTCCTAGTGTATGTATGTGTTCATGTGGGGTGTGTGTGTGTGTGTGTGAGTGTGTGTGTGTGTGTGTCTGTGAGAAATAGAGAGAGAGAGAGAGAGAGAGAGAGAGAGAGAGAGAGAGAGAGAGAGAGAGGTGCACGTGTGAGAGTGGAGGCCAGAAGTCTAAACTGACTATTTTCTTCAGTAGCTTTCCACCTTCTTTTTGAGACAGACACTTCATTGGAACCTGGGCTCACTGAGCTAGCTGTGCTGGCTGGGGCTCCAGGGATCTGCCAATCCCTGCCAGCCTAGTGCCGCAGGGACAAGCACTCCACCACGCACAGTTCTAAACACAAGTACCAGGGATCAAAACCAGGTTTTCCCGTGCTTGTGTGGCAAGTACTTGATGGAGCTGTTTCTGTAGCCACTTCCCAGCATGTTTGACTAAAATCACACTGCAACCTGTCCCTAAAGGGCAGCTGCAGAGACCAACATGCCTCGTAGGTGGTGGGCTTGTGTAGCAGAGCTGGAGGATGTATCTGTCCACATGGAGTTTTTCCCTGTGGTGACTCACCATCCTTGTGTCCCCAGGACATCATTAAGGGGTACCATAATATATGTGCATTGTATCTTCGGATCTTCTGTGCATTGACAGCTCTTTTGAAGTTTGGGTACCTTTTTAACAATCATTTCTTCTCAACAGTCACCATAGAAGTCACAAAGGCGCTGAGAAAAGGTA
This sequence comes from Microtus ochrogaster, assembly GCF_000317375.1. Taxonomy (NCBI): domain Eukaryota; kingdom Metazoa; phylum Chordata; class Mammalia; order Rodentia; family Cricetidae; genus Microtus; species Microtus ochrogaster. The sequence continues at coordinate 20,654,401 of NC_022028.1, read as the reverse complement.
TAGTTAATGCAAGGAAACTAGCCAATGAACTCTGCTCACATGCTGGGTATCACCTGTGTCATCTTACATATACTTGGAGGTGGAGACCAAACCTACATGTAAATGAAGAAATGGAGGTTCAGAACTTAGAGGTGGAAGCTTGGGGCTCCTACTGCTAAGGAGAGGAAGTAAGGAAGTTGTCCAGGCTGAATTGGGTGGCACCTGAGGCTATCAGACTACACCATGCTCATGTGTAGACTTCAAGAGGCCCAGCTGGTGGGCAGTAGAGTGCTGTGGAGGGAATTTTGGCCTGGTAGCCTCCAGAACCACCTTCTCATCCAGGCTCTGGGGGCAACCGCAGAAGCACCTGCTTTTAGCAGTGAGGAAGGTCTCTGTTACCATGAGGCATGTGGGGTGAACTTTGAAGACAGTCTTACTGTGATGGCGTTGGAGCAAATAGAAGTTCTTCCAAGCAGCCTGGAGAACCGAGTGGAGGCTTCTCTCTCCGCTGCTAGCTCTGTGATCAACAACTGGAAATGCCGTATTTTTCACATATAGAAATCTAGATGACTCTGGAAGGGTTTTGTTTGTTTGTTGTTTTATTTTCCATGGGCTCCTAGAAGTTTCTTTGACACTTGCCCATCTACCAAGTGGATACCAAATCAAAACTATGATATCACCTCTTTCCTATGTCCATGCACACCAAGCATGGTATGCTTATCCCCTACCTGACTTGTCTTTATATCCTATGAATCCATAAATCCTAAGACTGCTCCATCTCTACTTATGTGGCATCTACAAGTGCAAATGCTAGCCAAGAGTGTAGTCTTCAGGCTATTATCAGCAAAAGGAGCTCCCAGAGCTATGGAGTGAGTCTCAAACTTCCTAGCTAGATAGAAAACTTACCCATGGGGCAATCTGGTGGGGGCATTTTCTCAGTCAAGATTCCCTCTTCCAATGACTATAGACTGTATCAGGTTGACACAAAACTAGCTAGCACAGCTGGACTCAAAGGCCTCATTTTGTAGATGGCCTGTGAATTAGCTGGCTTTCTGCTTACTGTTATAAAATGCCCAACAAAAACAATTCAAAGGAGAAAGAGTTTATTTTTTGCTCATAGCTTGAGGGTATGGTATACCATAGCAAGAAGCAGGCCTGTGAAGCAGAGGACAACAATGCCTTTACAATAAGGAAACAGAGATGGATGCATCTATGAGCTTGCATTGTACTTTTTATACAGTCCAGGTATGGAGTGGTATTGCCACACTGGGTCACTCCTCTATGGTCTGCCTTTTCAACCTCTTCCCAACTGCTCTAGGGCCTATCTGCAAACCTTGCCACTTTAATCTTACACCTTTACAGAATGCCTCCAGGCAGCTCCCTGGTTTCCATGTTAAAATCCCAACCAGCACCCTACAATCTGTCATGGACTCTGTCCCTCTGGGACTTTAAAACCAAAGCCCACATAAACCCTTTCTTTCTTTAGCTGTTCTTGCCCGGACAATATTACCACAGCAATAGAAAGGAAACATACACGTACATACGATGCCAGAGTATATTTGCCAAAACACAAGGACGTGTGCTGTGATGTCAAAAGATGTCAAAAGATGTCAAAAGAAACAGAACCAGAAGACTCAGAGCCACGGAAAGTGCAGACTTGGAGTTTCTGACGTGTCTCACATGGGCTTTCTTACCTTCTTCTCTCTTCTAGAAAAGTACATCATGGGGCAAGGTGAGTTACGGTGATAATGGGAGTCTCCACATGTGTGTCCCCGTCTGCTCCTTGAGAACTCATTCACTGTCCGATGTCTATATGTTGTTACTGTACACACTTTGTCCCAGTCTTTACAGCTGTTCAGAGCAGAGGCATGTGTTTAGCACCAGTGGTTGCCACCAGCAATAACGGGTTCTCTTTCCTTTTACCGTTGGCATTGCTTTGAACATCGTGTGCCTGTCTTCTGAACAGCTACATGAATCCATTTGAGTATCTGTGAAAATCGTGTGCATGACCTGAAAGTATGTTATCCTGTTAAAGCTTGCTTGCTTTCCCCCAGTGGGCAGGTGGTCCTGGGTTGAAAGCAGGCTAAACAAGCCATGGGGAGCAAGGCAATAGGCAACCTTCCTCCATGGCATCTTCTTCAGTTCCTGTTTTATCTCCTGCCTTGGTTTCTATATTGAGGTCTTGTGACCAGGGATATATAAGACAAATAAATCCTTTCTTCCTCAAGTTGCTTCTGGTTGTTGTTTTATCACAGCATCACAAAGCAGTCTAAGATGCCATTTTAGCCACATTGCTTGGTATGTGCTTATGTCTAATTAGATTTTGTGTTTCCTTGGCAACCAGTGATGTTCAGCAACCTGATATGCTTATTAGACTTTACAAGGAACTATTTGAAGGCCTGCCTATTTGTGTATAAAGTTGATCTCTTCTTCATTGATTCATAGTTTTTTTTATTTTTATAAATAGTGCATTTTATAAACATTATTGAAGAGATATTCTAGCTGGGCGGTGGTGGTGCACACCTTTAATCCCAGCACTTGGGAGGCAGAGGCAGGCAGATCTCTGTGAGTTCGAGATCAGGCTGGTCTACAAGAGCTAGTTCCAGGACAGGCTCCAAAACCACAGAGAAACCCTGTCTCAAAAAACCAAAAAAAAAAAAAAAAGAAGAGATATTCTAATAGGGTTTGTTTCTCTCATAATATTATTTAATATGTATAATTTATTTTTAATATTTAATGTTAATCTTCTCTTTTATGGTTAGGAATTTTTACTTCATGCCCAAGCACATTTGCCTACTCTTTAAATATTCACTCATATTCATATTTCATTTTAGAATTACACATTTTAGCTTTAGATTTGGGCTGATACATTTTATTTTTATTTTGGAGTGAGGCCTGTCTACTTGTTGAATGCCTAGATGACTCATCTGAGAAGACCATGGTTTCTCATCTACATAGAAACATCATTACCTTTGTCACTAATGAAGTGAATACACACAAAACAGACGTGTTTGGATTCGTGATCTAACTGTAGATGAACCTGCTGGTCTCCATCTTTGCATTCTTATATCACTGTCTTAATATTGTGAGTTGTTAAGACATCATGTAATAAATATGCTGTTGAATAAAATGACAAAGATAAATCAGGATTTGAAAAACGAATTCAAAGAGGAGATAAAAACATTGAAGAGATCACAAGCTGAAATGAGGAAGAAGTTGAAAAACTCAGGATTTTGAAAACTCAGCAGAAGATACGCTGTTAGTACTTGGAGATAGAGTAGAGGATCTAGATGAATAAGCAATGAAGATGAAAAATGTTTTAAAAGCACAAGAAAGGATAATGCAGGGTATGTGAGGTGTGAAGAAAGATAAAATCTTTTAATTAAAGCAGAGATGAGGTAGAAGAATCCTAGGTCAAATGTCATAACCGTATCTCTAATAAGATCAGAGATGAGAACTTCCCCAAAGTAAGAAAAAAACATGCAGAAGCATGGAGAACCCCAGCTAGATGAGTCAAAAAACCAGTAAACAATCCACAGCATATCATAATGAAGACACTAAATATACACAACAAAGAAAAATTAAGCATTGAAAGCTACAAGAGAAAAAAAACACAAGTCACATGTAAAGGAAACCCCATCAGATTAATACCCAACTTCTAAATGGAAACTCTGAAAGCAGAAGAGCCTACAGCAATATACTCCAATTTTTTAAAGACCACAACTGATGACCTAGATTACTGTATCCAGCAAAACTATCTGCCACAGTGGAGGAAGAAAGAAAAACTTCTCATGATCCAAACAACTTAAAAATTTATATTTAGCCACAACAGTAACACTAAACAGAAACCTGAAAGCAATACTTCTAACTTAACAGACACCTATAGAATATTTCACCCAAACATAAAAGAATATACCTTCTTCTGAGCACCTCATGGGACCCTCTCAAAACTGACCATATATTCAGTAACAAAACCAACCTCAACAGATACAAGAAAATTGGAATAACCCCATGTATCTTATCAGATCACAATGGCTGAAAACTAGAATTCAATAGAAGCAATAATTCCAGAAAGCCCCCAAACACATGGAAATTAAACAATGCTCATCTGAATCATCAATGGGTCATGGAAGAAATAAAGGGAAAAATTAAAGACTTCCTAAAATTCAATAAAAACGACCACACAACATACCAAAGTTTATGGAACATAAAGAAAGCAGTGTTAAGAGGAAAGCTCATAACAATAAATGCCTACATAAAGATGCTGGGAAAATACCACACTAATGAATTAACAGAACATTTGAAAACTTTAG
>NC_022028.1:20646396-20649067 GCF_000317375.1 Microtus ochrogaster | reverse complement strand
ACCATATAAACAAACTGAAAAGTGAAAACCACATGATCATCTCATTAGATTCTGAAAAAGCGTTTGACAAAATACAACATCCCTTCATGATAAAGGTCTTGGAGAGAGCAGGGATGCAAGGTACATCCTTAAACATAATAAAGGCAATATTCAGCAAGCCAATGGCCAATATCAAACTAAATGGAAAGAAACTCACAGTGACCCCACTGAAATCAGGAACAAGACAAGATTGTCCACTCTCTCCATATCTATTTATTATAGTTCTTGAGGTTCTAGCTAGAGCAATAAGACAACAACTTCCTACTTTCTCTGGCAGAAATGGAGTAGCCTCGTAATCAAATGACACCTTACATCAAATAAACTGAAGAAATATGTACCAAACAGCCTACCTAAATAGCAAAGAGCATGCACTCTACTCAGGATCATGTGGAAGCTTCTCTAAAACAGACTACATGCTGGGTCACAACACAAACCTTAACGAATCCCAAAAAGCTGAAATGATTCCGTGTATCCTATATGACCATTATGCAATAGAGCTTAAAACTGGCACTAAACAAAGCTCCAGTAAGTATATAAACTCATAGAGTTTAAACTACTTGTTACTGAATGAGAAATTGTTCAAAAAATTAATCAAGAAAGAAATAAAAAGATTCCTTGAATGAAATAAAACTGAAAACACAACAGAGCAAAACCTCTGGGACACATTAAAAGCAGTTCTAACAGAGAAGTCTATAGCCTTAAGTATCTACATTAAAATATCAGAAAGAGCACTGAGAAAATGGCCTATGACAAAACTCAAGAATTTGGAGGAACAAGAGGAAATTCAACCTAAACCCAGCAGATAGCAATTTAAAAAAAAATCAAGGCAGAAATTAATGAAAAAGAAACTGCAAACAATACAAAGAATCAATGAGTCTCAGAGGTAGCTCCTGGAAAAGATAATGTAGCCCTTGGCCCAGCCAACAAGAAGAAAGACCCAAAATTAACAGAATCAGAAACCTTTAGGGAAACAGTTGAATAGACACCAGAGAAACACAGAATACTTAGGAGAATGCTCTAAAAATTTGTGCTCCATTGAGTTGGAAAATCTAAATGAAGTGAATGAGTTTCTTGATTCATCCAAACTACTGGTTAAACCAAGAAGAGACCAACAACCTAAACAGACCCATAACAGAGGATGAGATTGGAACAGAAGAAAGCAAAACAAAAACAAAGAACTCTTTTTTAAGAAGAATCAGATAGATTACACCCAAAACAGTTTTATGAAGCCAATATCATTCTAATACCCAAATCAGCTAAGACACAACAACAACAACAGCAAAAACCCTAATATCCCCGATGAACATAGATGGAAAAATCCACAATAAAATGCTATCAACCCTATAAAAGCATATATCAAAAGGGTCATTTACCACAATCAACTTGGATTTATCCTGGAAATACAGGATTAGTTCAACATATGCAAGTCATTGACTATAATAAATCATATAAAAGACCTGAAGACAAAAACCTTACAATTATCTCAACAGATGAAATGACTGTGTAAACAAGACCAGAACAACATCAGTATTAGTAGACTTACTAATGCGGAAGGGGGGAAATTTCTTGGGGCCCCATGCCTACATGTAGAACAAAAGGCAACTGTGAGAGAAAGAATTCGCCTCTCCCAGGGAAAACCAGTGAGGCCTCTTATTGGTTACCCAATACAAAGTGGTCAGCTCTGAAAGACATGCACACAAGCAATAAAAATGGACCCAGCAGGTTGTAGTTATGTATTTGTACACACATATACATACCAATATATGTATGTAACAGCAGTCAAAGAAAAAGAGGCTATCAATTTGTGAGTTGAGAGGCCATAGAAGGTTTGGAGGGAAGATTCCTAGAAACAGATGGAAGGAAGCAAGAGAAGGGGAGAGCTATGCAATTCTATTTCAATTTAAAATGTATTTAAATAAATATATAGCTGTGAAATTTTATAAAAAAATACTTTCTGTAACCTTTGAGCTGATTTTTTTTAAAAAAATCATCTTTTTATAAGTGTGGTAAGCTGCTACATTGATTTATTTTTTAAAAAATGTTTAAGTAAACTCAAATTTCTGGAGTAAGTCCAACTTGGTCGCTATGCAGTATATTTTTAAACATATTTTATTGGATTCAATTGGAAAATATTTTGTTTGAGACATTTATGTCCATATTCATGAGAAAGTTTAACGAGGTGTTTTGTGGTTTTGTCAGATTTTGACATCTAGATTTTTAACTCTATAAGCTGAGTTTGAAAGTGAGTTTTTTGATAGAATTCTTGTGAGATTAATCTTCCCCTTTTTGTGAGTGAGTGCATGTGTGTGTGTGTGTGTCTTTGTGTGTGCATGCGTGCATTTTCCCATGTATATGTATGTTCACATGTGTATGGGCATAAGTATGTACATATATAGAGACCCAGCATTGACTCTCATGTCTGCTTTGATCATGCTCCATTTTACTAACAAGTCAGGTTTTATTGCTGAACCCAAAGTTCACCATTTCCAGCTGTTCTAGCTAGCCTGCTTGCCAGGGGTCTTGTATCTGTCTCCTAAATGCTGAGACTAGTGGCCTTCATACCTCCCCACTTTTTGTGGGACTTGGGGAACTCCTGTTCTCAAGCATTGAATCAACTGAGCCATCTCTCCAG
>NC_022028.1:20636386-20646077 GCF_000317375.1 Microtus ochrogaster | reverse complement strand
GAGCTTGATAGTATCCGTCTTGAGCCTCCTGGGTTCTGGGATCACATTCATGCATCACACGTGGCTGTTTCTTTTTTTTTCTCTCTTAAATGTTTGGAAAAACTCACAGGTTAGTTCCTAGAAGATTTTTTTAAATTGCAAAGTCAATTTATTGAGAGGGAATAGAAACACTCATGCTATTTATATCTTCTTGGACATAATTGATCCTTTACTTTAAAAAATTATAACTATTTGAAAAGTTTGACAAAATAGTTCCAAACTAGCTTTTAATTATTTATGTGTAAAAATCCATTAATAGTATACCCACTGATTTCTGGCGGTGGTCCCTATAACTTCCCTTTTCGTTCTTCTTTTGTATTTTGAGACAAATTCTCATATATCCCAGGCTGGCCTCCTTGTTACGTAGCCAAGGATGACCTTATGCTCCTGCTCCTTCTGCCTTCACTTCCTGAGTGCTGGTATTATGGACCACGCATGTGTTACATGGTGCTGGGGCTCAAACCCAGGGCCTTGCACTTGTCAGGCAAATGCTCTACCATCTACTTTGCCAACCTCTTTCTTTCTCTTTTCTTTTTCCCTCCACTTCTTTCTCTTTCTGGTTCAATACCTTTCTTGGTTCCCATAAGAAACAACATTAGCTGTTTCTGTTTTATGTCCTCCAATTTTCTGCACTTGCTGTCCTTACTCCTCTTTTGCATTCTTTTGGGGGGGGTTATTTTATGTTCTCATTGGAGCTCTTGGGCTCCCTGTCTGTTTAATGCCTGGCTCCTGGGTGTTCTGGGGTCCAACACCAATTTCTATCTTGCTGTCCCAGCAAGGATTCCCAGAAGGTCAGTTAGGCAGGCTGCCCACTCCCCGCCCAATTTGTCTCTAAGCAACAGGATGTAATAATTTCCCCTAGGGCCATTGACCGTTGTAGAGTTTTGGCCTGGGAGTAATTCTTCATTGATTTGAACTAATTTTTAAAAATCCAACTTACTGTTGTTCTTTGTGTAAGAACTCTTATGAACAACTTCTTGTTGCAGATAAAAGGAAAATCTTGCCCAGTATTTGTAGGTTGAAATTGGGTAGACAAGGAGCTCGCTGATTTGGCCAGGCTGCTCCTCAGCACTGAATGTACGCGCTGCTATCACCAGCTTCTGCTTGCTCTCTCACGCTTTCTTTCCTTCCTCGCATCCTTTCGTATTTCCTTGCGGTTACTGGGGATAGAACTCGGGTCTTTATGTTTGCACGGTGAGCACTTTGCTCACTGAGTTACAGCCCCGTGCGGTACCTGAAGTTTTCTGCCATCAGGTTTTCATTTGCATAAGTTTGGGGGGGGTGAAGGATGGAACTGTGGATCCACTGTGCATTTCTCTGCTAATGAGACTTAGGACATATTTTTACTGATTCAATGACTAAGTTTAAAACTCTGTGACATTCATATTTAAACCTTTTACCTGTTTTTGTGTTAGATCACTTGTTTTATAATTAATTTGCATTCTTCAGCTTTTGAAATCCATCACATTCTTTTTTAAAAACTAGTTGTGTGAGCTAGAAAAACAAATTATTAAATGAAGAAGCCCACAGAATATATATATATATATATACATATATATGTGTGTGTGTATACAAATGTATGTATGCATATGTATGTATATCTGTGTATGCATGTATACACATATATAACCCAAGACCAGACACAGGAAGCCCTCTTTTGTGTTATTTGGTCAGGCCTGTCCAGGAGACTCCCAAAACATTATACACCATTGTTGATGCCCCTGGTTACCCCCCAGCAGTGGAAGGTAAGTCGCTATTGCTTAAGATACCATGCAGTTTGCACACAGGATCCAGGGAACCTGAGTTGTATTTGACCTGAAAGCCTCCTCCCTGAGGTCTAACTTTCATGGCATGAAAAGATGCTGTGAAACCTTCCAAAAAAAGGAAGTAAGCAATATTCTACCTAACTATGATGCATATGAACAACAATGGCCTACATGGAATGATAGCCCTACTGGTACAAGTGTGGTATGCATACCTTGGCTGTATCCAATAGCTCTCTAGATGGACCTAAGACCTGTCCAACAAGAGGGAACTCATGCTGGTACTGGAAATCTAGCCCAATATCCAAGGATCATGAAGTCATGGATCTTGGAGGAAAATCTACAACCAGCAACTACTAAATCAACATAAACTCTAACTACATTGTAAATATTTATCCTTACACTCACAGATAAGTGTAGTTCTCACCCCTCATCAAGGAAACTTCTCTTTGCAAAAGGCAAAAACCATTATGACAAACCACAAAAAGTCATAATATCATAATAGAGAAATCCACAGATCATGGGGAATACAGCCCCGCTGGATATATCTACAACACAGCACATGCAACCAAAGCTCAGGGAACACGGCAAAGGGAGCGGAGGAAGAGTGTAAGAGCCAAAACATCTGGAATTCCATTGTGAGATTCTGTAAGAAAGGTACATCCGTGCCATGCACCAACAATATGACTGCCTAAACAAGCTTTGAACAACGACAATATCAATAGGCAGGTTAACACGGAAGGGGGAAAGTGTATGGGGTCTACCCCTGACAAAGAACTGCAGACAGTTAGTGACTGTTGAAAGGAGGAGAGGCAGCCTCTCCAGGGATGACCCTTAACTGGTTATCCAATACAAAGTGTCAGTCATGGAACCATAGGCACGCAAGCAATAATAAACAGACTCAGCAACTATACCTCTGTAGTTATTCATAGATATAACAATAATCATCAATGAAAAAGAGTTGGAGAAAGAATGGGAAAGTAAAGTAATATTTTAACTAAAAAACTTTAATTAAAAATACCATCATGTGAGCTGAAAGCATGTTTATATTAATTGCAGTTAAATTAAAAACTGACCAAAATATACAGCCATCATTATCAATGCTATGTGTTAGTAGGCCTATTTCTAGAGAAATAAAATTCAAGATAAAAATTAAAATATTCTGCTCATCTCTTCAGTTATTTGATTTTACTTGCAAGTGTGTGGTCGTTTATACTCATAAGTAATTTTGCAGTGAATCGAGAATATAACGATTGAAGTTAAGTAGTGATTAAGATTCTCCTAAATGGAAATGTCCCGGAGTGATGGATAGGCACCTAAAGTCATTGTGCTTTGTTGATGATTTCTTTCCAGGTTTTAAAACTGAAAATAATATAATGTAATAATAGACTTTGTATGAAAATGAAGCATCATAACTCAGGCTGTAGAATATTTTTATTTTCAGACAAGAAATATACATGTGTAATTTATTATTTCATAAGTGTTTGCCATTGCTCTGGAAAGAGAGAATATTGCCCACTTGAAGGTTACAAAATTTTACACCAGTGTTTTTCCCTGAGACTTTAGCCTCGTGGCTCTCACTTTTTACATTAAGGCCTAGTGTGTGGTAGAGACCTGGATTCATTTTTTTTGCATATAACTATCTCATTATTCCATTTTTTGTTATTAATGGGAAGAATGTTATTGTCTCTGTTGACCGATCTGGTCCTCATTGTTGAAAGTCCGTTGTACCTAGACATATAATTTCTTTATGTGTCCCTTGGGTTTCTTCAGTAATTTGACACTAATTTGTCAATTTTAGCAAGAATAAAAAAGACCATTAAAAATTTTTAAGAGTTATTTTTAATTGTGTAGATTGATGTGAGGGGGCAGTAATGCGCATGTGCAGGCAGGGACCTGCAGAGGGCATCAGATCCCACAGTCTCTGAGTCTCTGTTCATGAGAAGCAAATCCTAAGGTCTTTTCCAGCTCCCATGTTTTCAAAAATTTTAAATTTATCCATTGACGTATATGTACATATACTCATATATACACAATGTATCTTGATCATATCCACTCCCAACTCCTCCTCACTTCTTACTCCTCTGAGACCCTCCTCTAAACAAGCTCCCTCCCATTTCATGTCCTTTTTTAAGTTTTATTTTATAATCCACTAACTCTGATTCATACTGCCCACATGTGTGTCTGGAACCATCTACAAGCATATGGGCAACCAAAGCAGTTCCCTTCCCTCAGCAGCCATCAACTGCCCATAGCTCCTCTGCCAGGGATGAGGCCCCATGAGACCATCCCGCATCCATGTGGAATACTGACTGGCTTGGTCTACAATCGGTATTTATAGCTGCTATGAGTTTGTAACTGAAAGGTTGCATCTTGTTCAGAAGACATCATTTCACAGCAAATCCCCAACCTCCATCCCTTGTATTCTTTCTCCCTCATCTTTGCCGTGGTCCCCAAGCCTTACACAGGTTTATATGAAATGTAACATTTAAAGTTGCCAAGTCAATAGTCACTTCTTTTCAGTACTTTGACAAGTTATAAGTCTGTGCACTAATTGCTTCTCACTTCAAAGAGAAGCTTCTCTGACCAAGATTGAGAGTAACTGGAATCTATAGGTATATTTAGTAGGCAGTTTGATAACATGTCTACTTAGAAAAATGGCAGTAGCCCATTATCAGTTCTACCCCAACTCTGTGCCTATGATTCTCTAGCCTTCAGCTTTTGACCATATTTATAATACCAGGCATGAATTCTTACCTGTAGAGCTGGCCTCAAAACCAAATGGAAAAGTGGTTGGCTATCCTATTGTACCATGGGGGCATATCTTGCTTTACAGGATTGTATTGCAGTATGCAGAGTCCATAAATAGGCCAGGCAATTGATGACTTCACTCTCTCAGTGTAGCAGATTATAATAACGTAGTCTCACACTAGCTCCGAATGGAGTATAATAAAGGTCTCTTTATTTAGGGGTAGACAGTCCTCTGCATGAACAGGGAACAGGAACTGAATCCAGCAACCAAGGGGCTGTGCACGTTTCTCTCTCTATATATATATAGTGGCCACGCTCAGAGTGAGCCAGTATTTTAAGTCTATTGACTGAAGGAGTTCCCACAGCATCTCCTCCTTTTGTCTAAATAAGGAGTAAGATAGAAGTTTTGGCAGGTCATCTTGTCCATACAGCCCTATAGCCCATTCTCTATGTCAGTCATCGAGACACAGTGAACTCCAGGCTTCAGCCAATGCTTCAGAACCACCTGACTGCTTATAGTCTTTCTCCCTGCTTCTGCATGGGCCTTGTTAATCCTGACCTTTAACCTTTAGCCTCTTAGTTAGTTCTTTTACTATTACTTTAACAAATGATTGCATTTGGAATGGATTAAAGGATCCCCAATTTGTCTTACAGTTTGGCATCCACAATTGCATTCTGGTTAAGCAGACTGGTATGTTGTTATCTGCAGGGCTGCCTTCATGCCTGGAAGTATTGGGATGGGAGGAACAGATTCCTCAATCTGGATCCTGGCAGAATTCAGTCTCTTGAGGTTGTAGAACTGAGCTCAACTCAGGAGAGGGCTATTTCATTCTCTCCAAACAAGGCATTACAAGACTCAAGGATGGCTATGGTAACTTTTTTAATTGTTGCAACAATGTACCAGACTAAAACAACTTAAAATGGTGAGTTGTGGCTCTTATTGGAGGGTCCAGTCTATCATGGCAAATGGGCACGGTAGCAGAAGCATCGAGCAGCATCGAGCAGTATTGAGCAGGGAGTCACACTGCACCATAGTCTTCAGGCACAAAGAGACGGATCCTGGAGCCCAGCTCACCTTCTTTATATTCAGCTCAGGCCTCCAGCCCATGAAATAACATTGCCCACAGTTGGGATCTTTCTACTCCACTTGATTCCATCAAGAAGCTCCCTCATGAGACACACCCAGGGGTTTGTTTCCGTGGTGATGCTAAACCTCATCAGATTGACACTGAGGCTGACTATCACACATCCCACCCCCACTCTAACACTCAAAGGGAAGGCTGGGTCTCTGCCATGTTTCATCTGTATGACATAGGTAAGCAACAAGCTTAGCCTGTAAGGACTCCTGTGATTAATCTAGGCTTCTTGGGTGCCCAGGACCATTTTTCCATCTTTATAGTCCACGACCAACACCACTTCTCCAAAGCCTTTTTGCCCTACACATTACCATCTTTGTGGGATCTAGGTATTAGTGCCCAGGCATCTCTAGATGATTAACCAGTTCAACCTTCTGCTTTTCCCCAGAATACAACTTGTCAGAATTTTGAGTACTGATAACCTGACAGATAACTCGACACTTACCTAGATCATGGTCACGATGCATGGTGGGTGTTGAGCGAGAACGCTGCCTCTGGATCTCGACCTGAGCTCCCATAGCATCTTCTCTAGGTTCAGCCCTGTAGCTACGTGGGAGACACCTCTGTTGCCATCCACTGACAGTGGAGCTCATTCTTCCACCCCAGCCATAACCTATGATTACCTATGTTTGACCTGTTAGTCCCAGCAGGTTTGCTAAAGCCAGAGAACCTTCAGGACATGGTTCTAGTTATTTCCTATTAATGTGATAAAACACATGGACCAAAAGCAAACTGGGGAGGAGAGGGATTGTTTGACTTACACTGCCATGTCATAGTTCATCATTGAGCAAAAACTCAAGGCAAGAACCTGGAGATAGAAACTGAAGCAGAAGCCATGGAGGGAAGCTGCTTACTGGCTTGTTCCCCGGGGCTTGTTAAGGCTGCTTTCTTAAACCACTCAGGACCACCTGCCCAGGGATGGCTCCACAGTGGGCTTGACCCTCCTCCACCAGTCTCTAATTAAGGAAAGTCCTAGAAGCTTACCTGCAGTCCCATCTTGTGGCTCTATGGCTTGCCCTCCATGGTTTACTTGGCCTGCTTACTTATCGCAACCAGAACCCCCCACCCAGGGGTAGCAGTGGGGTGGGGGTGACATACAGCTTTAGCCCACATCAGGAAAGTCAAGCATCTTCCTTTAAGGTTCCTTGTGAGGGAGTAGGTAGAGGGACGTGCCGTGACATGAGGAAGTGGGCCCAAGGTCATCTGACCAGCAGATTGCACTAAAGCTCCCCATGGTTTTTGTTTCCAGATGGAGGCAGACTGTTGGGAGGTCCCGAAGACACTCCTGGATAGGGCTATCTGGAGGAACAATGGGACTAGTCAGTGTGTGAGTTGCTCAAGCTGCCAGGGATCAGCCTGACTCTGACTGGGAGGCAGGGGAATCTGGGGATGCTCTTGCTCTGTGTGGAGCTCTCTCTGTTTAGAGCTGTGCTCTCTGGAAGGTTCTGTTCCCAGGGGAAATAGGCTCCTTTCTCGTGTGACCTGACAAATACTCACATTTGGCTTGGGGAAGCGATAGCTTGGAGTTGTATTAGCTTCTTCAAGATGTTGGTAAAATGAAAGACTTCTGATGGCCTGCAATTGGTGGCTTCTGGGAACAGAGCTCAGTAGGAAGCAACTGCTCTTCAGGAGGATGTGTTTACACGGCCTCCAATGAAAGGGCATCATTTCCCATCTGCTTCCTTTCTTGCTCTTTTTAGTCCTCTCCACAATGCGTATTGATTTTCCTTCCAGTCAGCCTTTCATTTAGCAAATACGGGGCATGTCCCGAACATCAGTGAGCCGACAGACAATGATCTCTGTCGTGTGGCTCTTTCATCCTCTGGGCTGCCATTTCCTGGAGCCTGGCCTCTGTGGGATGGCAGAAGATAGAAGGGTACATTAGATTCACCCCTACCTCACTTAGTTGACCTGCTGCAATGGGAAGACAGGACAATAAGTTACTGGTGTCCTTAATACTAGATTTCGTCCTGTGATATGGCCATAAGGCAAGCACAAGGTGGGTGAGTCTGCAGCTAGCCCTGGCCCAGTCCAGAGGGCTCCAGCTAGTCCACCTTGCTGAACCTTGTAGAGCAGTAGATTTTTTTTCTGTTTGTTTGTTTCTTGGTGTGATTGTGTATGCATGTGTTTAAGGATATATGTATATGTGCATATATATGCAGATAAACGTTCATATGTGTATTTGGGACATGTGGAGGCCAGAGATTGGCATCAGGCACCTACTTCTATTGGTCTTTATCTTATTTCTTGAGACGTGGTTTCTCTCCGAACCTTATGAACAAGCTGGCCAAGGAGCCCCCATCCCCATTTCCCATGGGTTGTGATGATAGACTTGCACTGCCATATATACCCTTTTTTTTTTTTACAAGGATGCTGGGGATCCACGTTCAAGTTCTCATGCTTACACAGCAAGCATCTTGTCCACTGACACATCTCGCTAGCCTGGAAGATCTGTCTCCTGAGGGTTTGGAAGGCATGGCTGATGTGTAATATAGAGCCAGGCATGAATTCTGGGGTGATTGTGTTTGCCAGGACACTCTCTCTGTGCTTGAGCCTGGGCAGGCATCAGTGCTGTGGAGGTTAGTTGAAGACAGGGGAAGAAGGCAGGGCTTTGTTAGATTCTAGTGCTGCTGGATGTCGGGGGGGGGGGTCTTGGCTTGCTATGGGGTTCTCTGGGTCTGGGGCAGCTGGACTGTCGGCCACAAAGTGCTTAAAGTCAGAGTATCATCTTCACCTTTGAAACAGCAGAGGGTGTGGGAGACCAATCAGGTGAAGGAGAGAAGTGTCTCATACCACCGAGTCATCTCTGCCCAGCTTGTATGTTCTAGCCTTCCTTTCTCTTGCCTGCCTGGACTTCTCCTTCAGACACAAGCCATCTCCCTAGTCACTCAACTCCCCCAGCCACCCTCCCTACCCAACCGTCCTAGATTTAGCGTGCAGTTTTGACATTGGTAGATCTCATTAATATACTAGATTTGTTTTGCCTTTGATTTTTATTTATCATTAAATGATTTATCAATTCTATTTGCATACTCATTTTTCCCCTTGCTTTCAAAATTCTCAAGGAATTCCCAATGAAATTCATTAAATAAGAAGCAGGAGAAAGAAGAGGGGCTGGAGACATGGCTGAGTTATAAAGCGCTTACCATACAAGCTTGAGGACATGAGTGTAGAGTCTCAGAACCACGGGGAGCTGGGTGTGGTAGTGTACTGCTGCCTTTCCAGCTCACACGGAAAGATGGGGAGAAGAGACAGAAAAACCCCTGGACACTTGAGGGCCAGTTTGACTAACACAACAGAATAACAAGTAGCTAACATAACAGAATAACACAACAGAATTACCAGTGTCACAAACAAGGTAGCGGGTGAGGATTGACACCGAGGTCCTCTTTCCTTCACACTGTGCTGTGGTGTGTACATGCCAGCACGAGCACGTGTGCATGCTCTCACACACACCACTCAGGTCCATATATACTCACGTTCACACCCATACACTGGTAATTGAAGAAGGAGAAGAAGGTAGAACTCAGACCACAAAATTCATTGTCTCAGAGTGGACACTACACGTGCATTTGTGTGACTGAAGAAAAAGAGGGAGAGGGGCAGGTAAGGTGGGGCAATGAAAGACAACATAAATAGCAAAGGTCAGAAAACCTAACAGAGAAGACGGAGGCCTGCTTGTTCTTAGTCTTCCAGGTCTGGACTCCCTGGTGACAGGCACTGGAGCTGAGTGAGCCTTGGGGACACATGAGGAATGTTTTACACAAATGAACATGGTAAAAAACAGTATGTTTGCATTAGGTTTACCTGAAATTTCATACAAAATGAAAAGTTTAGAATAAATGAGTTCTCTAAGGAAGAGAACCTATCATTTCATTCATTTACTATCAAAAAGATTTGGGGGGAGAAGTCTTCTTGAGATAGGGTGTGTGCTGAGATAGGGTATACTTATGCATACACACACACACACACACACACACACACACACACACACACACACAC
>NC_022028.1:20632759-20636286 GCF_000317375.1 Microtus ochrogaster | reverse complement strand
TTCCCCCAATGAGTATTGCTCTAAGTTCATTAAGCCAAACTAAGGGCCAAAGAAACACATGAGCCATCTGCTGCCATTTCTCATTTGTATTTTGTTAACGGACTGTGTAAGGCGTCAAAGCAGAAGGCGGCACTGGCTCAGATGGTAAAGCACTTGGCTTGCAAACATGAGCACCTGAGCTCCATCCTCAGAACTCACTTTATGCAGTGGTGTGTGTGTGTGTGTGTGTGTGTGTGTGTGTGTGTGTGTTGTCTCACACCTGACATTCCAGTGGCTGCAAGGACAGGCAACTTCCGGGGGCTCCCTCGATGGCCTGTCCAGCCTATTTGAGGAGCTCTAGGCCACTGAGAAACTGTCTCAGAACAAAAGGTAAGACAGTGTCTGACGAATGTCACTCAACGTTGTTCTCTGGCTACCACATGTGTGTGTGCTCACACTCACACACATATATGCACACATATGTACAGACACACACAGAGATAGAGAGACATTTAAAAAAAATCAAATGCAAAAAAAGGAAGAAAAAAAAGGTTGAATATCCCTAAAAAAACATCTGTTGCTCTTGAAGAAGACCCAAGTTCAAGTCCCAGTGCACAAAATCATCTATAACTTCAGATCCAGTGCATTGATCTGATAGCCTTTGCCGCGCACCGTCCCCCCCCCCTCCGTGTCTGTGCTCTGCGCGCTAGAACCCAGTTCGCGAGCTTCGGGCAAGGGGGCTGGAGGTTGAGAATATAGACACAGAGACCAAAACCAACACACACAGAGACAGACCGACACACAGACCTTTTTAACACTGATACCAAAGCCCCAAGAATGCTCCCTTTAATGTGTTCAGGGGCAGATTATATAGAGATAGCCATGCCCCAGCCAAACCCACAAGAAACCACTCTCCTGCCATCAGGAACTCCTGAAGGTCTTGTGCTCAGAGCAGCTGTAGGCACTCAGATCAGGGGAAAACAAATTGTTTACAAGAAATTTAGGATCTGGGGTCTCACTGCTCCCAACAAGCCTTGGCCTCCAAGGGCACCTGCACACACATGACATGGACTTATACAAACACATGCACATAGAACAAGTTTCTAAAAGCTTTATATAAAGAGACCAAAGATTGAATGTCCTCAGGGGAAAGAACACAGGCACAAATGTCAACTGGATAAACATGAACTCAAAACAGGCCCTATCCCCCCAAAGCAAGAAAATACCAGTCTTTAAAGAAAGCAGAGAGAAACCACTCAGTCCCAGGGCTTCATGAAGAGCCCTTAGATGTGACAGGAAATAGTGGTCCCTAAAATAAAAATGGTCAGGTACCCTGAGCCCAAGCTAAACTGTTTTACTCTTCCAAGTAAAGGACAAAAAGCTAACACTGAAAGAAAGAAGAAAATGCAAAACACAAGGCTACAAAAGACCTAGAGAGATAGAGAAGTGATATAATAGAACGATGAAATTAGTTAATTTACAAGTGGGCTAAAGATTGGAAGAAGCATCTCATCAGAGAGGACACCACATGTCAAATAAGCACAGGAGAACCCAGAGATCTTTACCCAGAGAAATAACCTATTTTGAAAGCCTGGAATGCTTTGCTATGCTCAGGAAATCTCTATTCATAGCCATGTTTCCTACTGTGCTGAGCAGCTGGCTTGACAGAGGGCAGAACGGCCTTTGTGCAGTGGCAGGTGGGGGAAAGTTCTTTGTATATACTCTAAATGGCATTCAAAACATGATATGGTATTGTTTCTCTTATAGCCAGGATTCACATGTGTAGAAATGGGTATGAGAGAACTCACCACCATCCCCCGTGATCTCGCAAAATTTACTTTCCTGTTCTCCTGACCGTAATATGCTCTGCTGACCTAGACCTTGGTTTGGGTGAACTGTGCTTTCTACAAGGAAGCACAGCATTCTGTTGAATTGGAAACCAATGTCCTCCTGGATGCCCTGGACTTCTGATGCCCTTAAGGCCAAGGAAGGAGTTATGATGTTAGGAGGGGTGATTGATGAAGACTACCAAGGGAAAAATCAGACTGCTTCTCCACAGTGGAGATAAGGAAGATTATGTCTTGAGTACAGGATCCTCTAAGATGTTTCTTGGTGTTCCCATATCCAATGATCAGGGTCAGGGGGAAAATACAAGTCAGTCCAGGAAGGCTGAGTCAATGGCCCAAACAGTTCAGGGATGAATGGGTGAATAAGCTCTTCCCAATAAAAGAAGAACCAAAACTACCGAGGGAGGAGGAAATACAGAATGGGTAGGAAAGAAAGGAAGGTAGTTAAAAATCCAGCTAAGGCCATGTGGCCAGTTAAAGGAATGAGGATCGTGCTAGCCATTTTGCTAAGAGTATGTTTGTGCGGATATTCATATGCACTCGGTACGCAGCCATTCTTTTCTTTCCTTTTTGTTCACTGCAGAGCATGGCATTAACTGAGTTAATGTCAATACTCTAGAGTTGTCAAACCTGTCCTCCTGTTTTAGTTGTGGAGAATGCAAAGAAGAAACATTATTAAGGGACTCTGCTGTTTATTCTAGATGAACTAGTGCATGTTCGGTTATTCAGAGAATAGTTATGCCATGTTAGGCAGAGTGATGGCCTAATTCTTGCCTTTACTTAGCAACTAAGCATGATATTGTGACTGAGCATCAAGTTAAAAGGGCTGGATGTTTGATGACTGCCCCGATTGTCAGCTTGACAGGATTTAGAATCGCCTAGGAGATACATCTCCTGATATGTCTGTGAGGCGAGGGTATTTCCAGAGAGGTTTAGCTGGGAAAGAAAGCCCTGCACCATGGGTCTGAAGCAAGAGGGAAAGGGAGGTGACCTGGGCACCAGCATTCATCTTTCCGTCAGGGATAGGGCTACACTGTGCCTGACTCCTGCCTGTACCTGCAGCCATGGCTTCCCTGCTACAGTGCACTACAATCTGGAGCAGTAAGCCTAAACAAACCTTTCCTCCCACCATTGCTTCTTGCTGGATATTTTTTTCACAAGAACTAGAAAAAAGTAATAGCGTGGGTGTTTGGCTAGCGAAGATTCTCTCAATCTACACAGGCTGTCTCTCCTCACTCAGCTATTCTTTTATTTGCTGTGAAGAAGATTTTAATTTTATGCAATCTTATTTGTTAATTCTTATTTCTCATGCTACTGGAGTTTTCTTCAGAATGTCATTGCCTATTTCTATCATTACTGCTACTATTTCTACTACATGTATACTGTGTGTGTGTGTGTGTGTGTATGTGTGTGTGTGTACGCAAAGGTGCATTTGTGGAGATCAGAACAGCTCTACAGCAGCAGCTCTGTGTTCCTACTTTTCTGTGGGTTCTGTGATACTCAGGTCGGGCATTTGCAGCTAGTGCCTCGACCTAGTTAGCCATCTCTGCATCCTCAGCCTCTTCCTCTATCTTGATGTTGTTTCTTGTATCATCTTCTACCAGCTTCTGTTGAAATAAGAGCGGCGGAGCTGCGTCCCCAGCACCCGGCCGCCCACATGGCTAGCTTAGCTTATGACCCGAAATAATTACACGGAAACTG
>NC_022028.1:20630103-20632659 GCF_000317375.1 Microtus ochrogaster | reverse complement strand
ATGAAATGGGCCTAGGCAGTTTCTTTATTAATAAGAAATCATTCCCACATCAAGCTTCAGATTTCAGGTCTTACATTAAGATCTTTTATCCATTTTTAATTGATTCTTAAACAGAATGAAAAATAAGGATATGCATCATACTTCCACTTGTGGGTATTCCGGTTTACCAGTGCAGTTTGTAGAAGAGGCTCTTTTCTCTAATGTTTGTTTTTTGCATTGTTATCAAAATTGGGCTGAGTATAATTGTGTAGGTGTATTTCTGGGTCCTTCATTCTATTCCATTGATTTATATATCTTACATATTCATTTTTTGTCTCAGTACTATGAAAGTTGCATTGTCATGGCTCTAATAGTATTCTTTGAAATCATTTTTGATACCTCTACTATGTTCATTTTTCAAATTATATATATATATATATTTTTTTTTTCAAGACAGGGTTTCTCTGTGTAACAGGCCTAGCTGTCTTAGAATTCACTTTGTAGATGAGGCTGGCCTTGAACTCACAGAGCTCCACTTGCCTCTGCCTCCTGAGTCCTGCGATTAAAGGTGTGCACCACCATACCTGGTTCAAATACCATTTTCTTAATTTATTTAAGAATTCATATGGTATATTTTGACCATATTTATCCTACCAATACATCCTGCCAACTCCTCCCAGATCTACCTTTCCTTCCTGAAACACTCAAATAATTTTACTCTTCTTCTTAACACTTTTTAAAAAAATCTAACATGTCCGATTTGTGCTGTCCAACCATTCTTAGGAGTGAAGCCTGCCCTGAAACATGGTCTACTAACCAGGGATCACATCTTAAAGAAAACTGGCACACATTTTTCCAGAACCTGTCAGATCAGACGACAAACATTCCTCATCTAATGGTGGGATTTTGTTCCTCTCTCTTTCTCTCTCTCCCTCCCCCCCCTCCATGCTGGACTTTTGTCTGGCTTCTCAGGCTTGCAATTCCATTCAATATGAGTTAATGTGAGCAACTGCCCCCATGTGTCCAGAAAACAGTTTTCTTGAAGTTATCTACCATCTTCACTCTTAAAAACTTTCCACCCCATCTTTTAGGAAGATCCCTAAGCTCTGGGGGTTGGGTGGGTGGGGATGGGCATGATCCATTTATCACTTCACAATCTCTCTTATTTTCTGCATATTGTCTAGTTGAGGGTTTCTATGTTAACAGCCACGAACTACAAGAAGAAGGCTCTCTGATGAGGGCTGAAAGATTGGGTGTAGCAATAAGCTAATAGGAGTCATTTAAATCTATGTCCATTTAGCAGATAAATAGTATCAGATTCCTCTTAGGGCCTAACATCTATTTACCCACGGTCTCTTGGCCATGTTAACAGTGCCAGTATGGATTCTAAATCATGAAGAAGGCTTTAGATCCAATAGGAAAGCAGTTAGAACTCCCATTGAATTCATTCTACTCTTGCAGTCATGGCCACACCTTACAGTCTGATTGTTACTGGAGCTCAGAGTTCACAGTTTGCAGGGGAGACTGATGGTTTCTCTTCTCTTGTAATGTACATAGCAGCTTTCAGCACTATAGTAGCTAGCCAATAGGGATGAAGCTACCAGGTTAGTAGTAGCTTGACTGCTCCATGTTCTGTGATTGGATGACATCATTCAGGATGAGTAATTCCAGTTCCATCCATTTACTCACAGATTTAATCATTTTATTTTGTAAAAGTCTTCAATTCCTATAATTTCCAGTACCTTTTACATCCCATAACATGGGGAGACTCCAGCCCAGTGTCCAGTTGGGCTGCCCAGTCTGTCTGGTACTCAGTCAGAGGATTCGGGACAGAGATGGAGCTGGTGTAGGGGTCACTCATCACCCATTTTCCTCTTCTCTGTTCTGTTGCCATTTTAGTGGCTCAAAACCTTTCCTCATATGTGGAATTGTGGCGGAATCATCTCAAATACAGCCTTAAGTCCACTGTTATTGACTTGTGACATATCCTTGAAGTGTTGGTAGACATCGGAAATTCACTTTTTAGGGCAGTTTGAAGAGGTTTGGAGAGTCTGTTTTCATGGGATAAATTCTCATTCAAATCTTGAATTGTGAGCATTTATTTAAAATACTTAGCCTTCAGCTTCTGTTGTGTGAACATTCCTGAGAGAGACATACAAATGCCTTTTCACCCCAGCCAGGACACCAAGGACAGACTAGAGAAAGGAATCCTCCTAAGTCAGGTGAAACAATGAATTTTATTTTAGGTACCTACAAGAATGTGAGTGAGGGATGGCCTACAGGAGCCAGGACAATTTACTAGTGACTATGCCACTGAAGAAAATATCTTTTTTTCTGACAACTGTTAACTCTTTATGTATCATCAGAGAGGTGTGGGCCTGTGAACCCCTCTTTGATAGCACCCACTAAGTACATATCCTCACCATATTTAGGCTTGGTGAGCCTATCCCCCGCCCCAAAACAGAAGAAGAACCAACATTGGTTGTGGTCCTCAGACCTCTACACAAGTTGTTGGGAGCAGTGAGACCCCAGATCCTGAATTTCTTGTAATCCCCTGATCTGAGTGCCTACAGCTGC
>NC_022028.1:20621789-20629716 GCF_000317375.1 Microtus ochrogaster | reverse complement strand
CCCCCCATACAAATGAGAAAAGACAAAACAGATAAGACACGCCATATCTTCAAACACAAAGTTCCTTCAATGGACTATGTTATCTCTTCCCTAAATTTCCCAAGCTCTTCTTCTTAGGAGTTGGACAGGAGTAGCTGATGAAATGAGCTACTGTTTTGGAATTGTGTGGGGTTTAAAGTCTGACCCTTGCTACCCTGGAACTGTGAAAGGAGTGGATGGGAGAGTCAGGAGGTCAGGATACATTACAGGGTGAAAAGTTGAGATAGCCTTGAATACCTGACCCAGAGTGAGTATTCTCCTGCCTCCGTCTGATGTGTTAACAGAGCTGGGAGAGGAGATCACACCAAGTAAAGAATGAATCAAATTTCGGGTACTTAGAGGGCACATGCTGGGATTGTTTATTGTGTTAGAAAGAGAGTATTTGGCAATCCTCTAGCATTTCCATTTAGAGAAACAACAGTAGCATGAAGCCTCATAGAAATCTGCTTGTCTAGTGCAATACAAGACAAGACTGTAAGGGACACACATTAAAAATGTTGGAAAGTCTCTCCCACCCCTACAAGCTAAGGTCCCTGAGTGCAGAAACTGATTACAGCAGAGGCCGTGCCTTATGTGCAGATGGCAGAAGGCGGGCAGGAGAGCAGAGCTGCACAGACCACAGCAGCCAACATGATATATGTGCAGGGTCACAGAGGCCATTGGTGAACTAAGGGGACAGCTGGGCCTTGGTGGCACCAAAGAGCCGCTGATCCTTGTAGGGAGCATCTGCTCAGAGCTTCAACGCATTCATTGAGTGCCTCCTCACTGTGTAAGAGGTCCCAACTGGCATATCAGATATCCTGTTTTCAAATGCTAGACGCTGGTTTGGTTGTTGTTGTTATTGTTGTTATAGAAGTATAATCAAATATAGAAAAGTGTGGAGACAATTAACACATTGACTACAAATGTAGATAAAATATAAACAACAGTGTTGCAGGGATCCAGGCAAGACAGAATTTTAATCAAGGAAGAATATGAGAAAAAGAAAGAACAAAGAGAAAATAGAGAAAGGAGAAAGGAGTGAGGGAGAAGACAGGAAGAAGGAAGGAGAAAGGAGTAAACAAAGAGGGGTATAAAAGATAAAAGGCAGGTGGGGAGGCAGTGACCATGGGAAGGAAAAAAAAAAACCATTCCTGGCCAGGCACCTGTTTGCCATTTCTAACCTGCTTTTCATTCTGAAACAGAAGCTTCCTCAGCTTCTGTAACAGAGTCTGGAAATCTGAGAAGACCCAGGCCCTTTTTGCTTTCTGGTGTTTTCTTTTCTGGACAAGATTCTTAAAAAACAAACAAACAAACAAAACTCCAGTAAATATAAATATCTAGCACACCAGGAATATTGATAGAATACTTAAATAAGCCTGAAACATTTCTTGGCAAAAATATTTTTATTTTCTTGTTGTCAGTGGAGATGACCATATGTGATGGAGGAGGGTCATACTTTCATTGGTTAATAAAGAAACTGCTTGGCCTGATAGGGCAGAATTTAGATAGGTGAAGTAGACCAAACAGAATGCTGGGAAGAAGGGAAGTGAGACACATACCATAGCTCTCCTCTCTGAGATGAACACACGTTAGAATCTTTCCAGTAAGACACCACCTTGTGGTGCTACACAGATTAATAGAAATGGGTTAATCAAGATGTGAGAGTTAGCCAGTAAGAGGCTAGAACTAATGGGCCAAGCAGTGTTTAAAAGAATACAGTTTCCATGTAATTATTTCAGGGCATAAGCTAGCCAGGCATGTGGAAGCCAGGTGGAAACACAGCCCACCGCTCCTACTACACATATGCATGGATACTGACCCTATATACATACATGTCACCTAGTGCTTATGTCAAGTTATCTAGTGCCGACATGTTGATGTCTGCACATGAGGCCACGTCTTGGCCTATAGACACAAAGCTTGTTAAAGACCCTCCATGGCTTCTGTTTTTCGTAGAAGGAAGAGGTTCTTTTTGTGTTTTTCAAACATCTCGGCCTGAAATGCTTCCACGGGTGATCTGAGCTTAGCATGGCTTTCGTTCATTTGTGCTTTTGTGTTAACCCAGCTCAATTTTACCTGTAAGACAACTCTAATGGTTTTATCCCTTTTATGGTGCACATCACTGAAGTTTTGGTGCTGCTATTATGGTATGAAAATCTATTTAAATCTATGTTAATGTAGGAAAATAGCGTATCTAGTCAGGTGCTTTAGAAAACAAACAATGGTACTGTTGTCATTTGGAAGGAATTTCTTGTTTGCAGTACTAATCATGTGTCATCAAATTTCTTTGTAAGTTTGCACAAATAGTTTACTATAACGTTATACTCATCAAGGACAAAAGTGTGCTTTGGAATCACAATGTATTTATCAGATCTTTAGTCTTCCAGATTTCTAAATAAAAGCTCATGTCCAACAGTCAGCCTTGACAATTGAGTTTCATATCCTTCCCCTGGAAGCAATGCCTCATGGCTTGTCAGTCCCCTGTTTCTCATTCTGCTGGTGAGAGGGCTGCAGTATCAGGACAAGAGGTGGAGGAGACACATCTGTGTTGATATGAAGGGTTTTCCCAGGGAAGGAAGCTGAGAAGGCCAGCGTCATTCTACATGCGCTCAGCACTCCCTAGCTTCCCTGTGGGAGTGTTCCTAGACATTAGAACTCAATGCTGGCAATGGCACTGTGTCCAGCTGAAGACAATGGGCACGTGACTACCACGAGACTCATCTCCCTGCGTCAGGGGTGGGGCATCACAGGAGGACAATATTTGGCTTCTGGGATGGTTATGAGGTAGTTTCTGCATCTTTATCTGCTTCTAACATGTGACTATGAGATTGTGATGGAGTTCCTGGCCTTGTCTCCCAGGCCGAGGAGAGTAGCTGGATACTTGAGTGAAAGTCCAGTAATCCTCCCTGCCCCTTCTTCTCTAAGGAAATACCAACAGACCATAGGCCCAGTCCTGATTGGCTGTAACAAGCAAGCACAGGTGATTTGATTGCAGACCAGGAGATCCTGACATTTCAGAAGGACATGAGCCATTCTTGTTGGACCTTGCCCACTCACAATTAGGTTTAGAAAACTGCTAGATACCTGTTCTCTGGCCCTGGCACACTGACTCCTTCCTATGTAATATTCACCAGACACCACACACACACACACGGACACACACACACCTGTGAGGAGCTGCAGTTTTCATGGTATAGTCTCTGTGGTGTGGTCTCCATGGCATGGTCTGCACAGTATGGTCTCCATAGTGTGTTCTCCATAGTGTGGTCTCCGTGGTGTGGTCTCCATCCTGTGTCTTCATGGTGTGATCTTTGTCTTCATGGTATGGTGTAGTCTTCACAGTATGGTCTCCATGGTGTGGTCTCCATGTGTGGTCTCCATGGTGTGGTCTCCACAGTGTGGTCTTTGTGGTGTAGTCTTCACGATGTGGTCTCCACAGTCTTCAGTAGCTGGGCTAATCCAGCTCTTTCCTCTTCTCCTCACACTCCACATGTTAACTCTGGACCACTGGCATTCTCCAACATGAAGAGTTTCTGCTGGTTCTTACTATTCTGGTACTACCATGGAAACATTGTTTTTCTCTCTTCATCTAGTGGCTTCTTTCTCATTGTTAGTTCTATCCCATCCCATACATCTCTTCCAACATGACATCTTATGCATGTTCTGGCAGAATTAATCATCATGTCCTGGCTCTCCAGTCATACTTTGGAGAATAAATTGATCTGTCATCAATATATTTACTGTAAGTGTGCTCTGTCCTGTGCTTTCCTTATCCATAGGATGTCTCTCACATCCATGTGACCAGTGAGGTCCTGAGTCAACTTTATTTACTCAGATATGATTCAAATGTGTGCATGGCAGGAAGGAGAAGAGACAGTGGCCTGGGGTTTAGTGCCTGGACATGTTAACTTTAGTGCTTTCAGAACCCAAGTCCTCTGAACTTCAAAAAAAAAATGTTCATGGGAGATATCTGTGCAAATCAGGAATCCAGGCTTCATAATCAGTTTTCTGGTTGGCTTATGCTAGCCTGTGTGTCTGATAGCAAGTGCCAAGGCTACATGGGAGATATGGACTGAAAATTAGTGAGGAAAGAATTGTGGGTACACAGTCGGAGTTCTGAGAGTGAATCAAATCACCCAGGATGATGGAGACTAATAAGGAGACAGGACATGCTCTCTAAGAACACCAATCTTTCAGGAGCAGGCAGAGGAAAAAAAATTAAGAAGAACTAGGGATAACTTCAGCAAAGACTGTGAGTGACAGCAAGACACAAAGCTCCTGAGGTCTCAGCAAGAAAGGAGGCTCCCTGCTGTGAGAATCCTGCAGCAGCTACTAATCTGACTGGTGGTCCCTGGGCTTGGCCAGAGCCCTGGGCTAAGCCCAGCAGGGAGCTTGAAGGTGATTCAGGACAAGTAGCTACTGAACACAGAAGGCTTTGAGATGGGTCTCGCTCTGATAGGAGAGAATGAGGGGAAGACAGTAGAGACACAGAAAGAGGGAGGAAGAGATGGAGGGAAGAAGGAGGAAGGGAGAGAGAGAGAGAGCTGTGATGGAGGAGGGTCATCTTTCTATCTATTGATTTCACTGGTTAAGCAATAAAGAAACTGCTTGGCCCTCATAGGTTAAAACATAGGTGGGAGGAGTAAACAGAACAGAATGCTGGGAGAAAGAAGCTGAGTCAAGGAGTCGCCATGATTCTCCCACTCCAGGCAGACACAGGTTAAGATCATTCCTGGTAAGCTAGCTCGTGGGCTACACAGATTATCAGAAATGGGCTAGTCCAGGTGCGAGAGTTAGCCGAGAAAAGGCTGGAACTAATGGGCCAAGCGGTGTTTAAAAGAATACAGTTTCCGTGTAATTATTTCTGGGCATAAGCTAGAGCTAGCCATGTGGGCGGCCAGGTGCTGGGGATGCAGCCCGCAGCTCCCTATCTCAACAGAGCTGGAAATGAAGATGGAGAAACAGAAAGAGCTAGATAAGAGTTAGAGAAAGACAAATAGAAAGAACAAGAATTGGAGAGACAGAAAGATAGACAAAAGAAGCAGAGATACAGGGTGAAAGGGAAGAGAAAGAGAGATGAGACAGACACTGGACAAGAGAAACCATAGAGAGTGACAGAAAGAGATGACAGAGATAGAGAGGGGGAGAGACAGAGACATAAATAGTGGTAGACATACAGAAAAAGATAAGAGTAGAAGACATGAAGGAGTACATAAGACAGAGCTCCCCCAGGCTCCCATAGCTTCCCAGCGCTTCCTAGCAGTCCTGACTTCCCAGCCCCGTATCAGCAGGACTCTGGCTATAGATAGAGCCTGTGACTCAAGTAGGCAGACTCCTGGCACTGGGAACCAGGCTGGAGACTGGTTGAGGTACCAGTACTTGGAAAGGAAAGGAAAATGCCGGGGTAATCTTTAAGTTCAAGTTTGATTTCACTTGCACTGGCTCACCTTTGAAAATAGAAATCGTAAAGCCTTGGCTTGATGCCACTCTGATTTTGCCTGGCACATTCAAAATGCAAAAGTGAATGGCTTTATTGATTTTTCCTCACCACAAAATAAGCCATAAAACACAAATAAATCAACCTTCCCAAGCAGAGCCGTTTGCAGTGGGGAGCAGACTACCCGCCGGAGCTCATCAATTACACACACCCTTCCTAGGCTCTGAGTTGTTTGAGAGTTAAGTAGAATTCATGAGCTGATGGCTCCGCTAGCTACAGTCCTTTCCACTCCCGTTCCAGTCCTGTGAAGCCACAGGCAGTCCTGTGAAGTGATGTCTCAAAATGGGTTTTCCTGGATTCAAGCGTCCAAGCAGGTGCCGTCTGGAGGGAACACAAGTTCTGTATGAGAGCACCATGGATGCATAGGTTCTCTAGAGAAACAGAACCAGCAGGATAGGATGAATATGTATCGTAGACATAAAATAGTTTATTAAACTATAGAATCTACAGACCAAGAGTGAGTATCTGCTTGCAGGAGGGACTGAGAACCCAATAGCTGCTCAGTAAAGGAGGCTAGATACCTCAACAGCCCCAATCTGAGTCCAAAGGCCTGGAAGAGAGAGATACTGCTCTTCAGTCCACATGGAGAGGCTGAAGAAGCCGTCTTCTGAGGGCAGCAAGAGGGTGCAACACAGCACTGACCAACAAAAAGCGCAGCCAGCCACACAGCACTGGTTTTACTAAGACCTCTTTATATCTGAGTCCCTGGGAGAAGGCATCACCCACTCTGACAGGAGGTTCTCGCCTCCATTAATCCTTCTCAGAAGTCTTCCTCACAGACTCACCCCAGGGACATGTCTCTTACTTGATTTCAGATCCAATCTAGTAGATAATCAAGATGAATTATCACATCTGGAAGCTGTGTCCTCATACATACCTTTCACATCTGGTCTAGACCTGATTGCTCCCTGCCTGTGTGCTTTATTTCCCTGTCTAGCCGGCCGAGGATCAGCACATAAACACGGGCTGTCTCCTGTGAATGCTGGCTTAGGATAAGAAGGAGGCTGAATCCCCCTGAGGCCAGGTGCTGGCAGCTTTGGTGGCCAAAGAGGCTGAAGCCTATGTGTCTAGGACTGAGGCTGAGATCCTGAACCAACTATGGATCAGCCAGAAACAAAAACCTGGAAAACAAGGTCATTGATGAAGAGGACCTGGAAGGGCAATCCTGTCTCCATGTTGTAAATAGGCTTCAGAGCCCATGGAGACATATTTGCATCTCAGGCCAGTCAGGAAAGCCGGGACTGCATCATGAACAGCTCACATGCAATTAGAGCAGTGTTGCATAAAAATGGCTGGGAGGAGTGGCTAGACACTCAAATGACCCTTCCTTCCCCCTTCTTCTAAGAGGGAATGCCAACAGTCCACAGGTCCAATCATGATTTGCTCGTATAGCAGGCATAGCTGATGAAGACTGCAGCTGTTTTGGCCAAGAGGCTATAGTTTAATAGCACATGGCCCCTCGCAACTTCTTTCCTTGTTTTCATAACCCACTGATCCAGCCAGTACTGCCCTTATAAGCATGAATGTAGAGCCATCCGCTGGCACGTGGGCAATGCAGCAGGAGCCAGCTCCCATAGGAGAGCTGATTCTCCATACCCTGGAAGCTCTCAACTGCTAAACTCCTCAAGTGTAATTTTAATTGATTTAATTTTATACAGATCCAGTGCAGGCAATCACAGCCACTATGAGTTCATGAGTATTGTCTTGCCCTGGCCTCTCAACTCCTGGAACTTAAAATCTTTCTATAATGTCCTATGAGTTGTGTGGTAAGGAGGAATACCCCTCTCGGGACTGAGAACTCCACAGTTACTCATTATCTGCAATCTAACCAGTTCTAAATCTCTATTCTAAGTGCCATTCACAGCACAAAAAAGTTATCTGATGAGAACCGAGAGTTGCACTAGTTTGTGGGTATAGGAATATTAATTCCACAGGAAGTTTGATCCCAAATCTGTTTAACAAAATAATATTAGTAGGTTTTCCCTCAGCATCTGTGGTCTTCCTAGCCATGGGTTCTTAGACTTGCAACACAAGGGAACAAATTTCTGGTGTGTTAAGCTGAAGGTATGTGGTCCTATTCATGGTAGAACGAATGCAGAAGAAATAGAATGGGTATTTCACCTTCCACTTTCATGCTGTATGTTCTATTACCCTCCCCGACTCCTGCCTTAAGTTTTCTCTTTTCCCTTTTCAAGGAATCCTTTCTAATTCTCTGGATTCTGCTCCCAGTTACTCCATAGAAATACACATTTATAAGGACTGGAGAGATGGCTCAAAGATTGAGAGAATCTGCTGCTCTTTCAGGGGATCTGAGTTTGGTTCCCATCACCCACATCAGGTGATTCATAACTGCCTATACCTCCAGCTCCAGGGAATCTGTGATGCTGGCTTCTGCTGGCTTCTTCAGAT
>NC_022028.1:20618459-20621689 GCF_000317375.1 Microtus ochrogaster | reverse complement strand
GTGTGTGTGTGTACTCATTATCTGTGATTGTTGCTGTTGTTGTGATTGGTATATCCAGAGAGAATGACAAAGAGGAACAAGGAAAAGAAAAGCAGCAATATAAGACACTGTCTCTGCTGTTGTGGTGAAAGGCCAGATCTGCATTCAGCTCTAGGTGGAAAGGACAAAGGAGAGCTGAGAAGCCGAGACTGAAGCGTTAAGTGTTTTCAGTGGGAGAGAATGGGCACAGTATTTCTTCTTTCTCTTACCAGCTCTCTCCCCTTGACTGGTTTTGGAGGATCCTAGAAGACATACAGACATGTTAATCTTCTTCTGTAGTTCGTCTACCTTGGAAATGCAGCCTATGGACAACAGACATGACAATAATCAGATTATCGTGTAGGTTGAATGCAGAGATGAGTGGTTCAGTTTTCATTATGGCTCTGCCCTGCGCCACCTGCGCAGTGTTGGCTAAAAGAGCATCCTCATAAAGCCACGCCCCAGCCTTGCTGTCTGTAAGGCTGAATCTTTGGCACATGAGTCCTTACCATGCCCTTATCGGGAAATGGACACAAAGATTCCAGAAAGGTTCAAATAAGCTCACAAATTATTTTAAGACGAGCTTCTTCTTGGAGATTAAAGGGGGCACAATCATAGACAGCTCTGCCCAGGACTGTGGAAAGAACCCCCATGGAGTTATGCTCACACAAGCATCTCTCAGTTTACTTGGGTGAGGAGTAAGTCACCCACAGAGCCACATTCAAGCTTGTTGTAAATTGGGCAAACCTGGACCAGGCCTCTCCAAGGCTCATCAACTAGAACAGTCCTCTGTCAGATACAGGGATGCCCAGTATGGTTGCAAATGGGCCCTTCCTGGTACTGTGATCCTTCTCACTTTGGGGTATGACCTTGTGGGTGGAGACCAGGGAGCACAAGAATGGACTTTGCAGGAAAGACTCAGCTGCTACTTTTGTTTTGTTTGTAAGGGGAGGGAGTGCTTTCTTGAAGACATACATCCTGAAGATGTTTTCTCATCCTAGAAGGTCTCCATCCTGAGCTCTTTCCCAAACCCAAGGAGTTGGGTAATAGGGTCTGTCTCTAACTTCCCTTCATTTTCCCTGAGAATTGTACTCTTGAGTGAGTTACTTGCTCAACTGCTTCCTCCTTTAAGGTGTTAACCTACCACCCTTCCAGCTAAACTTTCCTACAGCTCATGGAAAAGATTCTGGGAGGACCAGGGGCCCCCAAAATGATGCTTCTGTCCATGCAAGAGCTCTTCTGATATTGCTTCTCCTCACCTTTACTCCGGAGGTTTATTTTTAAAAATGAGAAAAGGATGTGAGAGAAGACCTCTCCGAGAAGGTGAATGGAAGAGGCTTCGTTCAATCTGGAGGGTGATAAAAGAGGGAAGATGATAAAGCAGCTGCCTATAAGAGCCAAAAATGTGAGACCAGAAAGGACCCTTGGTTCTCATTAGGAAAGGGACTCATGAAGACAGATTTCAATGGCCGAAGTACATTTAGAAGTGAGATATGAAAGGAAGATCAATAAATATTAATTTAACAACTGAAAGAATGAAGGATAAATGGAGAGATGGATGAATGGAAGGAAGGATGAATGGATAGATGGGTAGAAGAATGGAGGAAGGATAGATGGATGGAGGGACAAAAGGCCTGGGCAGAGAGGCTGTACTGTTAAGGAGGTTAGATTTTAACACTGGAGCAATGAGAAGACTGCCAAGGGTGCAACGCTTCACCCAACTAAGCCGCCAACTCCTAAAGGAGCTTTAGGGCTTGTCTTCTCCTAGAAGGCAACTGGATAAAGCTGCTGCTAATGTGACTCAAGGGGACCAGTGTCCGGCTCAAGCTGGCTGCCTAACTCTGCAGTGCCATCCAAATGGTGCTGCCTTTGGTCACGTGACAGAGTCTTCCTTTGTAGTTTCAGAGAGCCTCAGTTCCCAGGCAACACGCGAGGAGAGTCTCTGCATAAAAGAGAGCGGGAGGCCTTGAGAGGTCATTGCATGAAGCTCTAAGAGTAAGACCTAGGTTGTGTTGCAGTTCCCAAGATGCTATGGATGCCAGGGTTGTGAGATATTTGCCCAGTAGAGCTGCATGCATAGGGTAGAACCCTCCCAGAAGAGAGATGTGTATTGTAGGTAGCAAAGCTGGAAGGGTGGCTCTCTTCGGAACTAAAGATATGGACTTGAGGCTATGGATTTGGAGTTTGTCCTTCAGGATTTCAGTCTTGCTTTGGTTCAATATTTCCTCATTATGCCCCGATTCCTCCATTTTTGAATGGTAATGTTTATTCTGTCATTGTACATGAAGGGTTAATGACCTAAAGTAAGGAACTTCACGCTTGGCATACTGATAAGAACACCTGCCCAACATAGTATGAGCCAAGATAGTAATGAGAACATCTGCTAAGCTTACCTGGTCTTGGAACTATAAACAACACGTTGGCTGGTAAAATTTCCTCCTGAAAATTCCGTTCTCTGCCCTGTAATTCCCCAAGCCCCCTGCACGTAGGTGCACAGTCTTCTATCCTGTGGAGAAGCTGCCCTTCATGGTTCTAATCAAAGGACTTCTACTTCTGTTGAGTCTGTCTCCTCTTTTACATTCATGTTTTCTTGATCAATCCCAATCTAATGGTATGTTGGAAGTGTATCATTTGCTCTTTTTAATTTTTTCTTTTTTTAGTTTTAGAGATGGTTACAGTTCAGAGATTGCCTTGAGTCTTAGAAGAGATGTTGAACTTTTGAACAGTGTCGAGACTGTTTGAGACTCTGGAGACTTTGAAGCTGGACTAAATGCAGTCAGCATTGTGACGTTGTGAAAGAATTTCTGGAAGAAACTACATGAAGCTGAAAGAGTTGATCGCCTAAAACTGCAATGATATGGAGGGGTGGGAATGTTGCAGGTCCAGGGCCCCGTTACAATTTATTTGGGGCGATCTTCAGCCTGGTAAATAGCTATTCCTTACTCTCTGTGTGTCAGACCAAGCATCCTGACAAAGAGATAGAAACCGTTTGGAAGTTATGAGCTTAACAAAGTGCCAGTTCTCCTCCCCTGGGAGTAGACCTTGAGAGTTTAATGTCCCAGTTCACTTCAGGTTCCCCTGTTTTAAGCTAGTTGTTGGGATATGATCTCTCAGCTTCCTGTTCCTGCCGACATGTCTGCCACTTGCCGCCATGCTTTTCCACCACGATGAACTCTTATTCTTCTGGAGTGAAAACAAACTCTTTCTTCCAC